>NC_051155.1:111077838-111417837 GCF_013339745.2 Dermacentor silvarum
AACATAATGGCGACAGGCGCAGAGAGCAGCTGTGCAGACAATTCTCAAACTCACACCTGCGGGAATCTATTTGAGAAAAGCGGCGCTCACTAAGCGATTCGCCGAATGGGAGCTGTAAGTACCCATTAACTTGATGAAGCCGCTATATTCTAAATTTAGTTATCTTCGTCGCTAACGTGAACTTACGAAACGCGGCAATCTATAAATGTGGTCCCTGCCGTTGGTACGACAATTGCGATTTCAAAAGAATGTGTACGCATTCACCAGCACGTTGAATTCCCATTGTCGGTGACGGCCGCCGGGTAATGAAACACTTCTTTCGTAGCAAGACCTGAAAGGATTGTATATACCGTCTGAAATATTGGAGTACGTTATTTCCACAGCCTTTAACATTACTCAATTCTTACCACAGACAACACACACTCACACACAGACATTCACAGACACAGATAGGTGTGTGTGTGTCCCAGCTAACGTTAGCCAAGCTTCTCAAAGAAAAAAAAAGATCAAAGATTTTCTGCATTGCGGGGAAGATAACATTTTGAATAAGCTTTTATTTCCCTTTTTAAGAAAGGGGAGGGGCCGGGGTGGGGAGGGAGGGAGGTCTATGTGCTTCAGTCCCTCCACCTTATTGGGCTACACGTCCGCCTAGCCGTCGTGGTAGGCTTCCACTACCTCCTCAGCCCACCTCAGGACTCGGTCCTGTAGGGTGGGATCGGAACTGCGCAGGGCAGTCTCCCGCAGCTCTTCACTACTAATTAATGGTTTGAGAGTGCAAAGGGGGGGGGGGGGGGGCGTAGATTTGATGGGGCATGCAACATGATATGGGAGATGGGAGAGATCTGCAGTCTGGACAGGGCAGAAGTGACACTTGGGTGTCAGGTATGCGACGGGAAATAATAAGTGCAAAGTGAGTGGGGTAACAAAAGTGTGAGTTCGTAGCTGGCGCCACAGTATTTCTCTCTGGCGCGTGCTCGGCGCAGAGACAGTTGGTTACGTTAGGCGTTATTGTTTGTAATGTGTGCACATTACATTGACCTTAAAATATTTGAAAACCTGTCATCGTTGGTGTACGACCGAACACCGAACGACCGAAAACCGCAAGTGTTAAAATTGTATCTTGCAGACACACATTCATATATATATATATATATATATATATATATATATATATATATATATAGAGGGTGTTTTTAGCTTCTAAAATTTTTAAACTTAGCAACATGTAAATCGTGGTCACGTTATGTTTACCATTCCAGTGTACAGATTGGCGGCCTCTAGATACAGAGCAATGTCCGCACTTGCGTGCGTAATTAGCGAAGTTACGCTAATTAACTTTCTAATTATCAACAATAGGTGGCTACAGCAAATGAGTACTTTGGGGCCCGTCCTCGACACTACCTAGCCCAGCGATCAAATTTTGAATAGCGGAGTTCATGTGGGAGCTACACGAACAATTAGTCCCCCTTGGCAGGCTGCTTGAAACTGAAACTGACCGCAGAAAGAGCGTCTATGTCGTCGATGTCGCCACCCCCCTGCCTTAATATAGTCACGTCTCCGACGTCACCGCCGGTCAGGCCCAACGAGCAGTTTGCGTTATCTCCTTGCTGTCTGCGGCTTTGGCCTAACGCTTCAATGCCAGCGGGCCGCCAAATTTACTTCGTCATTCCGTCGGGCGCACGTTGCACTGTCGCGCCAACCCCGCTCCTTGGGCTTTCAGATACTGCAGGCACGGCGTCATATGAGTCTGTAGCGTCGACTGCGAACGCGGCAGTCAGCAAGGAGATAACGCTAGCTGCTCGCGGGGCCGGACCGGCGGTGGCCTCGGAGACGTGAGGATCGAAAGGCGGGAGGAGTGGGGGGTGGCGACATCATTTGCATTGCGCTTTTCTCTAATATGTTCTGCATTTCAATTTAAACCACAGCTAATTTCCCCGATGCTTTCCTTGGCTTCTTTGACTGTTGGCTTTATATGGTCATGATACACAAAAACACATTATGTATCTTGCTCCACACATACCCACATATATATATATATATATATATATATATATATATATATATATATATATATGTATTATTGTAAGTATCGCAATCTGGTGTTGTGTTCCTGCTGCATTTTGTTTCTAATTCTGGGGTGTACCGTGTCCCAGCCACGATCTGATTATGAGGCACGCCGTAGTGGGGCACTAGTGCCGGATTAATTTCGACCACGCGGGGTTCTTAGACGTGCACCCAATGCGCGACACACGGGCATTTTTGCACTTCGACCGCATCGATCTAAGTGAAGGCCGCCGTGGGCGGGATTTGATCCCGAGACCTCGTGCTTATAGCAGCGGAACGCCCTAGCTGCTAGGCTAGCGCGGCGGGCATTTTATTATTTCTCATAACACAGAGACAATCTTAGAGCAGAACTTTAACAAGAACGCTAAAGTGTCGATTTTTCTTTTCGCGTTGAAGAAAATACAAATCAAGGACTTTGTTTCACTTTGTTAGAAACGAGCTACAGGCATGGATTCTCCTCGCGGAACTCACGAAAATATTTTTGTGGCCTCTCTGTCGTTAAGTGCGTATTTCCATTTAAGGTCTTTAACACTGAAGGACGAAGTATTTTGCGAATAATACGTCTCTAGGCTGGTTCAGATATCTGCTGTAGCGACAATAATTAGGTTATAAGCTTAAGATTCAGAAGCTTCGTGAATACTAATTAGAACGCCGTAAGAGCAACTTTCCAAGTGTTTTAAGGTAGTTTTAGAAGCGTTCGTTCTCATCGGTATTCAGCTCCTAATCTATAGGAGCGCTTTTCGGAATTTTCTTGTGGTTAAATTGGTGGCCTTTCCTGACAGTTTATAAGTTAGCACTAGTGAAGATCAGCATTAACCCGTATCGCGCTTGATTTCTTCCTTTTCGAAACGAGTTGGGAAAATAAGCACATCGCAGCCGTAAGAAATGACCTGAAAGTGCCTTATATCACTGGGAGCATGGTGGAAGGCAATTTCACACGATGTTTTATTCATAAGGTAAGCTGTATTGAAATCCGCTCATTCAAAAAGGTGTGGTTCTAATGCTTCTGGGATTCAGCACTCTCTAAATTAGTAAATACGAGTAAGCAAGAAAACGATAAAAGGTGCGAGACGCGAGAAACAACGCAGTCCTGGTTGTTCAAATCTACTCAATATAAATAGCGGAATGACCTTCTTTTGATCTTATTGTGATCAACTTTATCGACCCGTACGTTCTTGTCGACTTGATTGCCACGCTCAGGATGCTATCGCGCTTACTATATAATTCCGTGGATCGCCGCCACATTAAAAATTGTTTTCTAGAGCGCAGCTTTTATGCGCCCGTTCCTGCGGCGGGCGTCGGCATCGGCGTTGTCCCTCCTAACTCAGAGAACGAGCACAGAGAAAGATGAAAGCCAACGCGGAGCGCAGCGGGAGGTGAAAGAAGGTGATAGAGAAGAGAGCGCGAGGAGGACTGTGGAAGAGGAGGGTATGGCGAAAGCGCGAGAAGAAAAGCGTAGTGCCGCGCCAGACGGGCTTCGCGGTGACGATGGCTACGAGATGGCGCCAGAGTAGCGCGCCTCGTCCGCACGGAAACAAAGCGCTGCATGAGTGGAGGTCTGTCTGCGGCGGCTGCTGTGAATCGTGCCAACGCGTCACCCCCACGCTGCCTCTCCGGATCACCCGATTAGCGAGGAAGTCGCGCCACACTTCGCTCCGCTTGCAACCTCCCACAAGAGATAGATGCCATTATATCGCAAAATGAAAACACGCATAACGGTGGCTCAAATTTCGCATCAGGGAGTATCGCAATCGCCAGTGAACTTTCTTTATTGAAATTGTGTGTAGGAAAGAAAATCATAGGTAATAAGCTCTACTCTCTCGCTTAAGAAAACGGTGCGTAGCAACGATATGCCGGCTCAAGCAAACAAGACAGAATATTAAAATAAGATGTGAATAAAAAATGGGAACGTTCACACAAGTTAGCGCATTGCACGTCACACCGCTAACAATTGACGCAGCAAGTCGTGTCAGATCCTATAAAAAGATGCATCGTTATCAAGCAATATTATGTACTGTTGCTACAGGTGACTTTCGCTTTCTGTTTAGGTACCACAGTAAATATTTGTGCAATTTCTAGAGCGCTTCGCTTTAAACTTCAAGAGTGTTAGTGCAAGTTTGGCATGTTACGTAGGTCTGTTACACTAGTGTTCAAGCCTGCGTTGACGTCCCATTACTGGCGTAAATGTGCTACCTGAAAGAGAGAGGCAATGGTTCTTTTTTTTTCATTGAAACCATAAATGGCATCCTAGCATCCTACTCCGTTTACCTGTGATCAAAAATGTAATATAGGCAAAGTTATTGAGATAATAACGAAAGTGTTATTGAGATCGGTGTCTCTGAGGTAGGTTAAAAAGGCCTTGTTTGCGCGAGATGAAGATTTATATTGTTTGATTTGTGTGACTTGATTCTTACCCATATATATACAGGGTGTCCCAGCTAAAGGTAGCCAACGAAGAGTGTAGGTAACCCTGCGACCAAGACTATGACCAAATCTCGAGAAGCAGCCGCACAAAGTACAGCGCATTGTTATGGGGTTATACAGGGCGTCCCAGCTAAATGTAGCCAAGGAGCGCTATAATAGTTATGCTATCACGCACTTGTTTATCTATTTCGCGGGCTTTTTTAAAGGAAATTACAACCAGCTGCATCAATGGTACTTTGTTGCAAACACTTCAGTCGGTCATTCTTACATGTGATCTACAACTCTCCTATTGGCACTTTGTTGGTGAAGCCAATATTTAAAAATTAGGCAATTAGTTTATACTCAATAATTGACTTTGCAAAACGAAAAAAAATACCGTAGACGAGGACACGCGATCTCTACACCAATTAGTTGGTTTGAGCCTCCTAGCACACTCCGTTGTCTTTAAAGCACTGGCTATTTTTAGCTGGAACACCCTGTATATTCCCCATACTATGCGCTGTACTTTGTGCGGCTGCTTCTCAAGATTTGGCCACAGTCTTGGTCGAATGGTTGGCACTCTTCGTTTGAGCTCGTGCGTTTACTTGGCGTTGTTGCGATGTCCGAGGGTCCGAGGGTCCGAGCGGTCACGAAGGTTCCATGTCTTGTCACGTGCCAGGTACCGGGAGAAGGAGAGGTCTAGATAGATCACGAAAGGTTTTATACACAAGTGTACATGGTATTTTAGAAGATGGGCTCCATGATATTGGAGCCGTCTAGATGCTGACCTCTTTTCATTTCCTATCGTTTACATCTCCAAACGACCACACAACACTCCTGCTTTCCTTTTTATCCCTTTCGTTTCCGTCTTTCACTCGACGAGGGAATGCACGTGAGTTCTTCTAAACCAATGACAATCTTCAACCACTTCGTAATATTCCGCCACTGATGTGTCCTCGTTCCGCCGGGCTCCGCCGCCAATGTTGACTGATCGACCCCTGCACACCAGGTAACCGGTGGCACCTTGGGAACCAAACGTCGCCGTGGTGTCCACGGGAAAGCTCGACGCTGCTCCTTTCGAGTCGCCTCTCCGTGAAGGTCAGTTTGACAGGGTCCGCAGACTGGCCTTCGCGGAAGCCACCGTTTCCAGGGAGGTCGGCGGCTGTTGTCTCGGAAGGAGGCTCCTGGTTTGCGCGTCACAGTCGGCGCCGGGCCTCGTCGTAGTTCGGGCGGGCGCTGGCACTTAACAAAAATACACCAAGAGCGACGTTGCTGTTTTAGCGACCAATGAGGCGCTGACCGATTGCAGCCTGCTGACAAATTGCTCGTCCATCAGTCCCAGGTGACGGTGACGCTTCCCGGCCGCGAGAAACGCCAAGCGTGAACAGCACTCCACAGCTGCATGTCTATTGGTGAGGCCTCCTTTGCCTCGAAGGACCGCCAGGCACAATGGCGTACATTAATGGCGTCATCGCGCAAAACTTGAAGCGCAAAGCTTTAGAGCACATTTTATACTCGGGTATTGAAGCACATATGAGTCAGTATTCCCCATTTAATCCCTCTCAACGTGGATTTAGAAATGATTTGTCTTGCGTAACACAATTAATTGAATTCACATGTGATACTACCAGTGCTATGGACGAACGATTTTCTATAGGTTGTGTATTATTGCGATAGCAATTATATGGACACTTCAAGCAGATTTCTGCCGTCGCCGTCGCCGTCGGCGTGAGGTTCCGTATAAAGTCCAAGGACGATAAAAGCGTCGCCGCGCGCCGTATGTGCGAGTGAAAGCGCGCGTGGAACGCGCGCTATCACGGAGAGCGAACGCACGGCGGAAAGCAACTGCGACTTCCGTGGCGCGAAACGCCGTGGTGGTATAGGGAGAAGGGAGGTAGGGGGGGCGACGCTTTGCTGCGGCACCAAATGCGTATCTTGCAACCGGGCGCAAGGGGAACTGGCGACGCAATCTCCCACGCGAAAGGAGCAAAGCGGGAAGGCAGCGCGGGAGCGAAGGGGGGGGGGGGGGTGCTTCTACTCTGCCAACAAATGCGTTCATGTACTTCGCGCTTTGCGCTTGGTTCTTTATTAGAGTGTTTTAGCTGAGCGCTTGCTGTCCGCTCCACTCAGACCGGCATATGCTAGCAAATGCCACACAACCGCTTAGCGGGAACGCTATTGCACTTGCGCACATTGCTCATACTGGCAGCGGAAGGAAGACCGCATCCCTCACGTCCGCTACAAAGCCCACTGAGCAGAGCGTGACAGCGTGTCTACTTAGCCTCTTAGTCGCTTTGCAGCCGAGTTGATAGCGCGTCGCTCGCGTCTCGGCAAGACGCGCTTATCAAATGCGAAATCTACGCAGTTCCCTGCAGTATCTCAGAGCGATAAATCTGAGCGGAGCGGAGCGCCAGCGGCGCTCTGCTAAAACTAGTCTATTATGTTTGCGCCGGTAGGGGCTGTCGGTGTTGTCGCGCGCGCCGTATCTTGCAAGTGATCTCCACACGGCTCTGACCTTTGTATGCCCTGTGCATTCGGCCGCTCAGTTTCCGTTGAAGCGATAGACCGCACGAACCTTCGCTCGCTGCGGTGGCTGCGCTTGCTGCCAGCGTTTTGACAGTGCTTGTCTGAGGTCATCGAGTGTGATCTATTCATGTGTGCTTGTGCGCGCTGACAACACCCTTCTTAATTCAGTTAGCAAGTGAATGTGTCCAACTTTATGCAGCCGATAAAACTACTATCCTTACTCTGAATAGATCTCTGCTAATTTGATATCGCAATTGATGCTTCGCCTTTCGGGCGAAACTGCGACATTTTTTTTTAGACTTCAGGAAGGTATTGGGATACTGTGTCCCATTCTTTGTTAATTGAGAAACTTCTAACCTACGATATTATTACACAAGTTATCGCATGGATTGCCGAATACTTAAGACTGCCCAAACAAAACATAGTTGTGAAGGGTTCTGAGTCACCAAGAGTAGACGTCACTTCTGGCATCCCTCAGGGCTCAGTTGTGGGTCCACTTTTGTTTATTTTATTCATCAATGATATCAGTGAAGAAGTCGTGTCCGATTTGAGACTATACGCTGATGATTGCATCTTGTATTAGCCTATTAGTAGTGAAGATGATTGCCGCATATTACAGTGCGATCTCAGCCGCATTGCTCAGTGGTGTTGTAAGTGGAACACGAGCTTGAACCTAGATAACACGGTTTTCACGTGATTTAGCAAGAAAAAAAAACCTTAGATAACATTGCATTGTCATGGGTGTCCTTAATTAAATACGTTGGAGTTTATTTTAGCACTGATTAAAAATGGCATCGTCATGTTGATCATGTAATAGCAAGTGCAAGCAAGGCATTAGGGTTTCTACGGCGCAACGCTAAAAACTTCAGTATGGCTGCTAAAGAGCTACTCTTCAAGACGTTCGTCAGGTCTGTCTTAGAATATGCATGTGAGGTATGTGACCTACTGATTATTGGTTACAAGGAACGCCTTGAAAGAATACAAAACTTAGCTGCAAGACTTGTTACTGGAAATCATAGTTTTGCTCCTAGTGCCACACAAGCAAAGAATAATTTACAATGGAGTCTCTTGACAATAGCAGGAAAAAAACTTCGTTTAAAGCTTTTTCATAGTACCTTTCATTCAACAATTGACATAGACAAGCAAGGGTACATACTTCAACCTTGTTATCCATCAGCTCGAGGCGACCAGCTACCACACTCATGAGGAGAATTATTTTGCCACACAGAGCAATTCCGGATGTCTTTTTTGTTCTCTAGGACAATACGGGGGAGTGGAATAGGCTACCAGTGTCAGTGGGTGAATGTAATATCGAATGATACATATTATGCCGTGTTGAATTGATGCGACATTACCTATGTTTCTCTTTCTTTTCTCTCCGCGTGCGTATAGTGACTGTTATTCTTTGAACATCATTGTCACCTCATGTATCATAATGTCTATTTTTAAGTCATGGAGCACGAATCCGCTTGATGTTATGTATTTCCCCCCACTGTAACGCCTGTAAAGGTGCTGTGTGTATTGAATAAATAAATAAATAGATAAATAAATAAATACATAAATAAATAAATAAATTAAGCATGCACATTTATGCACGCATCGCTTCATTACAGAACGTTTGCTTTTTTTTTCTAGTGGCACGAGAGAGAGCGAGAAGTCATACGGGAAAGGCACGAAGGTTAACCGCGCGGCACGAAAAACTGCACTAGCATCGCGGAACGAACAATCTTAAGTTAAGACGCAAAAAAGAAAAAAATAAACCTGGAAACATCTACGTGCGGGGAGTTCTGTTTCTGACAAAACAAGACGCAATTTTTCTTGAGTGCAGTGGAACATGATTTATTTTTTTTAATTCTTCTCGCCGCTCGCAGAGGCATCGCACAGCCGACCGACGATCGTGGTCAACCAGGGCCAGCAGACGGAGCTGCCGTGCGAGACGCGCAACCCGACCTTCAACAGCACGCAACACGCGTTGCGCGTCGAGTGGTTTCACCTGGGGCCCCACAGGAGAGCCCAGCACGGCCCGTCGTCCTCGTCGGGCGCAGCCTCTGGCAGTGCCTCCAGTCAACCCATCTACACGGTGGACTTCGGGGCGCCCAAGGACTCCGCTGGGAAGCCCACCACCGGAACGAGGGCCAACCTACTGCAGGTATACTTCGGATGTCCGTGTCACATTTTTAAAGCGAAACTTTGTGGACGAATTGAGTTAACGATCGATGATTGATAGGCTGCCGAAACCAATATTTGCGCCAAGGACCGACGGCATACTAAGAACTTCCAGGATTAGTTTGGCTGTCGGGGGTTTAACAAAGTGTGCCGTGAAGCTAAGTAAACGAGTGTTTGAGCTGTTGTCTGCATTGGAACGCCACCACAGCAGATAACATTCGAACGCTCCCATCTCATGCTCAGAAAACGAAATTACAGAGATGCAACACATATTTCTTTATTTATTTGTCTATTCATTCATTCATTCATTCATTCATTCATTCATTCATTCATTTATTCATTCATTCATATACCCTAAGAGACCTTGCGGGCATTACATAGGGAGAGGGGGGGCGGCAGTGATTTTAATAGATTGCGGTTAAGTTCACAAATTAAAAATAAAAATAAAAAGCACAAGTTCGCGTGCAACATGAACATGAAGATACAGTACCATGCAAGGTAATACAAAATACAATATATACGTTTGCACAAGTATAACATATGACCAACTAATATGTTAATCATCTGTTAATTTCTGGTAGCGCAGGCGTACGTTGTAATCAGTTATTAGCCGAAGTCTTCGTGAAGCGGTTAATTTTATGCAATAAAACTAAATCCGATGCGTATACGCACTATCCCTGTTATTACGGCGCGTCAATAAATGAAAAAAATTAAAATAAATCAGACAGCCTGTATCAGCAAGCTTGGGACAGAGAGGAAGTAGCAAGCTACACACTTCATTGATCCTTATGTGTCACTAGCTATGATATATGATGAGTAGTCGGCTAAGTACAAGGCCTCGCATTCACTGGTTGGCCAATTCGCGCTCTTCGCCTTTATGCTTATAGTGATGTTAACATATTCAGAGTTTTCGTAGCTGGACGCCTCTTAAAAGCGGATCGTTTTGGTTTAACATACAGTTACACGAAACAAAACCTGCGCACTACCGATCGACATGCAACGTCACCCTCCTCTGTGGAGCGTGCCTAATGCAGCCTTGAGCACGAGCCAATCATTACCACGCACATACTATATTTAAGGAGCACACGCTGCGACCGGTGCGTTTGACGCATGTCATAGAGCAAAGCCAATATTTCCGCATTGATTTTGGAGCAAGACTCTTTGTACATGTAACCCTTGTGTCTGAGAAGGGCTACATCGATATGGTAGGAAACGTTGGACAAACATGCGAAAATAGCTTGTTATGCCTCAGGTGTAATAAATAAATCACTTTCAAAGAATATCAATCCAGTTCTTATTTTTGCACTTCATTATGGTTATCATCCTTGACTGCGCTTCCTTTGCCTTGGCACCCATCATGTAACTCAAATGGTTCACCTGTTATCTAACCTACGCATTACATGGCCTGCCCAGCTCCATCTTTTTCTCCTAATGTCAACTAGAAGATCGGATATCCCCGTTCGCTATCTCATACACAGCCCTCTCTTCCTTTCTCTTAACGTTATGCCTAATAGTTTTTGTTCCATCGCTATTTGCGCGGTCCTTAACTTGTGCTCGAGCTTTTTGCTAACCTTCAGGTTACTGTCACATATGTTAGCACTGGTAGGATGCAAGGAGTGTGTGCTTTTCTTTTCAACAACAGTGGTAAGCTCGCAGTCAGGATGTAGTCATGCCTGCCGTATGCACTTTAATCCATGTTTTTATTCTTCCGTAAATTTCTTTCTCATGATGAGGGTCCCCCATGAGCAATTGACATAGATAAACGTACTGCTTTACAGGCTCTAGAGGCTGACTGGTGATCATGAGTCCTCGTTCCCTTGCCAGGCTATTGAACATTATCTTTTTTTCTGCATAATAATCTTCAACCATACTCCTTCACTTTCTCGGTTAAAACTCTGAATCAATTGTGGCAATTCACATCCAGTCTTGATGAAGAGGACAACGTGATCTGCTAGCCTAAGGCTGCGGAGGTATTCGCCGTTGAACCTCACTCCTAAACCTTACCAGTCTAATAGGTTCAATACTTCTTCTAAGCATGCAGTGAATAGCATTGGAGAGAGTGTGTCTGCTTGCCTAGCTGACCCCTTTCTTGATAGGTAATTGATTGTTGAGGACGCAGAAAATTAGGTAGGTTGATGAAATTAGGAATTTTAGAGGCGCAAGTTTGAATCATCTGGCGCAAGACAGGGATAATTAGAGATCGCTAGGAGAGGCCTTCAAAAATTATGGGGTTTTACGTGCCGAAACCACGATCTGATTATGAGGCACGCCGTAGTGGGGGACTCCGGAAATGCCTTCCTC
Organism: Dermacentor silvarum; assembly: GCF_013339745.2. NCBI lineage: Eukaryota > Metazoa > Arthropoda > Arachnida > Ixodida > Ixodidae > Dermacentor > Dermacentor silvarum. The sequence continues at coordinate 111,089,299 of NC_051155.1, forward strand.
CTGCAGTGGACATAAGAATAAACAAATCATGTTGACGACGATTATCATATCCCTGTGTTTTCTTCCCTTTCTATAATATCTATAATGACTCGAATGCATAATCAGAACTTTCTAAACCTCCGACCGCCACCAAACCTATAACCTTGCATCTATGCAGAAAATCTAACGTCTTATAATGCTAACGTAGATATTAGTCTTATAAACAAACTTTCGGCCATAGTCAGCAGCACTTCACTGCGGAAGATATTCTGCGAAAAATCCGCCCGTCGAGGAAAGCCCCTTAAGTCTAAAGCACGAATGCGGCGTTGACAAGATTTCGGCCGCCAAGTTCTTGCACAGAATTAATGAGTTCTGCAAAACACGGTTCTCTAAGTTAAGAAAAAAAAATGAGAGTGGATGCTCGACTGGTTGGCATGACAATCAAATTATTGTCCTTTCGAGACTCCGCTAACCGCTTTCCAGTGAATAAGCCACGGTTGCACAAGTGCTACCGCCCGTTCCTTGCTGCTACAACGAACACGCGGAAGCAGCGCGTCAAGGGTGGAATGGAAGAGAACGGAAAATAGAGTAAAAGCGACATTGCCAATGCGCTGAGAATACTGAGAAGCGCGTGTATTGCACTGGTGGTAGTCGGCAGAGTGTAAGTGCGTGTATTGCACTGGTGGTAGTCGGCAGAGTGGAAGTGCACAGGCTATAGGTTCTGGAAAAGAACACGAAGTATATAATACCAGAGACAAACGCGAAGAGTTAGGGGATGGGAGAGCCTCGATCTTTTTGTTTGTCACAAACAGAGTGAACAATGCTGACTGGTTCTTTCGCTCATGTATATTATGCTATAGGAGAGGCGGTATTTGTGCTTAACCAGATCCACTTCTTTCCCGACGTGCAGGTGGTCCGCTGGGCGCGTCCCGAGTGGCAGGGCAGGGCCTACTTCCACATGGTGGGCTACCCGTTCTCGCTGAAGGTGACGGGACTGCGGTACGAGGACACCGGCGAGTACGTCTGTGTCGTCACTTTCCGGGACGGCACCGGCCGCAACGCCAGCGTGCGCCTACAGGTCGTCGGTAAGGGCAAAACGTCGTGTATCTGCGGCCACCAACACACGTTGCCATTTTGTACATCAAACAGAGTTTCAATGGCGATTTACCGGTAAATGCGAGAGACATGCGTTGGAATTACGTTGAACCTCTTCGAGGTCCCAGATCAAAGATTTGAGCCACGTTCTCCACATTGCCAAGTGTTCAGGAGCTCACCCGAAACACGTCCTGCCTTTTTGAGGAGCGAGGTGCAACCGACGGTGTAAGTTTCACTGTATGTATACCGGGTGTGTAAGCGAACACTTGCAAGAATGTTTGAAGTTCACCTGTGGCCGATAGCACAATTCTAGTTGGTGAGCTGGTCTACTCGAAGAGGCGGACATTACTTGCGCAAAACATTGAAATGCATGATCCACTAATGAATAAAAATTAAGTAATTAAGTTTTGAACTAATTACCTTATGGCCCATATTGCAATTTACAAAGGCGGATTCACTTGTATCGAATTATACGGATGGCACTGGTTGCGTGAAATTAATTCCCGTTCCTATATATTAATACAGGATCGGGAATTATTAGCTACAATTTATACTCGAATTATCAGGGTGGCACTAGTTGCCGGATATAATTCCCGAACACACACACACACACACACACACATATGTATATATATATATATATATATATATATATATTATACGAGGGGAAGCCAAAAGCCAAAGCGCAAAGGGACTTTTTGAGACAAAGGGCATTTATTCTAGTGATAGAAAACTGAAAAATATGTTATTTTTCTTCATAACCTGCCTGCACTTTAACGCACTTTGCCCAATGTTTCACAGTTTTTTTTTTATTCAGTCGGCGAAAGGTTTTTCAGATGTACCTGTAACCAATTTTGCACCGCATCAATGACTTCTGCAGTGGTTGCAAATTTTCCCCAGAGCGCTTCCTTCAAAGGTCCAACATGAAAATCACTTGGAGCCAAGTCTGGACTGTATCGCGGGTGTTCCAGCAAATCAAATCTGAACTTCTTTATTGTTTCGGCCATCTCTTTGGCAGAATGTGGCCGAGCGTTATCTTGCTTCAGGATGACACCTTTTCGCAGTTTTCCACGACGTTTGGATCAGATAGCAGGATTCAGTTTAGTTTGCAACACATCACAATAGTTCTCATTGTTCACAGTTTCGCCTCTTGGGGTGAAATGAACGGCTACCAGCCTACCACACCTACCATGTCCCAGATTAGTGTTAGCATGATGTTACCAGCTGAAGGCGAATGTTAACATTTCTTAACTTCTGGTGATGCTCGCAGCCTTACTTTCCGGTTCGTGATGATGTGCCTAAGTTTCATCTAGTGTAACAATTTGCTGTAAAAAGCCTTCTCCCTCGCGACGATCACGGGCCAAATGTTAACGAGAGATGACCAACCTTTGTGCCTTATGCTGCGCTGACAATTCTTTCGGGACCGACCTTGCAAACAATTTTCGAAAATTTAGCCTCTCGAGTAAGGTGGAATACGCTGAACCATGACTGATATGTAGAGTATTGCTGATTTTGTCCACTGTGATTCGTCTATTTCCCATCACCATGTCCTCAACGACTTTCAAATTATCCCCAGTCGTCAATGGCCTGTCCGATCTTTCCTGGTGACATGAAGAAGTTCTTCCCTGTTTGAAACGCTCTATCCATTCGCACTTTTTGCTTGGCGATAAACAACTGTCGCCATACGGCGCTTGCATTCGATGAATAATTTCTGCAGGCTTAACACATTCCGCGAACCGAACGTGGGGCAGAATTCCCAAGTTCTTCATTCGCCGTTGGCTGGCCGTCATTGATAATATTATGTCGAACATAAAGAACAGCTGTAATTTTCTTTTACGAATAATTCTGGCGTACATATATGTATATAGACATGGAAAGGCGTTAACCAGACGGAATTCCGGTTTGCTACCCAGCACGAGCATTAAAGGATGAAGAATTGAAAGAAGAACGCAGAAAGCGAAGAGATGGGGAGTCTACTGGCACATTAGTAGATATAGGGTTTCTACAAGATTGTTGTGAATACGAGCAAAAAGAAAAAGAAAAAAAAAATCAGGCAAAGTTGCACTCGCTCGCGCAAAGCTTGGGCCCAAGCTTACAGGCTTCTACTGCTAGGTATGAACTTGGTTGCAACTAGGTCTTCACTTGATTTAACTTAACTACGCATGTAGGAAGGTATTCTCGAGCGGTCATTTTCGGCGGTACCTTCCCTTTCGCGACATTTCGCGTGACTAGCGCTGGACTCGTCGGCGCCTACGATCGACAGCGTTCCTGGCATGCCACAAACGCAGGCAGGCTAACCAAGGTTGGCAGAGTGCCAAGAACGCTGCTGCTTGCAGACGCCGAACGCGTTAGAGGCTAGCCGCTCGGTTTCAATTGGCCAGCTTCGCTGTGTCTCGAGCTTTGCGCGGCCTAGTGCTAGCTTGCGCCTTTTTACAGCGTAAGCTGTTATGGGCTCATTCCAATAGCCGTTTCGGGTCGCGCTGATGCCGCCGCCGCCGCACCGTAGCCGCTATCGCATGCGGAAAAAATTGCCGCGTATCTGCGTGCTTCGCTGCAAATGTCGTCGAAAGACGATAGTCTTCTGCCGGCCGTACTACATGAGTGCTGGTCTGATCCGCGGCCACCCGTGATGCTGTTCTCGTACCATTTCCGTCCTGGCATGATAAATGCAATGGAGGTTTGTTTGAACAGATTTCATTTTACCGCATTATTTCATCAAGCGGCCATTTATGTTTTGCCCTGCCTCAGACAGCGCTTCCTTTATGTTGAATCGGCCGCATCTGGCTGGCATTGATAAAATTGAGGAGGCGCTGCGTGAGACATGGACGCCATCTAGCAATACATCGGGAAACATGAGCTTGTGCAGAGGGTTTCCTTCCTCCATGGCAGAGGGCGCTCGTCGGCGCGCAGTCGGGGAACGTCGTTCGTCGGCGCGCATAGCATGGCATTTTCAGCGCAGCTTAAGAAACTAGGGTCTTTAGAGTTACGTATCTATGTATTTTCTATTAAAGGAACACACCTCCTAATACTTACCTAGTGATGTTGCGCCTCAGATATGCGTAATATTTACTTTGTGATCGATAACGTTCACAAGTATGAACAGCCGTACCAGTTTAAGTAGTGTGGACGGTAAGCAAGTGGTCCAACTTTGGCCGGGGGGCTCAATCGGGTGACAGACAGACCAAATTTTCAGCGTTTAAGTTCCCCAAGAAAGACTATCGTCTTTAAAAGAAAGACTATCGTCTTTAAAAGTAGCCGCTCTCCGCCAGGATCGAACCCAGGCACGCTGCGTGGGAGGCGGATACTCTACCACTGAGCCAGGCAAGTGCTTGCTTGGCTGGGCCGAACGGCGCTAGCCATCGGCGATGGAACACGTCGGCTGGCACGCGCGACGGCGTCCCAAGCAGGCCGCGTCGGGCGCGTTGCAATGGGAGCGAATGTGACAGCCGTAGTTGCATTGTCGGCCGCTTGGCTAGACCGAACGGCGCTAGCCATCGGCGATGAAACGCGTCGGCTTGCAGGCGCGACGGCGTCCCAAGCGCATTCCTGACGCATTCACTCAAATTATTAGGTAGTACTGTCGAAACGCTCGCCTATCTTACGCTGTGACTCTGCTGCGTTCGCTGCGCAGGCCTGTCATTTTTTTTCTCCCGGCTAAGCGCGCAGCGGAGAGAAGAGAGGGAGAGATTGTGCTTGTGAAGAAGAAGAGACGCTACTTCCGGTAGCCCTTTAGGGAGCGCGACTCAGCGCCTTGGGGAAGGGGCGGGGGATGTAAAGAAGAAAGAAAAGAGAAAGAAAAGAGGGTGAAGTTCGAGCGATTACACAGCCCTTGACCGTCAGCGGTAGCCAGGCCGTGAATTCACAATTTGCACGATAGCTCCGTGTGAGAGGCAGGGAGGTGGCGAGGAGGAGACCGCGTGCATGCATGCGCACGCGGTCTCCTCCTCCTTCTTTTCGGGTTGCCGTGGCTACCACGGCTACGCACCACAAATAACGGCTCGCTTAAACAGCTTCGCTGTAAAAAAAGAAAAAAAAAGAAAAAAAAAACATTCGGGTGCTTCTGGTTGCCTTTATCGCAGAAGCGCAAGCATCTGGCATAAATTGATAACTCGCAGGTACTTAGTATACGCTTCCTGCGTGATGGATGTGCACATGGTTGAAAGTGTGTCGAGCTACAGACACCACGTTCTAGGTAACCGCGGCGGGCATAGTGCTAAGAGATTTGACGATGTTCCCTGTACGCAATGAAAAACATGACACTGTAGGAAGTGCGGGTCCAGCAATATAGTCGATCGCCAAGTTCTACCAATTAAAAAGCATCAACTATGGCTTCGTAAGCAACAGTGCCATAAGCTTCTTTTTGGTCAGAGAAGCACAACCAAATTTTCAATAGCGAGTTTTTAGCAAACGATCGAGAGCAGCGCATTACCCGTTCCCCAGCAAGGTGCTACATGGTGTGCATCGACATACTATCTGGTACAGGAGACGAGTATGGTAGATTGCATAGGCAAGCAGCCGCATCGAGCTCTTCAGCAGTGAGAGTCTGGTGTATGTACGAATACCCTGATTGCAGACCGTAATTACAATCAAGGTAACCAATGCACCTACATTTGCCCGTAATCTTTGAAAAGAAGTCTTCCGCTGCATCGATATGCTGTCAGTGTTAGAAGAGCCATAGTGCTCTGAAGCGTAAAGCGTTGTTCGAGGACTAAACGTAGAAATCTCACTGTTCTGCATGTGCCCATGGTTTCCGGGGGTCTAGGTAATCGAAAAATCGCGTCCGCTGTTGCGGTTTCAATTGACCAATCCGATCCTTTATTTTATTTATCGGACCCTCGAACTAAGAGATCATGAATGGGCTACGGGTGTCGGGAGCCCGTACCGTCTTTCGACAGGGCTGCTCATTGTTGAAACCCTAGGAGAGCATGCGAGTGTAAACATGGTGGTCTCCGTTGTTTCATTTATTCACTTCCTCTATATTGTTATCTGTGAAAGTCAGAAACCAATGCACACTTCTCATCATAATGAGCAGCTACGCTGCAAGTTAAACCCTGTGAAAGCAAGTAGAGAGCGAGGAAGTCGAGGGGTGAGAAGCTGGAAGATGCCGACTACAAATCCACTTAATACGGACCGTTGCGAAAAGCATTCTCTAGTGAGGTATTACAAGTTTTTCAATTAGTCAGATTATGGTAGGCGGAATCGCAACAGTAGAATTCTGTTTTCGGCATCTGATTTACGCTTCCGAAAGCTATTTGTTTACTATTACAGCAGGTGATTGCTACAAATTCGGTTTCCTGTGTCCCTCCCTCCATTTCCATTTCGCCATCGTCGTCTAGCCATTGCTGTCATGGTTAGGTGATCCTTCGAACCACCCTAACCATGTGGCGAAAGACCACCACGTCCAGTCCGGATAAAACTTATGGACCTCCGGCCATGTGCTGTTGTGAGGCGGAAGCAATATTCCCACTCAGATATTGCATAATGTTCGCGCTTAGCCATACGTGCGGTGTTTGGTTCACCACAGAGACTGAGAGGATGGTGGTGTCTGCGCTTGGTGTCGGAGGCGACCTTGTGCGCATCCGAAAGTTTTCGAACACCCTTACTTGAAGAGAAAGTGAGCTAACAATATGGCGAAGTCCGCTGTGATAAGTTTACATTTCAAAGTGAATGAGTTCAGAGCCGAATGAATCACTGAACTTGGCTTATTTTATTCGAAGGTTTGATGTTGCTTTAAGAGTGGCCCGCTTAGGATTGATAAAAATTTCGATAAATAATACAAAACTTTAACGGTGGCTACCACTTTCGATATTCCAAAACATGTAGTTTTGCTCTACAATTATAATATGGTGAAAAAAAGCCAGCTATTTGTTCTCGTAGACCACACCGACCAGCATATGCCGATATCTCTGCTGCGCTTATAGAACAAGCGTTGCGTTGCTACATTTGTCAGCTGCGATTTCACCGTTGCCAGCATGTTTCAAACTTGCGGGACAGTGATGTCGGAAAGAACGAACCAGCTGCCAAGGCACAAATACAGCTGTTAAATCTTATTCATGATCGGAGGGTGTTATTAACATATATGCAATGAGTTCCGGGCCACCGCAATAAAAAGGATAGTGGGTGCAGAGATGGAGAGACGTGCTAATGGACCCTTGAGCTACAACGCTTGGTTAGAAATTGCGGACATGGACAACGACGCTCTTGAGGGTGCTCACACTCAACTCTATCAACGTGGAAACGCTGTCGTTTGCGGATGCTTAAAAGGCTTTGAACTAGAATAAAGTAGAGAAAGTACATTCCACTGAGTCCCCCTGAAATCATGTGTGGCTCTTTTCTGTTTGCATGTGTGTGTGTGTGTGTGTGTGTGCGTGTCAGCGTATATGTGCGTGAATCCCAATTCAAGATCTTAAGAAAACGGTCCACTTGTTCGCAGGAAGGTAGCATTTCAGAATACAGAACTCTGCATTCACGTTGCAGCAGCGCTCGTGGAAAGTATACGTGACAGTAGTTCAGGAGTTGCATCATTGTCTTCACAACAAAGCCGCAGAAATGTAGATTGACTTCTCATAATCCCACGTGGATTAAATTGCATTTGGCCAAATCAATAACCACAAGTTACCACAAGACCATTAGAGTTACAGAATGGATACCAAGAGAAGGGAAGCGCAGTCGAGAATGGCAGAAATCTAGATGTGCTGATGAAGTTAGGAAATTTGCAGGCGCAAGTTGGAAACAGCTTGCGCAAGACAGGGGTAATTGGAGATCGCAGGGACAGTGCCTTCGTCCAGCAGGGAACATAAATAAAGGCTGATGATGATGATAACGACAAGTCACATGTTTTGGTATTAAGTAATAGTACTTTCAAATAACTTTATCTTGCACCTCTGTGAACGTATTTATGTTAAGACCCCGGAGTCTGTCGGGTTGAAAAAAGTAACTCATAACCGTATTTCCTATAAGCTATACCGACTAACGAGTTCTACCTGCTATCGCATTTTTTGCGTGAGGTATCGCTTCCGCCATTCCCCGAAAGATTTGCTCCTATATCTCGCGAGAAACAACTATAGCTCGAAATCAAATTTCTAAGCGCCATTCGTTCGGCGATTTCTCGGCGTGGGCCGATTCTCGGCTCCTTATATACCCTTCTTTTAGTCCCTGCGCTTCAAACGCCTGTGCTCGCCTCTTCAAATCCACTCCTTTTTTTTCCCCGCGCGCTGAAGCCGCCCGAGGAGCACCCAGGAGACGTGAGAGTTCGTTTCAGCTCGGGCGTGGAAGACGAATGGGTCACTTTGAAGCGACGGGGGTCTGGCGAGAGACGTTCGCTGAGACCGCTTGCGAAGGTTGGCTGCCAGCCCGAAAGAAAGAAGGCGAAGCACCTCCAAGAAGCGAACACAACGTGAGAAGAAGCACCGTACTCTAACCCAACTCAGAGCTCCCCTTATATACGTGGTGTTCTCGAACGGGTTTCGTTCAAAACTAGCAATGGGTATACAGAAGGGTGTTCCTTTAAGACTTCCTTTAAAGCTCCCCTTTGCAGTTCTGGTATAGATTACATTTTTTTTCTTTCTTTTCAATCTCTTTGTTTTCTTTTTGCATTGTTGCCTGCCGGTGTGTTTTTCTTTAATTTTTTATATTCCCTCTCACTTATTCGCGTACTCTCTCTCCTTGCGTTGTGTCGAGGCTTGAAGATGGCCAGTCCTTCTTTTTCTGAGCTGCTTTTCTTTTTTTGCGACGTTGGCACGGGCGCATTCATCAACCCATGCGAGCTTAAATTGAGTCCGCCAACCCTTGTGCTACTTGCTTCCTCCTTGTAACGGGGCGCAGAAAACGCGTCGTTCTTGCATATACAAGGCGCGAGTCTAGCCAGCTATAGCATGTCGCGACCTGTAGTCTTCTAAGAGGCGCTCGATAACAAGCGAGGCATCTATCAACCTGTAATCAACCAGCTTCGAGGCAAACGCGTCAACCGTAAGAGTCCCGTGCTGGTGCGCACTCCCAGCATCGTTCGCGATGCCACGAGACAAACTTCGTTGAATCTTTTTTTTAAGTACTCGTTTCATCTCATGTCACGAAGTGCGAAGGTATCGAAGTGCTAAGGCATCGTTTTCCCGGACGTGAAGATCACTTATTAACTTTGGTGGGCGTTCCGAGAGGGCACTTAACATCCTGCATGGAACGCTAGCTGCCGCGTATATTTAGGAGTTCCTCGTAGTTTGAGATGCGAGACGTTTCTGCATTCCAATATTTTGCCCAGCGGTGCAATAAAGATTGTTGACGTTTGATTTATGAGAAAAAGAAAGCATATTTAAACAGCTTCTGCAGTGAGGAATGCGGCACTGAGCGCAGGTTTCCTTCGGAATCTATCCTCTATTACTGCTTCCCTGTGCATTTTGCGTGGGATTTTGTGAGCAAAAACGAAATTTGCATTTGGTTATCAGGCTGGAACTGCCTAATAAGGAAGCGAGCCGTACGTGACCTATCTACGATCGCAGCGCTTTACGCGAAGCTCAGCTCCGAGGGCCCCTGAAAGCGTTGCGTAAAATTGCTTTCGTCGTCTGGAAAGCGAAATGCAGTGATACGTGATGCTGCTTTTAGAGGGATAGCGAATAAGGGCGGAGGAGAAGTGGCAGCTGAAGAGCAACAAAGTCGAACAAATCAAAAGCAAGAAATGAGAGCAAATAAATCTCCCATACCAGCTCTTGAAGCAACAAAGCAATTGAAGATGCTACATTCGCAACGGTTCGCAAGGTTAATCTTATATGTGTTTTTAGTGTACAGGGTCGACTAAATCTAAGGTGAACACCTCAGTAGTATTCCTTTAAGACATCATAGAAGCTGATGTGCAGTACATAATTGGAAAAATCATTATTGTGTTTATCGACACCATGATTACACATCGTATAACGAAAATTTCGCTCGTGAAGTAGAATAAACGCTGTAGTCTTACCGGCTTGAATACTAATTAGGTGTTCACCTTAGATGTGGTCGACCGTGTACATCATATTAGCAGCCTAAATAGTGTAAGCGTAAATCGTGCGATGTTGACGCACCTTTGAATGTGTGGAAGCATTCGTGTGCCCTATTATGAAGAAAAGAGCTTCATTATGCAAGACAAGTTCACATTAAAGCAGAGTAGCAGTGGCCAATCCGCAGCCAAAATGGAGAAATAGGCGAAGCAGACTAACTTCGGTCCATGCTTGAAATCAAACGAACTTGTCAACCAAGCCGAATTGGATATCTTGTTATGTGATCTTGTGCAATCACTTAAAAATGTATTGATTGCCTTGGTTTAATAATATATTGAAATCGAAAATGAATGAGGCTGTCAAGGCGAGCACATTGGTGTGCATCCATGTTAGAAGACAGTGCTAAAGACACGGACTATAAGAAAGCGCTCGTCCTGTCTTCTTCCTTCTAGTCCGTGTCTTGAGCATCGTTTTCTACAATGAAATGGCAAATGTTCACAGACTTTTGCTCATGTGGAATCCCATAAAATTGTAAAGTTCCATTTCCAAGACAGCTGACGCCAACAGGAAGGCTTACCTTAAAAAGCTTTACCAAGTAGCCCACCAAGCCATCCTTGTGAGCTTCATATGAATGTGTTGTACCGGCGGTACAAACGAATGTCAAAAGAGAACATTTTCTATGAAGGATTTGTTGAAAGACGTAGTGATAGTGGAATAAAAACAATCTCTAGGACCACATGTAGAGCCGACTTGGAGCATTGCAGACGTGAGGAAAATTTCGAGTTTGCTAAAATTTAATGTCAAACACGCCACATGGTACGCTTAGGTGATCGCGGATGCGCGTTCGGTTGGGGCGTTCCTTCACCGACCGAATTGCCACCGATCTCAGAAGCCTCATGCGCTTCGCGTCGCGCAGTACAGACAGATAGGGAGTCAATGAGGTAATAATGATTATGAGGAGGGAAGAGGGGTTATATGGGTTTCATCACACTTGATAACGATTCGACGCTAATGGATAAGGTGCTAAATTGCGATAAGGGACTAAAATGGTCGAAGCAATTCTGATAAGGTTAATAAGCACCGATAAGGGTTGATGAAGGTCGGATCAAGTCTGATAAGATTGATAAGGACTGATAATAGTTGATAAGGGTCGGGCCATGTCTGATAAGGTTGACCAGGAGAGCTAAGGGTTGATAGGGGCCAATTGCGATAAGGTTGATACCAACTGGTAGGATTGATAAGGCTCGTATCAAGTTCTATAAGGTTGATAACAACCCATAAGGGTTGTTTAGGATCTGATATAGTCCGATAAGGTTGATAACGACTGATAAAGGTTGATAAGGGTGTATACTGGTCGGATCAAATTTCGTAACATTGATAAAGACATCGGACAGCGTGGAGATGAGCAAGTGGCACAATGCTTACGCATAATTAGACAACTCCGAGAGGAGTTTCTGCACGTATTTCCCTTCCTTCCTATTCTCGGGGGGGGGGGGGGACAGGACATGTGGCCGATGCGCCACCCCCTGGCTATACATAACTGCTAACGAAGTGACACATAAATTGCAGTGTGGAATTGACGATATGTGCTTTAATGTGCCTTTTTTCATTTGCGTTTAACAAAGCGCATAGAAAGCGCGTAGGTTTCTTTCGAGTCACATTTATGGAAAGCCCGAGCATCTAGCAGACCATTAGGCTGTTGCGACCAAAAAAACGAGTCGTATAGTAACGTAAGCAGAACATATGCAGTACAAAATGTTACAGCATATGAAGTGAAGATTATTATGTGACACACACCTTAAGTACTGGTAGCACCAAATGCTACAGCAGATAGAAAAAAAAAGACTGTTACGAGATGGAGAATAAGTACAGCATATGATCACATTCTTACGGAACAAAACAAATAAATACTCATCCCAACATTAACATCAAAACACGTACACTCGTTGCTCAAAAAGTACTTTTTTTTGACCCAGTAACATTGCGTGCTACACTTCTGTAAAGCTGGCAGATAGGAATGGTCGCGAAAGTCGGATGTTGTAGTCAGTGTACTCGCACACTTTAAATCTCAAATGAATTGAAAGGGGAAAAAATACGCAACCGAGAAGACTTAATTTAAAATTACCTTGACAAGGCAATAACCGTAGCTTGCAATTTAATATCGATTACGAACTCACTAGTATACGTAGTTTCTTAAAGCCGAAAATAAATATTTGAGAGCGAAAAGAAGAGTTTACCGAGTTTTGTTGTTGTAGGGAACAATCCATTTATGTACACACAGGACTGCCAATGGGAGATCGATCGATAACGAGAGAGCAAATATTGGATGAAAGGCTCAGAGGTTATGCAAACTAACTGTCTGGTTGGCTGCTCTGCACTAATGGACGGTGTAAGGGCAGATAGGATAAGGAGAAGAGAAAAAACTTCGGCAGGTGTTAAATTCTTCTTGTAACATAAGAAGGCGAAAGCGTGCTGCACACTTGGTAGTACATGAAGTTATACAATCGGGGTTTGACTTCTTTGTAAGACATATTGGCAAATTATTGAGTTATACAATTGGGGCTAGACTTCTTGCAACACATAAAGAGCCGCAATAAAAAGTACACGTGTGACACTAAGGCGACCTCCTGAATACCGCATATGAACAGTTAACGTATAGTACCCAAGGTGCGGCATGTTAGGGCACGCCCTGTGCCACACCTGTAGTCAGCGAGTTGGCTGCGACGTGACGTGCGTACGCACGCACTAGATACACTTTTCGTAAGCCGGAACCATAGAGCAATCGTGGCTTCAGGGAAGAGTGCTCGTCTCACACTCCGGAGGGCCGTATTCGATTCTCACCCAGACCGAAATGGTCCAACTGTTCCTTTCAAAGCCACTAATTTACGTTGTTTGCAGGAACCTCCCTGAGAAATGTGACTTCAATCCGGGCATTTTTGCGGCGTCGGCCACCTTTCGTCACGGTGCAGTTTCGCCAAGGGAGCTCCAAGAGCACCGCCAATATAGACACCTAAGGCTTTCGCCTTATTAATATGGGAAGGAAGCCTGTCTGCCCCAGCACGAGGAAGGCAACTGACAACTACAGTTGTTCTTTATTAGGAATAAATGTTTAAAATCAAAGGAAAAACAAAAAAGTGCTATCTTTTTTAGAGCAACTGGAGCTGACGCCGGCTGTGACCAGGGTCGAAGAATTTTGTTTTCTATATAGTGGAATAGTTATGAACTTGGGACAATCATAGGGACAATCTCATCAAAGGCGTGCAATTGTTATTTGCACCAATAATCTTCTCATTAGGTACATCTGGCCACTGCGATGGTGTTGGTTTCTATATGTAGCGCCAAATTTGGGCATTACATTTGTGCACTTTCACACGAATAAGCGCTCTTTTGATAATAGTGTGACTAAAATATTTGCAATATTACAGGTTCAAATGCCTTGCAGGCGGCGCTTCTCTAACCGTGTCCTTGATAATCAATCACCACGGGTGCACATTTTCTAACTTGCGCTAACAAGACGCAGACGCATTGCACCTTGTAAACCCTGTAATAACGACACAAATAAATAAAAAAATGTATATTTTCTATCTAGATGGGCAAAACACAGTAAGAATAGGCATAATCAACGAAAAAAAAATTAGTGGACGCTTAAGCTTTACCTTTATGAGTGGAACGCGATAGCGTTACCGGGCCCCGTTCGCACCGCATTTTTCTTTCAGTGGGATTCACTGCAACACCGAACGCGGGAAAGCCAGCTTACAAAAACCAAGCTTACACCGATCCTCTCAAAGTCGGCTTCACTTTTAAACAGAAATGCTTTGCTGGGAAGACGTTCTTCCAGGGGCAATATAAGTCGTCTTATATTAACCCCCTCAGGTACATAAGCGAATAAGCCGCGAAATTATCGATGTATTGTATTTTTTTCTTTATTTTGGGCTTTCAAACAACATTGAAGCACTTTTAAAAAGTATATTTCTGATAGCTTATAAGTTACACTATGGGACATATGTGTCCCTATGTACCTTAAGGGAACCGCACAATTACGTGGGCTTCTTAGCTGCTTCTACCGTAAGACTCAATGAAGCAATTCCTCGCGGTAGGAAAGCACAAGTGAAATTGCAAATGCTGCAGCAGGGAAATGTGGGGATTGCATGCGTTCAGTTGGAGCAATCCGTGCACATTTTTCGAGCGGGAGCTTTTTTAATTTAGTGTGCAGGGGTGCCTGGCCTTGCACACATTCTTATGCGTTTGCATATCTTTCCAGGACTTGTGCTTCGGTCTCGGCTCAAAAAATTTCCCTAGGAAGCCATGCAACTGCTTGGCAGAACTGCAGGGAGGTCAGAGCGGGCATAGTGGGCTCGTCAGCTTGTAGTTTTTGGTAGTATAGGTTTGGTAGGTAGTTGTAGTTCCTTGAACACACGGGGTAGTATTTAATTTTTGACTTACAGTCCACATCGTAGGTTAACTTCTTTGAGCTGGCAGGGCATGATTCCTCATCAAAAGGATAACAACTAGAAAGCTCTTTATTTCTTCTACCGTTCGCATTTTCTCGGCATAACGAGTGCTTTGTTTCACAAGCATTTTTTTTGAAGTTTTCCCAACTTCATACCAGTAAACATTTTTAGTTTTATAAGATCCTCTGGTTGCTTGCACGCTGGAATACACTTTATTTCCTTTTGTTTCACACCGGAATCAGCTGTGACTCGCCGTTTTGCACGTACTCTTCTATTCAATGACCCTTTGATGGAACAGGTAATTTTGAGAGGAGTAATTGCAAGATCTTTTGCTGACCTTCCCTTATTCGCTTTATCGGTGGCTTTGAATGTTATGGCTTTTCTGGGTGTATTGCGTCGATGCTGCACTAACGTTGTCAACATATTCTACGTCAAGCTGTAAAACAGACTCATGATCGTTGTCATGAAACAAAATCTTAGAGAATGTTTTCTTCCGATATTAGGAATTTCCATTGTTTTTTTCTGCCATAATTCCGGAAAATAAAAGCTTGCATATAAAATAAACCAGGCTACACGTAAAGGTAAAACGTATACAAGTTTATTCATTTCAAGCGGCTATTGGAACATGAAAGTGCCGCCCTCAAGCGAACGCCGCCAAATGGCATCCATAATTCCATCACGGTACACTGGGACACATATGTTCCCAACACCTCTTTATCGCTAAAAAAAGTAGTTTACACTCGCTTATTATCAAAAATCTTGGTTTGTCACAAACCCTTGATAAAGACGCTTTATATTCCACACGTTCTATTCCTTTATTGGTTTGAAAAATCTCCAAAACATGTACCTAATGCGGTGGTGGTGAAGCGCACCTTTGAGGCGCGACTGCCACCCACGCCTCGTCAGTGTTTTGTCATAGATTTATCAACCAAAATTATATATTTCGTTAATGGAAGCTGTTTAGTTCGATAAATTGCCCTCAGCTGGTTTCTAGGGGCAAAACGTATTTATCGAGACATGGTTAAAATTCGGGGACACATATGTCCATGTACCTTAAGGGGTTAAATGTGAAGGCCCTAGCACCTTTTTTATTGTTTTAATAATTGCTTGCTATTGCCCCGACGCACGCGCGTGTCCAAAACGCATTAGACAGGCCAAGTCACAATTTGACCTGCCGAGGATGCAAGCGCCATCTGGATAGCATTTTCGCCAGTAAACTACCCGAGCGCGCCGGTGTTGGTATGGTAGAAATGCTGGAAAAGGGGTTTGTGTTTGAGTTCCTCGTAACTAAATTATGCTTTCTCGCAGCCGAGGACGGCAGAAAACTCGGTGGGGTGCTGAAATTAGGAAATTTGCAAGTAGAAAATGGAATCAGCTAGCGCAAGACAGGGGTAAGTGGAGATCGCAGGGAGAGCCATTCGTCCTGCCGTGGGCATAAATATAGACTGCTGCTGACGATGATGACTTGCTTGGAGCAAGTTTATTCCGACCAGCTTCTAAAGCATGCGAAATTGGCTATAACAAGGTCGCTGAAAATGAATGTGGTATAAGAACAATACACGTGTTGCCGTTCAGTCCTTAATGTGCCAAGTTCTTTTCTTCATGTTTACTGCGTCTATTGATAAATCGTCACTAATAGAATGCACAAGTATCCCACAAAAAGTGTGTGCTTAGAGAACACACTGAGAAAAAATGCATGCCGCTCCGCTCGGTTTGTGAAATCTGGGGCATTTTTACAATCCTTTTTTCGTCAAAGGTAGGCAGGTATTCTGGTTTGATCGAAATCCAGCTGTGTTATTGCGCCATTCATACTACTAAGCCGCTGAGGAGCCCATAGTGGAAATATTGCGAAACACATGATCAGCGGAAGCAAAGCGCAAGCCGCGACTGGCAGTATGAAAGGGTTGAATCTGTACTCAGCAAAAATGCAGTTAGACAGAGATCGAGTACACAAAGAAAAAAATCTCAGCCAGTCAATCATTGTGATCACGGACACCAACAAAGGCGGCATTACATAAACCAACAAGCGCACAACGGTTAAAAACAGCGGCATGATGAGGCAGCGGAATGCAAGGCAGGCCTGCGCGTGAGGTAAGTAAGGCGAGCGGGGATCGGGAACGGAGACAGGAGATCTTTACTGAGTGCAAAGCTAACCCTTCTGTCACACTTCAGGGTTTGTGCCGTCCAATCGCTCAAGCATGCGCGTTTTCTGAGCTGAAAATCAACTTTACTTGATGTCATCGCATTGTCAACGTGGTTTTGCGCAGAACACCCCTCCGCGAACTGTCAAAATAGAGTTCACCTGTCAGCAATCTGAAGCGCTCATCAACAGGAATCCCGCTGGCGCATATAGGGGCCTTGCCCTCATGTCTAATACACAAAGAAAAAAAAGAGATCTTGCACCTTCTCTCATGCCTTCACTGATTGCTGAAATCTCGATTTCGACAGTAGCTTGACTTGGCTTGGCTATACTACTTCTAGTTTATAGCGCGAATAGACACAGGTGAAGACTAGAAGCAAACAGGACGAGCACCAACTCTCAACTATAGGTTTATTGAAACAATCAATATATGTAAGCGATCGCAAAAAACCTAAGCAAAGAAACATATCACATGGTCTAAAGAATATCAGTAAACAAACAAACATATCAGAAAGGAGGGAGTTCATAAAAACTAAACAAGAAGGGGCACTCCTTTGGATGGACCACGGTGTAATATATATACTATTTAGGTGAAGACACTAGCCAGACGCGATCGACCAGATAAAGTAGCAAGGGAGTGCTCCGATCGGCCCGGTGACAGTACGACGCCATCGGCAGTACGACGCAAGCTTCAACACAGAAAATTTTTATTGGTTTAATCTCCCATTGGTATAGCAACCGGCGATTCGCGAGAAATCCGAAATGGCTGAGTAACACGCGAAAGTAGGTCACCGGGGAGAGGGCATGAGCGCGTTCCTTGTCTCCGCAAGCTCTCGCCTGCGTTCTAACTGAAGTTGCGTCGTTCCGCCGATAGGTATCCGCTGGTGTCCCCGCCCCGATAGGCGGGTGTCCTTGCTACTTTATCTGGTGAATCGCGTCTAGCAAGGAAGCTGAGAAGTGTCCCCGGACCTAAAGATTATATATCTTACACCGTAGGATGGACGCACGATATCAGAAAGCAAGGAAGCCATGAAAACTAAACAAGAAAGAGCAATACTTGGGATGGACGCACGTTTAATTAGTTTCTATGGCTTCCCTACTTTCTGATATGTTTATCTGTTTACTGATATTCTTTATATCATGTGATGTTGCTTTGCCTATGGTTTTTGTAATCACTTATATATGTTAATCGTTTCAATAAATATTTAGTGGAGAGTTAGCGCTCGCCCTGCATGCTTCTAGTCTTCGTTTGTGTCCCTTCGCGCTATAAAGTAGAAATCTGTCACCGTACCAACTAGTCCAACTTTCCATCCTTTTGTATCCAAGACTAGCTGTGACGGGTCGGTAAAATGTTATAGCCGACTTGTCACAAAAGAGCGCGTAATCCAAGCGCGCGACGTGTCACGCAAACCAGAGAAAGAACACGCCGGCCCCGCGGCAGCTTCAACAGAGGTGGAGAGTGCATACGCTCCAAACAGCCGACGCGACCAACGGAGTCTAGACGTCGAGGCGACGGTAACCAGAGAGAGAGAGCGGACGCCAAGGCACCCTTTTACCCGGCGAGTCGAGAGAGAGATTACTACAGCGGGAGCGCGCGCCAACAGGATGATTCACCACCCCCTCGACGACGCTCCGACAGCGGCGGTCGAAGGTGCGAGAAAAGACTAGAAGATTCCCAGGCATCGGCCATGCTACGAGAGCACGACTCTGATAGGAAGGTTCGAGAACCCCGGCGGAGGATATAAAAACGGCGTGCGAGGATCAGAAGAATCAGCTCAGACCAGACCGCTCTGGTAAAGAGATGTAACGTGAAGACTGACCGTCTGCGGAAGGGGATTTCCCGGCAAGCTAGTCGACGAGTTCATCGAGCGTCTGCATTTCTGGAATAAGTTCCTTCTTCGAGAATTGCCCCGAGCTGCGCCGAGATCGTCTGACTGCAAGACCAGCACGGTGAATACGATTGGACTGCTAAATGCCATGTATCCCACCCGCTATAGGGCCACGTGCCCTTGGTGCGGTGGCATATCTACACTAATACATGTGACCTGGGAGTGTACTAAGCACCCTCATAGGCCAACTAATAATATCTCAATAGAGCAGTAGGAGGCACAGCTCGCCCGTTCCAACTTGGCAGGACAAAAGTCCTAAATTAGCCAGGTCAGGCAGGCGGCAGAGGCCAGTGGGGCCCTGGACTGAGGGGCTCCGACCACCGCTATACATAAAATATTTTCCAGCCAAATAAAGTTTCTCTCTCTCTCTCTCTCTATATATATATATATATATATATATATATAGTGTTCCTATTCATTTTGTACTTTACGTGTTGGACTCTTAGTGCTTGTCGTTAATTAATTTCCTGTGTTTTGTGAATACCCATCTGAATTGTATTGTGTTGGGTGTAGCCTAAGTCTGCACGTGAGTATGTAACTGCTTTGTGTGAAGAATATATTTTGTTGTGTTTTGACAACTCTGGGCTCTGACTCGGTCTTTAGACCACAACCAGCGTTGGCTGGTGCACCAGAGGGCCTATTACTAATTGTCCTTGCTTTCGTGGGATTATTTTCGGAAGCTGGTAAGTCGGCTGTGGAATTTAGTCCGGCGTCTGCGCCTGGCTCACTGGGGTCTGTGACACGACTACTTTCTTCTTTTGCACTGCAGCGGTAGCCCAAATAAAGTGAACTATGCCCACTTTAATCAATGATACAAAAAGACAAGGCAGTGTTAAATTTACTGCTAATGGCCGTGCGTTTCTTTTTTTTAAGCGAAAGCTTTGCTAAACAAGTCAAGCCGAGTTTCGCCGTCGCCAGCAATTTGACCTTCATTTGACCGCAGCTGCGCCGTAGCCTTGGCAACGTATCACGTGACTCGCCTGCCGCCGGCTTGACGCATGCACGCTCCGCAGCTGGGTCGCCGCGTGACCGCGTGACTCGCCGCGCGTCTGGCTAAAAGGAATGCCGCGTCTTCTCTGAGCGTAGCGTTGCGCGGGAGCGGGAGGCTTTGAGCCGTCGTCGGCAAGCGGCTTCTCACCTACGCCCTCCATGGATATCGCCCGGCGAATTGCTTCACTGGAGAGGCTTCGGAATGCCAAGCGTGCGAAGCTAGCGTCGGCGACTGCGGAAGAGCGAACTGTTCGGCTCGCATTAGGCTTGGACTTGTCGGCTTATAATTTATATCTGGCTTAACGATGAGAGTATCCCTAAGTATAATAACTACAGCTGAATCAAAGATTAACCAAGCGAAACCAAGACTTTACCAGGCTAAACCAAGTTTTCGCTTTGCATATTCAGGGTTAGCTGAGCTAAGCCACAGCCATCTTTTCTTGGAACTTGGTTACACAGACCATTTACGCAAGCAGAAAGAATACTTTCGGCAAATAATTGGCACGGTGTGACTCAGATAGCTACAAAAAGCATATAACTACAAAAAGACGTTGAGTTTAACTTCTTTCATAACGCATCTTTGCTTGCTAAATAACGCTTGTGACCAATCATACTTGGATGTGTGATCGTCTTGCGTACTTCCTTGCAAGGGTGCTTTCAGGACATTTCATTGTCCTCCGAAAGTACCTGATAGGACGTTTCTTGGTTGGTCCAGCGGATGTCGTCACCAGTGTACGTCCTAAAGACATCGCAAAATGTGCTAGGACGTTTTTGCCGTTTGATGGCGTCCTCAGAACATCGAATGTTGTCTGGGTGATTTCTTTGCTTGATTAGACACTTGAGCAACAAGATATGGACAACAAGGTGACACGAACAAGTGCCAACGCTAAGTATATCTCAAAGTTATGCTAAAATTTCGAAATTCAGCGTACAACCTCACCAACGTGCTCTGTGTGTAATGTTCCTGAGGCCTTACAAGATTATCTATGTGAGTACTGCCGCTAGACAACCTCTACAGGCTCTGTTACACTTGTATCACCACTCGCGCTTGCAGCTGCGGCACATTAAGGGCCCGCGAGGGAGCATCACCCGTGTGTTGCGAATGTTACTTAATAGCTTTATTGCGTGCATGTCTCTGATGAAGTATTCGGTGTATTTGTGTTTATATAATAACTGCGTAGCCCTATTTATCATACATCACCCGGAATAGCATGACAGGTGACCAGACAGGCTACCATATCGAGCATTTCATGTAATTATAATGAAATTAGATTTTAATTATACCAATGAATTCATGTGATAGCACGTGTAACTTCTTTTTGTAGGTCAACGTTTCGCGTGGCTACGCTATAGGAAGCACCTATATGACATGCAGGTGGTTCAATACAAGGTAGTCAATGGAACCACACCGAATGTGCGATGCCAGTGACTTACCAAGTCGCGCGTACTTACGAAGTGGCGCGAACACTACGTATAACAACCGTTCACAAAAGAAATCACATTCTATGCGCCCAAGAATTACAGAAAAGAGCATATGCAGGGAAGCTGCCTGGCTGCCGGTACAAATGCGGTATTGCACTAAAAGCTCCGTGGGTAGTAATTAGCGAGCAGTGCAACTACTGCGAAGTGAAGGACGTGCTGAAGAACTAGGCCTGCACTTGGAAACATCAATAGTTAATGGCGGTCGCCATCTGTCTCTTTATAGAGACCTGTACCTAAGATTGCGTGGACGCTGGGGGAGCCTTACGCACGCCATTCGCTAGTCCTGTGACTGGTCCGCAAATATCGACCAGCGCTCAATCCTAAACCCTTCGGAGGAACCAAACTGTAATACCATAAATAGCACTGTCGCAAATATAATCGAAGCTCGCAATTTAGCAAAGGCTTATGTCGCAGAGAGAAAGAACAAACAGATAGGTTGTTTTATTTATTATGACATTTATCGGGGCCCCGAAACACGGTTGCATATACACCAGGCTAGAGATATGTGAGAAGTTAGCAAATAATTGCCCCGAAGCCCCATTCGGGGAAGCAGTAGATTACTTGGCAGATATGCCTGGTAAATGTTCCTAAGAGAAACTATGGCGAGATTGCCTCTACTCACAGGTAGAACCCACCGTATTCGTGTGTTCGAAGCCGAAGCTTTATAAGCAGGAAAAAATTGATTGCCTCGTGCATTGGAAGGTGGAAGGGAAGGTAGCCAGTTAGTTCCTCGGATGCAGATATCTAGCTCAACATGCTAAGAAATCGTGATTGCAGTTCCACTGGTGCATGACGATGGTACTTAAGTATGAGTTGGTTAGTGTAGATATCTTTAGTTGGTTAGTGTAGCTATCTTTATAGAAGCGAATGCGAACAAGCACGCAAATCGACAGGGTAGTTTGAGAAGCCCTGGGGCACAGATTTCGGTATGGTATAGCGTCGGCTTTACAGGAGGACGCGAAAAGACGCTGAAAGTTGAATTACATTAGCATCTGTGAAAGGAAACAGAGGTTACAGGAAACTGTCTAGTAGGAAATGGAGATTGTTGCCTCGAAACTCACGTGGTTTCAAGAAATTAACTTTTTGTAACTTAACTCAGTTTAGGTAGTATTCACAGCAATATCCTGGTATATAGGCGTTTTCGTTGCAGTAATTTTCAATATAAGTAGTATACTTTGTCAGTGTGAATAGTGAGGAAAGTCTATACCATCGGATTTTGCGTTATTTCTTGGCGAAAGTTTTGCGCTGTTAGAGCAGTTGCAGGGAGGCGCAGTTCGAGTCGTAGGGTGTAAGGTGGTTTTTGCCGCGTTTCAAGTTTGCAATATTGTTTTGCATGTTGCGCGCCACATGTACGTTTATGAAACTGTGAATTAGGTTAAGGAACGAAACCGATTTGATCAAACTCTGCAGAACCTGAAGGGCTATTCTGCCGGAAAAGTATATTGAAAATAAATGCTTTTTGTTTCTCCAAAGGAAACTTGAGTTCACCAATAAGTTGGTGGTTATTTACAATCGAAGCGCATGTAATCCGTTTTTATTTTCTTTTTCAATATCCACCATGGCTCCTCTGAAACATGTTTTGACTTATCTCAACTTTATCAGTAATCCGAGTGCGTAACAAAACGCCAATCTTTCAACATTATACATGCAGCAGCTACCTATTTTTGTAGCTCCCTAAGCTTCTAAAACAAATTTATTAATATATTGTCATGTTGTAGTGACGCTGAGGAAACAAGTAGCAAAAGTGCGAGAGTGATATATATTATTGTGGTGAACTCGTACCTAGAAATATGAACGCTTGAGCCACAAAGACACAGTTATCAGAGTTATGAAAGTTATTGCAAGCAGAATTATCGGTCGTCGTGGATCAAGTTTGTCTGTTATTTATTGCTATTCCGCCTTACATTCGAGATTAATCGCTGCTCGCGAATATTCCAAAATATGCAGTAATATTCGCGCCGCGTGCGCGGTTTTGTTAGGCAACGCTCTTCCTCTGTAAAATAGGTTACGAGATTAAGGTAATTCCGGATTAAAGTGAGCGTGCCTTGCGCTGTGCGATAACTTGAAAACAATGATAACCTGGTCAAAGAAGATCACCAGCAAAAACCAAGACACCAGTGCACTTGTGACAATGAATGAAAGCGTGACAATATATTGCACTTGCACAATAACTACCTTTATATCTAATAATAATACAACAATTTTGCTTCCACCTAATGAAGCTACCGACAGGAAAGTGCATCGGAAAATTATTCTTTATTGACGCTTAATCGGATGAAGAAAAGCCTCAAATGCCGGTGCATGAGCTTAGAGTAAAAACGCCATTGCACTTCTCTTGCGATACCTCACGAAGAAGTGTCTTGCGACGTTAATTACAACAATACATAGTGAATACAGTGTAGCGATACCTCCGTAGCACTTGCCTATAAAGGAAAAGACGAAAATACAAACCCATGAAGTCGTTGCTGAGAATGGCAAGGAGAGTTCGAGCTAAAATATTGAAGAACAATGAAAGTGTACAATTGGCATCTGCCTGAAAGTAGCACGCAGCTGAGGGGAGGGGGTAAGCCCTACTGCTTTCGTAGAAAGAAAGCTTGGCAGTTAAAGAAAAAATCACCTTGTCTAAGTGCAGAACCATGGACCATTGTGCAGCAACTGAGGCAATTATCGCCCTTTCATGAACTTTCCCCCACCTTGGGGATTAACACAGCTCTGATTTGCCATGAAACCATCAACGGTATATAGGGTGTCCTAGCTAAGATTAGCCAAGCTGTTCAACGACAAAAAAGGTGTGACGACCGAACACCGTCTGAGAGAATTTAGTGTACGATACCAGACTTACTGCTATATTGAACAACTGTCAGTAGGTTCTCGCAAATTTGTTTGCGGTTCCTTGCATATGTATTTGTGCCTTGCATATGTAATTACCTTTGCTCTACAGTTTGTCACTCAAGTGGTTGTCCATTTGGCTATGTAAGCACGATGCATATATCCGTGCATTTTTTTCGAAGAAATCCAAGAGTCAATCCTGGAAATAAAACGTAGGACATCAACACTTCTTAACAAAAAATAAAGGCCGAGCTTTTTAGAAAATTGCTCATTAGCCTCATCCATCTCCCTAGATATTTCCGGTCAACAGATATTGAACATGCTTTTTCCGTTGAGAGTCCGCAGGGGACATACTTGTCCCTACTATGTTTCTCGTATTGGTTCATTCTTCCACCTATCCTAAGTAATTGAATTGTTGCCTATCTCGCTGTCCTCCCTCCCTAAAAAATTCGCCGCTACATCTTTCGAATGCGCGTGCATGGGCATCGCCTCGAAGTTATCCACACAACGAAGCAACAACTCCGAGAAGAAATAAATTATTGGCCGAGTTCTTCCAGACACAATTCGCTGCCTCTTTTCAACACCGCACTGCACCCCCGTGCAGCCGGAATCTTCTCCTATCTAGAGTTAAGCTCAACCTGCTTACCTAACTTCCCTGTTGTCCTAAAAGCGCCCGATAGGATATTACGAGCAACAAAAACTGCGTCGATCGACGCTTACCCGCCACAGCTCCGCACCCTTCAACATCGGTAGCAGCTATGCGAGAAGTTTTGCCACTTAAGCGGTCTGTAGACTCGAATTTCCGCTGAAGTCAGTGCTTTCGCAATTTTCTTGGGCCGAGTATAGTAATCTCACTTCGATACTAGTGCCTAAACTTCTATATACCGAGGATAACAGAGCGCGAAAGAAAAATGCAGTAGCAACACTACCACACGCATAGACTTGGGCAAATTCGAAGTAGCTCGTCGGCTCGCAAAAGAAGCCTCGAGAATAGAGTCCTGCCTGGCTGATCGATCAACCAACACCCCATTTGAACCGCAAACACGTCAGTCGGCTCGGTCTATACATCTATCTATCTGCCCACGTATCTGCCGATTCTTCTTTCTTTCTCTCCCTTCCCCCCCCCCCCCCCCCGTATACAGACTTCGTGCGTTATAGAGATGCACTGATGCCTATACGCACAATTTTTTTCCTCGCTTTCTCTTAGCCTTGCAGCGCTTCTTGTTTCTTCATTTTTTTTTCGATTCACATTACGAATCGTTTCCTGTGAGTGCGTACAGCACAGTGAAGAGGAGGAATTGTAGTGAGGGGCTACAGCGTGGAAGGTTTGGAGGCGGCGCAAGTTATTTTGCTTCGTGCGAGACAACACTGTCTCACTCCTTCAACGAGTTCATTTTTCCAGTTTTCCGTGGCTTTCCTGCGTGAACTCCTTCGAATTCCCGAGCGACATAAACGCTAAAAAGAAAGAAAGAAAGAAAGAAAGAAGGAAAGAAAGAAAGAAAGAAAGAAAGAAAACTAACGAGATATGAAGAATGATCGCACGCGAGAACTGCGTGGTGCGTCCTCCTCGTTGGTGGTCAGCGGCTCTACAGGGGAGAGTGCCACGGCTTTCTCTTCTGGGTCGCCTTTATCATTTGATTTCGTTCAAAGCTCGGCGAAATGCTGCCCCCAACAACGGGCATCGATGGTGACGGGCAGTGAAAATAAACGAGGACAACACCGATGAAAAACGTAAGCATGCGAGGGGGAGGGAGTTGCACTCCATCGTGCCCCTTCTGTGTGCCGCCGGACCGAGCTGCACGCTTCAAGAATTGAAAACACTGCCCCCTCCACCGGCGCCTCTGGCACGACAGACCCCTTTTGATCCCGTTCGTGTTTTTATTGGAGTGGCAGTTCGCCTTTATGGTGAAGGGCTCGTGTGGCCGCAAGAACAAAGTAAGCTTGTTAATATTTCAAAGGCTGGCTTTGTCCTATATCTTTCTTTACGCATCTATTCTCACTTCTGCCTTTTTTTTTAGGCTTGTGCTTCTAGCCCCATTTGCTTCTATCTCCCGATCCCTTCTTCTATTTCCGTCCATAACATTTCTCCACTTCAAAGCTCCCTTTTCATCGCCGCCTCTCCACATTTTATACCAGACCTACTTGCATCTTCTTGCCTTGACCGCAGCGGCCAGAACAAGGAACGACTCCACACACTTTTCTTTTGTTCGCACCGCTTCTTCGGCTATTCTCGGGTTTTTCGCCATTTCTGATACGCGAGATCCGGGAGAAAACAATGGGCTTGGTGCTTCTCGTTTGTCACTGACAGGCCTTGTTTTATTCGCCGCGGTTTCGTATGACCCACCCTAGCTCACATGGTTCTCGCCGTATACCATACACTCCTCGCACGTCTTCAAATCGTATCGCGCGTTGCGGTGCGTTCACCTCCCTTAGCAGATTGTGCTTGTTATATGTGCGTCTCTACATAATGCCGACGGCTGCTTCTGAGGCCATGCAGCCCAGGGAGTTTTCAGGACTGCGTACGACCGCTGTTGCTTTGATGGCGGGCGTGATGACGTCAAGTAGAAACAAAGAGCCCTTTGATCGGGTGTTTGCCTTGTCGAGGCCCAGTGTATAGGCGTGAAACTGTATCGGCCGACCGTCAGAAGCAGGCGGGACAACCAGGCTTTTGCTGTATTGCGGTTGGGGGCGTGAGTGCATGTTCCCGCGAGTGAAATTTGCTCGGTATGCGAAACGCTTTTGATATCATTATTGCGCTCTGTCGTGTGCGTTATACAGTTCTACAGAAGGGCGGACAGGGAGTATCGAGGAAAAGAGATAATCCAAGGTTCGACGAAAACTCGCCAGGCGAACGTTGAACACTGTTACAATAAAAAAAAGAAGCTATTCCTTTTTTTGTTGTTTTTGTTTTTTCCTTCGTTCGTTTAACCTTTTTGAGCCAGTAGTCCTCATTCCGCCGGCAATGTTCGAGCAGCACACCCGAGTATTTAGCAAGCCACTTAATCCATCTCATGTTCGCGCAAGTTTCCGATGGTGACTGCTATTCACCATGCCAAAAACCGATAGGCTTACTCCAATTTGCAGTTCTCCCTGTTATATTTCCGAAATGCTTAATAATGGTTATTAGTTCTGTAATGCTGTACGTCGTTCGATGTACAGTACAGCACTACATCATCCGCATATGATAAGAGTTTCACTTCGGCTTCCATGAGCTTGAAATCAATTATGCTACTGTCTTGAATATTTGCCAAACAAAAGCTTTCTCGATAGATGCCAAAAAAAGCGGGCTCTCCTGGCACACGGGACGCTGTATTTTAATGGGGACCCCCAGTGTCTTATTAGTAATCAGGCGTGTTAGTTCCGGTACGCCACAGCTACCCCGTAAGCGATGATTGATCCCATATTGAAATGTTCCAGAACTAACAACAAAATATCACGCGGGACAAAATCAAGTGCCTTCTCTTAATCTATATGCATAATTGCAACCGCACATGTAAAATCGTCACTACTATTCAAGACGCCTCTCTTCGTGTGTATATTTGTGGCGATAGTGCATTCCTTTATAGCACAAGTCTGGTGTCGCCCTAGAAGGTCCTTAATGACCGACTGTAATCGCCTTTAAGAAATTTCATTAAAACTTTGTAATACGTGTTGGCTAATGAAATGGGCTTGTATACTGTGACCATGACAACATTGCTTTTATTGCGATAGCAATTATATGGACACTTCAACCGGATTTCTGCCGTCGGCGTCGCCGTCGTCGTCGCCGCCGCCGTCGCCGTCGCCGTGAGGTTCCATATAGATAAAATCTTCGCCGCGTGCCGTATGCCCGAGCGGAAGCGTGCGGGGACGCGCGCTATCACGGAGAGCGAAAGCACTCAATCTCCCACGCGCAAGCAAGGAAGCGGGAAGCCAGCGCCGGAGGGAGCGGGGGGGGGGGGGGGCGCACTTCTAATCTGCCAACAACCGCGCTCGTCGCTCGCTCGCACCGTCTCTTATCTCCACACGGCTCTGACCTTTATGCGCCGTGCATTCGCCGCTCAGTTTCCGTTGAAGCGATAGACCGCACGTACCTTCGCCGCTACGGCGTATCCGCTTGCTGCCAGAGTTTTGACGGTCGTTGTCTGCAGTCATTCAGTGTGATCTATTCATGTTTGTTTGTGCGCGCTCACACCACGCTTGTTCATTCAGTTAGTAATAGTCGGGCCACATTTTCCAACGCACGCTACACATGCAATGCTGCCCGGATCGGCAGTGCAGCGCTACAGGTGTGTCCCTTCGCACGCGCTGCCCACGGGAAGCGCTTCTCATCAACACGACCGTTTCACACGCGCCTTCTCGTGGTCATCGAGTCTCTCTTCATGTCGGTCTACTTACGCCGCAGCACACCTGCTTACTTAATCAGCCCATGTTTACTTCAATTCATATTGCTACCAAAGCCGCTCACGTTACTTCGTATGACATTGCTGTGTTGATATCGCATTCATTGCTTCGCCCTTAGGGCGAAACTGTGACATTTTTGATCCATCTTAGGAATAAGGACGGTATGGGCTTCCGATAATGACGGTGGTAATGCGTTGGTCGCAATTGCTTCGCCAAACACCGCTTTAAACAAAGGCAGCAACTCTTTCTTGAACGCTTTATAAAAAGCCGTGTTCAGACCATGCGGACCGGCCGACTTATTAGGGCTTAGGCTATCTACAGTATTTTCTATTTCCGCACGGGTAATGGGCGCTTCGAGAAGCGACTTAGTTTCGGCTAATAGTTGAGATAGTTAGTTGATAGATAGTTTTCTCTGTACCTTTCGATATCGCACAGCTTGTGTGCAAAGAGCTACGCATAATGTCGGTGAAAAGCACACGCGATGCTCTCCCGGACACTCGGTTCTTGGCCATTCTCTACAATCACTTCTTTTTTGTTCAGCCGCGCAAGCATATTATCGATACCTAGGGCTAGTTTTGTGGCCGTTTCCTGCACCGCCCATGCTTCGGCTCTGGCTCGAACTAGCGCCCCACGACAGCGGTTGAAACTGTAATATACACTGTTACAATTACACTGTACTACCCGTTTCTTTCTAGGATCATCGCTTGGTCAAACGGAATGTAGTTATGCAAAAAAAAAGAAGCAATAGCTTTAACTGGGATCTGGGGAAACTTAAGACAGTGCTATTACGGGACGAGCCTGCCATTACTTTGTGACTGAAGCAATAAACGATGTCAAACTAGACGGTAACAATCGGATAGGTGTGGACTGAGAACTACTCAAACAATCCTTTAAAAGAACGACAATCGAAAGAAGGAGCGTGTTAAAATACCGAGAAAAGATATACTATAGTACACTTAGGCTTCAATTGCGGGCGTACTTCAATCGTGACAACGCCAACTACCTCTTTGAGAGGATCACTGCTTGTTGATGATGATGATTATTTAATTATCATGGCACTTACCCACAACGGAGCCAAGAAGTCATCGGTACAGTCAAAATAAATAAGACAAAATTCAGAAATGCTAGGCAATGTAAGAGTTGTCACCATGCTTAGCACGGCTGTACTACAGAGCACATACACTCACAACAGTTTCCTTTACACCAATAGCGCAGGAATGATGTGGTAAAATTTATAGCATTTCATTACCCACTTCAGGAAAGCTTTGCTGCAAATAGATTGCAAAATTTAGGTTGATTCTGCATAATATTTTTTATCTGCAAACAAAATCAGTGAGAATGGCTATGAAAACACAGATATTATGATTCTGGAAGTATTGGCTGGCGTAAGCTTCTGATGAGCAGGTGCTAATGAGCGGCCGAACAGATGCACGTGTGTTGATGCTCAGTGCGCTTTGGAACGTGCAGTAAGTAATATGTCTGATGCTAAAATTCAATTATGGCAGAATTCTTTGAAACCGGGGCGAAACGCGAGAGGCAAAGAAAAAAATCGGCAGGAAAGACGGTAGCAATTCCTCCCGTGTCGGACTGGTTCACAGTGACTGTAGCGTGGGCTGCCACAGCGGTCACTGCCATCTTTTCAATAACAACTTATTCGCGATGTTTTGTTATGTGCTCTACAGTATTTCCTCTTGTTACCTTTGATATAAACGCACACAACTTTGACGGTATATATTGCGTATAATACCTCGAGCAAACTGCTAATCTCCGTCGCAGCACGACAGCAAAGTGTTCAGTGCATCTGCCAACTCCACATTGTCGTAGCCGCATGAAACATGTCACTGTATTGGCGGTTGTCAAAACTTTGTTTTTCTGCCATCGTTGATCACAACGGACAGATAGTGAATGCAGCTTCCCTGAAGTGCTCAACTCCATCCAGAGCGGAGCAGGTCGCAATTGCTATGGCACTCCCAGATAGCAGCAAAACACAAATCTTCACTGATTCGAGATAGGCGGTCAGGGCTTTCGCTTCAGGGTCCATTGCTCAGGAGGCTCACAAGATTCTCAAGAACAAGATCATCTCTACGCACACCATCACGTGGCTTCCGGCGCACCTCGACCTCCAGCTTGACTCCTTGCCCAATCTCAATGACATCGCCCGCTCCCAAGCGCGCGGTAACTCACCCACCGGGCGGGAGCAAGGGCGAGCTCAGAGGCCGGGGTTCTCTAGTTTCGGGACACTCTCGCTACTTTCAACGAAATCACTAAGCACTATCACCTGGGTAGGAGTACTTACCCTCCCCCTCATAGCAAACTGGCTAGACCTCTGTCGTCCACTTTTCGCATGCTTCAGACTAAGTCATATCCCAACCTGGCCCTTTTTCATTTGATCACTCCAGAGACTTATAGCTCTACTTGCCCCGACTGTGCGGCTGTTAGCAATCTAGTACACATCCTCTGGCGATGCCCCTCGTTACAGGGACCCAGTCGCATCACAGAAGAAGAATGGAGCGCTGCCATCCAGAGCTCAGAACTTTCACGACAAACTTGGGTTGTCCAGAGAGCCCATGATGCGGCGGTTATGCTCGGCCTACCCGTCTCCACGTGGGAGCGGCCTGCAGCTCTGCCCTAGGGCAGGGCTCCTCAGGACCTAGTTATTAAAGTTCTTTGTCTGTATGTCTGTTGCCCTTATGGCGAGCATGAGGCGGAGGATGATGAGGTGGCCAGACTTCCACAACACGGTAACGAACACTATACAGTGTCGGCGTAACCAGAAAGGGCGGAAGGATATATCAAGCGAAGTTTCTGCTGATAGCCTGTTATGCTTCGGTGGCACAGGCGAGGCTTTTCTTTTCTTTTATTTTCATAATGCCTCACCATAATTTTTTGTCTAACTGCTGTTGCAGTGAAAAAAATATAGACAGCCCACGAAAGCGAGTATGCTTAATATATCGGCTTCCACGCGTCAGCC
Organism: Dermacentor silvarum; assembly: GCF_013339745.2. NCBI lineage: Eukaryota > Metazoa > Arthropoda > Arachnida > Ixodida > Ixodidae > Dermacentor > Dermacentor silvarum. The sequence goes on from NC_051155.1 coordinate 111,120,474, forward strand.
GTGCCAACTATATGACCAAAACACGAACTACACTAACCTTTAAGACCCACGTTCGTCTTGCAGTTTTTTTGGTGGGGGCCTATTTTGCCAGCAGGCGCCTTAGCTCAGAAGATAAACGAGGACGTCAACCTCGAATGATATTGGCTTCGCGAGAAAACAAATTCTGACCTCAACTAAAATGAGTTTTTTGCGTGCTTATTGGTTTTGCAAATAATAATAATAATAATAATAATAATAATAATAATAATAATAATAATAATAATAATAATAATAATAATAATAATAATAAAAATAGTATTAATAAATGTAACAAGGAAAGCGAGAGGTAAAATATGCATTTATAGGATCCTATATACGCGTACAGTAGGCAATATGGCGAAATCCACACACGAACCGAGGCGTGCCTTCATTGTCTTCCTTTCGCTGCGTCTTCGTGCGCGCGCTTGGGTAACGGTCCCGCGACAATATGTCCCATTTACTTCAGCACTTTCGCTGTATCACCTCAAAAACGAAAATCTCACACGCAGAAAAAAAATAACTAGTTAAGCATAGCGATATCGAGTTGTCGTGATAGTACCTGCAATGAAAGGATGAAGCAGAGAGTAAAAGGCGCAGGTTCATATACTTAAGAGGAAGAGTTAGGCTTAGGGTAAACGTGTAGAAACGAAGGAGGGGGTAACATACTTCACTTTCAGTCAATTTGGTAACCAAGAGGAGCACTGCTTATAATTCTTAGAGACATGTGTAATGACATATATGGCGTATAGGTTATAAGCAGCGGCTTAAACTACCTTGAGAGAAGCTTAGAACCTGGAGTAGGCTCAATTAGACCATGATCACGTTGATCCTCGTGTCGGTGTTTTTAGCAAGTTTTTCACCCACATGTTGCTGGTCATACTTTGTAACATCCAATTACTGTACATTCCTTCAGGTCATGCTCCTGCGAAGTAAATTTTCAGATGACTGTTGCGCAGTGAGAGACCATTTCTGCAGTGAGAGACCCTGAGACTGCAATGAGAATTCATTTCTGCAGTGAGAGACCCTCAATGAGCCTAAATGAGCTTGGCCGAATGAGAGGGCTAGCATCGACAGACTAAACAAAGTTTTTTTTTGCATCGCTTGTCATAGACGCCTACGTAATCGCATCTTTCTGGTTATATGAGCTAGGAATCATAATCTCAATGTCATCGTGACAAACAGTAGTCTTCTCATAGACATAGAGATCCCTAGTCGTGCATGCCAATATGCTCTCGCATATCTAAGCTTGCGATGCTTCGGCAATTAACAAACATACGAGTATACCTTTCTTTCATAAACAGACTTTCTTGCTACGTCTTGAATAAATGGCCTATTAGATACCAGCGGAAAAAAATTACACAGATCCAACGCACATATTGGAATCTCTGTTTAATGAATTGCAATGCGTTTAATGAATTGCTATGAATTTGCTTAAAGGAAAGTGACGTGCACAAGTGCTTTCTCTCACATGTGCTACGCAAGGTGATGAATCTTCTATTGACTTGTATTTCTGAATTTCCTGAGTTTTATTTTATTTTAAATGTTCCAGCCGCTTCTTGTTCAATCATCTGTTGCGTGTATGATCCATAGCATAAAAATCATCATCTTTACTCAAATCATCCCAAAGTGGCCGTTGGCGTTCGGACGATAGCTGCATACTTGCGATTGTGTGTCTAAAAGGTATGCAAACAACGTGTTCTCGACGTTGTTTTTCAAGAAAATTTGCAAGAGAAAAATTTCTCAAGAAGAAATGGCTGCTCAAGTAATTCGTCGTGAAAAAAAAAACGGCGAAATATGACTGCCAGAAAGGCAGTCAGGAATGCGACTTTAATGGGGGTAAGGTATTTTCGACGACCATTGAAGAAACCACTCCGATTCAGAAAAGTTACTCGTAATGGGTGCTGTTATAAACTTTTATCGATTGTTATTTGATGTAAAATCGAGAAATGTCGCTTCAAAGTTGGCGAAAGACTATGCGGATTTCCTTCGTCGACTGCCCGCTGAGGTTCTTCATGCGGAAGTGCTAGTTTTAGGCATAATGCACGTACACTCGCGCGTGCAGGGAAGGAGCTAGGGGAGGGTGTTTGAGTTCGCACGGCACAGCTACTTCATAGTAAATTGCCTGGTGAACTTGCGAAGCTCGGGATCACGCGAAAGCTGCGTGACACATCATAATCAAATATATTTGTTTCTAAAGCAGACCACAAATATGACGAATCCGAATGGAGAAGCCGGCGAGGGTGCTTCAGAAAACTTTCGCAGGATTTATCATAGTGTCACCGACATATGCAAGATGAACGAGACTGACTGTCGGGCAGGGCAGAATCAGGTCGATTTATCAATTGTCATGAAACATCGGCGGGTGGTGTTCATCACTCATCGTCTTTCATTAGGTGGGACAGCAAATCAAAAAGCGAACAAAAATGTGCGCATGCATCACAGTACGGAAGTAAAGCCAGGACGTCTCATTCATGGAGCGTGTACTCTAGTAACTCTGCTGTGAGTACCTGAGTATGAGAATGTGCTCGCATGAGTTACTGTTGCATACGACGGGGAAAATATTTAATTTGCCACGAAACATGAAAACAAGAATAAAAATATGGGACCGCCGATGCAAGGGCAGCAATAAAAATAGGTATAAGGAAGAGAGTAGAATGTGCATAAAAAAAGCTAAATAATAAGTGGTTTTCCCAGGCAAAGCACACAATACATAGAACACAAAAAAGAGAAGAATGAAGCAGGAATTGGCAGTGGAATTATTAAACGGCGTATTTATTTACAAATTCATTTATTTGTTTTAATGCTTATTTATCTCAATACGCGTGGGATGTTACATAGAGGATTGGGGTTGGCTGCAATACGTAGTAATAGCGGCTTTAAATGATAATGAAAGCTTGTCGATGGCAACAGAGGTGGGGACGTGGTTCTAGGTGGTCGCTGTTCTTGGAATAAAGGAGTTCGCCTGCAAGTTTGTACGCCAACTTGGGACGGGAACTTTTATCTTATGGCCAGTGCATTTTGAAATGTAACGAAAAGCAGTGAGGAGTTCATTGTTAAGATGGTTATCGGTGTAGTATGCAGGGTGTTTCATTTTAGCTGCACCAAATTTTTTTTAATTGCCTGTGGCAGATAGCAGAATTATAATCCTCGATCTAAACTACTCGAACAAGCGGCCATTACTTCCACGATAAATCAAAACGCCTAATTGAATAATTAACATAATTACGCTAAATAATTTCTTAATTAATAATTTTACGGCACATATTTCCATCTACGAATAATAGCCGCTGAGTTCGCAAGGCGTATCCACTTGGAACGAATTCTAAGGGCTGAACCAGTTTCGAGGTATTAATTTTCAAAGTGTCCGACGATATGAATGGGCGTTCCAGTTAACTTTGTGATTCAATGCATAAAACAGCGTTTTCCTCAAGAAGTTAACTGGAACGCCCATGAATTTCGTCGGACACATTGAAAATTAACATCTCGAAACTGGTTCAGTCCTGATAATTCGTTCCAAGTGGATACGTCTTGCGAACTCAGTGACTATAATTCGTAGATGGAAAGATGTGCCGTAAAATAATTAATTTACAAAGTGAATCACCGTAATTATGTTATTTATTCAATTAGGCGTTTTTGATTTCTCGTGGCCGCCTCATCGAGTAGTTTAGATCAATGATTATAGTTGTGCTAACTGCCACTTGCAATTTAAAAAAAAATTGGGTTCAGCTAAACTGAAACACCCTGTATATTGTGTAATGAGACATGTCCTGCTATTTTACTGCGATTAGCATTTCTTGGGCTGTTCACGCACGTTTCGGGCACTGTCTGTGTATATATTTATCTCTCCAACTGTTTTCACGCCATCCTGGGTCACGGGTAGTCCAATATCGAATGGATAGCACATCGGGCTTCGGTACGGAGGGAACAGGGTTCCAAACCAACCGTTGGATTAGCTTGGGTCACTGAGTGTGTGCCAATGTGCACCTACGTACCGCTAAACCCCTTTGACGCCGACCTAGATCACTGTAGATATGGTACCGGATAAGTGGCACATGGCCTTGCACCACTCTTCAATCAACCTATTTCATGGTGACTTGGAGCACTGGCTTTGTGCCACTCAGTCTGTGCTGCTTTTCTATGAGCCTCTTTGATGCCAACTTGGGCCACGTGGGTATGGGCCAGTAGGTGCGTGCCGCTCTGCAAGGGACCGCTTTGACGTCAACTTGGGTAACGAGGCCTGTTCCACTTGGTATATGTGGCACTCTAGAATGACAAAGATGACAGTTTACATTTCTCCGACGGGCAGCGAAATTGAACCTGCGCTACGCGCGGTTCTTACGGCGACACCGCTAGGTGGCCCCGTAAGGTGGCGCCGTGTGCAGTGTGAAGTGTGAGAGAGAAGCCCGGCGGCAGACACGTTTTGGCATTGGCAATACGGTTGGTCGCTATATTTCTCCAATGTTAATCGCATTACCGTCAGCCGTCATCGTGAGATGGGTTCTGCCGGAGATTGTTGTTCTTAATCCTAGGTCAGCGATGTCGAGATGAATTTTCGTCGCAGTTGAAGTAGCGATGCGAGAGTAATTAGAAATGTTGAAACGAGTGGCTCGATTCTTGATAGCTTCGAAGGAGGAGGTAAGCGAAATAGAGGGAGAATCACAGATACACGCGGAATATTCGAGTTGGGACTTGAAAAGTGTTTTGAAAGCTGTAGTTTGGAACCGGGTGCTAGAGAAATGTTGGAGGTTAGGGGGTAGACGAATGCCAGAGGCAAAGTAAACCTAACGTGCGATTAGCCTTGTGAGCCACGAGGTCAGTGTGAGTTTGTCCTGCCACGATGTTAGAGATATGAACGTCATGGTGTTTATATGAAGTAAAAGCCTTCAAGGTAGAATTTTAAGTAAATACGGGCAAGAGGCAAAATGGGGGTGGGGGGGGGGGGGAGGGGCGTTGTTGCCACCACTTAGGCTCATCACTGTGCATTTATTTACGTTTATTTTCAGTGACCAATCCGTATACCATGCTTGGGCGTTTTTGAAGTCAGCTTGGAGCAGCAGTGTGTCTTCTGGTTTAGTTTTTCCCGTTGTGTAAAACAATCAGCAATATGTCTCATTTGTGAGGAAACGTGGTCTGGAAGGCCATTATTATAAATGAGAAAAAGTAAAGACCTGAACACGACCCTTCATGGTAGTCCGGAAATGACAATACAGTTGACAATCATGGTTGCTTGCGGTGACGTAATGGTTTCTATATAGTAAGAACACTGAATTCACTGAACTACGTTATGGTCAATGTTAATGGGTTTCAATTTTAAAAGAGGAAGATGGTGGGAAACGGTGTCGAAGGCTTTCTTAAATTATAGAAACATACATTCCACAAAGGAGCCGCAATCAAGGATATTACAGAGATGACTAGAAAAAAGAAGCAAATGGGTTTTAGAAGAATGGTTCCTTTAGCTGGGCTCATGGCGTACTGAAGATGTTCTTACTTTCAAGGAACGTTACGAAATTAGAATATATTGCGTGCTCTAGCAGCTTGCATGCTATGGTGGATTATGCGTTGGGTCTATAGTTTAGAAGGCTGCTTGGGAATTGGTAACACCCTCTCCCACTTTCCGGTCGTCAGGGAGGTCGCAGAACGGGAATGGCTGAGTAAATATTTGCGACAAAATGACGGACCAAAAAAGTACAGTGGGCTCAGAAACACAGCAGTGATATTGTCGGTGCCAGGCGAAGAAGATAGCTTCCATTTCTGAAATAATTGGGCTATGCAAACTCAGTCAACCAAAACCGGATCCATTAGATTAAAAACAGTTATCTGCATGTTTATGGGCAACGTACAAAACATAGTTCAACGTTGAGGCAAAAAAAATGGTTTCGAACAACTACACAACATTCATTCCTTGGCAATATATCACTTTGCTCATTGCGTAGCTGAATTTCCTGCTTTTCTAGGCCGCTCAGAATACTCCAGAACTGCCGTGCAACGGATTTTAATAATGATGGAAGTGGGCTGGTAAAAAAGGAGTATCTGAAATGAGTTCATCAGAACGCAGCAAGGGTAGTCGTATGCAATTCCGACTTACTCGTATGTTGTCACTAGGCAAATAGCCAGTGTCTGTCCTAAGCACACATAATCTGCATGTTCGTAAGCAACAAGCCCTTGCAATGCACGTTGCAGGCAATAGCAGATGGCAATACATCAGCACTCCAATTTTCTTTTTCTCCTCCATTCAAGCTGTGAAGAAATGGAACTTGTGAATAGAAGTGAACGCCCCCCCCCCCTACCCACCCCCCCACCCCGCCCCCGTATCCTACTCCATTCAAGTATTATTTCTTTTAGTGCTAAATATCGTACAAATGGAGTTTGTAAGTTGGTTATTTGTGTGCACGAGAACGACTGGCATTGCTGCGAGAACATTTTGGTATCACGCTCTGGGACAAGTTCACAGGCAAGATTACAAGTAGCAAGAAAAAAAAACGAAGAAAAAAACGTCTTAGTAGCGCGCGATTACACAATTTCGCAGCGTCGATGTAACGTATTTGAACGAAAGATATGCTCCATCTTTAGCTTAGTAACTTGCAGAAAGTAAAAAAAAATGCCTCGAATGCTTATCATAAAGGCGGCTGCAGTGTTCAAGACGACAGCGACTATACACCACGTGACCAATTAGGGATCCTCGAACCACCTTTTAGCAAAAGCCATTTTGCACCCGACTGCTGTTGCTATAGCCTAGTTAAAGCAACCGGAAAACGCCTATTATTACGACGCTAGAAAGCCTTTTGCTGGAGGCGAATTCAAAGCTAGTCGATGTTTTTATTACGACACGTTTCGTGAAGCATTTGTCATCTAAACATGGCGCTCGCTATTTTAGAAGAAAACAATGCAATGATCATTGTTTCAAATTGAGGCTGTCGAGAAAGATGCCATTATTTCGTGCTGGCCGTTGTTTGGGGACACGCAATCCATGCGGGCGTTAAGCATTGAAGCCGCTATATGCGCGCGCAAATTGGAAGTACCACTACGGTGCTTCTAGCATGTGGGCCCAATTAACCGTTATTTGTAAAGCGTTGAAAGATTTCCCAGAGTCAGCATTGAAGTTCAGGCCACCATATCGGCTCCCTTTATGAAATGCGTAAAAGCTCCGCCTGATTTTGTTTGGTTTCATAAAAAAAGTTTATTTTCTTTACCTTTTCGCATGCTACCTACACTACTGTACAAGTTGCAGGTGCACACTTGTTACGGAATTTTGTTAAAAGGTGAGAGTTTCGTGTTTTAGCATATATATATATATATATATATATATATATATATATATTAATGCGTGAATCATGCCACGTGAGCGATACCTCTTTGGTGACGTATCTTGGAATTTTTAGGAGCGTAAGAAGGCTCGTCCACCATTAAAATACAGGCACTTAACGAATGGCTAATAAATTCACTTGGTGCGCTGCTGCCTTCAACGTCACTAGATGACATGGTCTAGTAAGTAACCTAAAAACGCTATTGCGCAAGGCTATACGCCGACAAAGACCGGGTATCTGGATGGAGCACTATACAAGAAATTGAAATCAATGCAATAAATGTTACAACGTTTACAAAAGACCACCATTGAAGTTTATCGAGGAATTCCTGAAATCACTCCAGTGTGAGCCTTCTATCCCGGTCAATGTCACAAGGATGCGTGGTGAGCAATTGAAGAGTTTGTAATTGTTTCAAAACAATTTACTTGTTAAATTTATAGTAGGTTGTGTTATTTTTATCTTCTTAGATTCTTCCCAAATGTTTTGCTTATTTTCAAGGTATTACCAGACGTCTTCTTCCAATTACACCCGAATCAAGGCCAGTCCTGTATGGTGGGTATCAGTTATCAACAGAGGGCAAGCAAACAAACAACGAGGAAGCCTTAATTGGAGCATCTGTGCAAGGCTACAGGCAAAGGAATGTTTGCCAGGCTGTCTACGGTTACATCCACCTTGATTACATCTGCGAACTAAAAGAGGACCGTGTTAAAGTTTAGTTTTTGTAATCATCCTGTATCATATTTCCACAATTTATTTCTGTTTCATGAAGTTATCGATTTCAACTACGAAAGCGACAGACTGAAAAAAAAAGGTGTTTAAAATTTGTGCATATGCTTTACAGCAGTGGTTTATTTGTTTCGGTTTATAATTATTTTCCAAAGTTCTTGTTGGATCTTCTGTTGGATGGCTGACTGAGTTAGTTAATATATTTACAATGGCCTTTTTGTGTTTTCGTTTATCATTTAGTTGTCTTTTTTGATTCTTGGCTTAACCCTGATTGTTGGTTTGCGCCAGTTTTGAGGGAAAACATCATCGGCATCACATCACAATTGCCTCAACCTTCGTTATCATCTTCATCATCATGAATGAGGTAGGCAGTTCCTAAGCCAAAAATGACTGAGCGTAACAGGCTAGTCAATTGCCACGCGCTGATAGGTGAAGTAAAAGTGCATATCAGATGCTTGCTGTACTCACTAAAACACTGCTCGTCATTTTCAGAGTGGTAGCACGCCTACGAATGACCCTTCACTCGGAAGTTCATTTTCTACACAATTGTTTGCTCGATTTGTTGGTCACGGTGCACGAAAAAAAAAGACAGCTTTTGATTCCGCACAATCATGCACACTTTTTGTGTTCTCTTTTCTACTTCACAAGCCAAAATACTTTCTGCTTCACACTCCAAAATAAAATTACGCAATACTGTCCGCCCAAAATAAAATCGCAGTGTAGAGAAGGCCGCCATCAACTCCACAAAGGGGGCAGCGAGCTCTGGACGCTCATACCATATAGCAACAAGCGGGCCGAGAGGGCAACGCGGCAGTTTTCTCGGCTAGCGAACATATATATGAACACACATACAAACAGAAACCGTGGCTAGCAGCGCAGAAGTCCAGCTTTGTTTGCGGCCCATCGCAAACAGATGGCGCCGACCGTGTGTGCAAGAAATGAAAGGGTCTTGCTCCCCCTTCCTCCAGTGTGCCCACCTATCGCTATATAACATCGCCGCGTCATGGATTGCTGCTACTTGCGTGTCGGTATTGCTCTGCTGCCGACGTATATATACGAGAGACTGATCGGCGGCACGCCGCGCGACCATGCTGCTGGCTGCCCATCTGAACAAATGCTGAATTGCCACTTTGCTCGGCCTGTTGATAGCGCCATACAGCGTTGTTGCTGATTGTTGCTGACGATAAATTTGTGATGTGGACTCGCGAGTTTCTGCGCTTTCTATTCCTTTTTTTTTCTTTACAGCCGTTGAAAGGGACGCCAACCTTTTCTTTTTTATATCACGCTCAATTTTCGATCGGTGTGGGACGTCTTATAAATCTGGCGAGATGAATACAGTTAAGGTTGCATTCATGCATCGATTTGTAACGTGAGAAAGAAAGTCGTGCCGCCCTCAGGTTGCAAAACTTTTCTTTAGAACACCCTTGCACACCATGACGCTCCTCACTATAGCGAAGAATCAAAATGATATTGGTTGATCGCAGTTTTGCACTCGAAATTTCCCGTGTTTGTACGACGCTCACGTCTATTTAATTTTGCTTAGGCTCGTATTACATGTGTACCTCCAATTTCAAACACTTTACTCTGACACGGGGGCTGGAAACATTTTATTTTGAATTTGTGTTCACTCGGAACGAGCTAAATTTTACCATCGCACATTCACAAAGACAATTTATACTATGGTCGCTCCGAGAGCAGGCTGTAGTGCCGCAGGTAGCCCGCAAGCGCGGTCACACGTACCGTAAAAAAAGTTTGTGAACACGTTTGCAAATTTTTTTTCCCGTTGGAAGTCATTCCTACTGGTAAACAAGCATACCTAATGACAAGTTAGCTGCCAAGATTTATTCGCGTCTTGTCTCAGTAACTGCTGTAGTATGCGTGACTGTGTGCACGAACTTGCCGTCTTTTGTCCGTGTACGAGCGTACGCTGGGATACTTTGGCTTCCGTGAATGCAGTGAGGCAGATTGTAGGTGTACATGCGCGTGGAAGACTTTTCTAAATCTATCGCTTTAAGACGCTTCCCCACAACTTCATTGAAATCTGAAATAACTTTTGTTGCGTAAATTTGCATGCCTTGGTGCCTTACATTGAAATGCGCCGAAATAGAAAAAAAGTTGAGAGAAGTGGTGAGTGAGAACACTTATAGTTTATCTTATGAAGGTGAATGAATTGCCTAAAGCCCTTTAGCCATAACTTCTTTCAAACATGTAGTTTTATTACGATGTATTCGCGTACCTTCGTCCCTTAGATTTAACTGTGCCGTAAAATTTTGAGATAGATACTGAATGAGAATACTTAGCAAATATTTATTTTACAGAGATTGCTCTCCGATTATATGACTCTCGCCGACTGAACAGTCCCAGTGATAGCATGGGTGCAGCTTTGTGCGAGCGAATGAAGGAATTCATGATGAAAGGAAATGTGAAAATAACCATTAAACGATATAGCCCCTGCACTTTTGCTCAGAAGTAGAAAGAGAGCAAGAACAAAGTGGTTACTTTAAGCTCGCAGCTAGCCAAGACTCTATTAGTCGATTTCTCCGCGAGTAGGCTATGCATGCGGCCCCTTTATATGTGAATATGCGCCATTCGTTGCGTTATAAGGCGCAATAAACGTAGCTAGACTTTTTCCACGTAGCTTTTTTTTTCATATCTTGACATGTAATGTTGTATACCCACACAAAGATAGCATGCCGGTGACTTTTGGTAATAAATTTTATACTGCAACATTATAATCTGTGCAGTTTGTAGACAATTTACACGCGTGCAAAAATGTTGAAACACCAATGCTTTCCTTCAATAAAGATAACTTTAAGCGTTCTGCAATCAAAAGGGTTTGGGCTTGTAAAGAAAAACTAAAGCAGTCATCCCGTGAGAAAGAGTGCCTTTATATATTAGCACGTCAGCTTTGTTAGTATATTTACGCATTATGTACACTCCAGGTATCTATTCCAGGCAACAATGCTGTGAAGTACGTGATTGTCTACCTAAAACTATCATATGAACTGCCATTGGCACTTCTAACAAGGGGATCGCAGTGTTGGCATATGGTACAAAGCTTATTCAGGAAAGAAAAAAAAATGAATCCTGGGATGGCAGCGGTATTCAGGCCTAGATTTTCGTGGGTTGGAATGCAAAGTGTTCTATACTCTGTTTTACACATCAGTTGCGATGCTGTGGAAGCTACGCAAGAAGTGCAGTCCCCAATATGTATCATTCTGCGCGTTCCGTCTATGCATCGCTGCACGCCAGCGGCGCTCGATCGCGCGAGCATGCACGTGAGATTTCTGCGAAGGGCTGAAATAAAAAAAAAAGAAAAGAAACGAAAAGAAAATTGATCTAAAACAACGTGTTAGCAGCCGTATGAGTACATTGTTTGTATGTTGCTAAGGGTAAATTTTATTTTATTCAGAACTGAGCTTATTTAAAGAACATTTTCACAAACGTCGGTCAGAAAACACCGAACTATTTCCATGTGCGCCACTGCAAAAAGTATCTTTAGCCTCCACAGCGTCGCACCTGATGTATGAAACGGAGTATATATTTAACCTATGCTACCAGGTGCATTCCAACCAAAGATTATCAATTCATTCATTTAAATATTTACATATTACTGATTGATTGATTTCTTCGTTCATTCATTATGTAAGTATCTGAAGGCTTCTCTATATTTGTGATTATTATTGTTTTGTCTATTGTATGGCTTTCTTCAATTACTTCTTTTCTTTTCCTCAATAATTGTGCGCGCATTGTACCAAACGTCTTGTGAAGCGAGTTGCCTTTGCTTCCAATTCAAGCGGTTCGCAGCCACGTACACGTCATTGTATGTGTGTGCATTTACAATGTATTGATTTGCGTATTTCCTCATGGTCATTTCTTCATATTCCTTTGCTCTCATACGTTGTAAAAATTCAGAGACGAACGTTCTTGATATTACTGAGTACCACTATTATCCCATAAACTAAAATATTCAAATAAAAATAAAGAAATGTAAGAATGAAAAAAAAACTTTCAGAAATCTCATGTATGTTTTATAACGTCAATGGAAAAACTGTATCGTCAAACCCATCGAACGCTTGTGGTTTAGAACTCTGCATGTACTTGCGAATATAATGGCCTACTGAAGTTCTTGTGACAAAGTATGTGAAGGGCAATGCAAACATTGGCTCTCGCCAGACGAGAGAATCGGCGATAAGCACGAAGATGGCCAATACTTTGAGTGTGTATGCCGCGACCTACCACCAAACGGCCTAGACAACCGAGTCAGTTAAGTTATTCAGCTGCTCCTGCACATATATCAATTAGAAAACACAGACAACGTAGATAATAATAACCGTCAAGCATAGCAGAATGTTAGCTTGAACAACTTCGAGAAAAGGTAGTGTTTCTCTCAACACCAGAGGAGAAGAACGATGGAGAATGCTTAGACGGGTCTAGCCATGTACACCTCTTTATAGCATATTAAGGCCAAACCCAACCCCGTGATTTCCTTCCTCGTCCTCAATCGTCTCCTCTCTAATTCACCCCTTACCGTTACGCCTAAACGCAGTGCCACCGGAGCTGCCCGTGATCGTGGATGAATCGGGACGCAGCCTGCACGGTACCGTGGGACCTTACGACGAAGGCTCGCGCCTGAGCCTCCTCTGCCGGGTCAAAGGAGGTGAGTCTCTGCTCAGATGCCCGTCGACCCGCGCTATACGTCGCGGCGTCACGCTCGTCGGGCTCCAAACACCGCCGGGCGCGCCCTAATGGACGCGCCGCGTTAGTGCTAATGACCCGGTTCTCGAAGAACCACGCGCGCGCCCCGAGTCGTCGCTCCGACGGCTTGCGCGATCTTTAACCGCAACCGCGGCACCACCACCGGATCCCCGGGCCTTCCTTAACGCGTGAAGTTTGGCGCGTCTCCGGGGATGCGCCGAGACGAGCAGCGACGCGGAGGAGCGCGTAGCGGCGGAGACACGCTAGCGTTGCAGAGGCGTCGGGTGGCTCTAAGCGGCCTGGATGAGTTGTTGTTGTGGTATGTAGAGGACGAGGAGGAGGAGGATGAAAAAGGGCATTTCGGGAGAGAAAGCGCGCTGTACCGCGTCTCGGTGTTGCGGCAGCAGTGACACATGTTATGAGAGAAAGAGAGAAGGGCGGGGGGGGGGGGGTACGCTAAGCACGCCAAGAGAAGGAGAAGGGGCTTTACGCAGCGCAGCGCGTTTCTAAATACCCGCCATTACGAGGAGGCGCGGTTTAGAATTAGGCACGAAGTCGGGCTCAAATTTGCCGGCGCTTGCGGCAGCGGGAGTTTAGAAGCCTCTGAAGGGGGTACAGAGGACAGCCGCAAACGATGAATCCAAGTTATGAGAATGCATCCTGCGTGTAACGAACAACGTCCGGTCTCTTGGGTTACCCAAATTTTGCTGCGCTTTGCATTGTCATCTTTTCCCAGAGGTGTTTTCTTTGGCCGACTTTGACTCGAAAGCCTACAGCTAATGGCTTTTAACTAGTTGCACTGAGTGCATCAAAACAGGAGTATTTCCGACCCGTTTGAGCCTTCGAGGTTCAATCAAGGAATGACTGCTAAACGTCCTCTCGATTGCAGAATAGCCATGGCCCACACCGTCCGTGACACGCCCCCCACGCCCGGCGCATTGCGCGTCGTCTTTGATATTCAGTTCATTTGAATTTTGATATTGCTTCATCTCGTAGCACACCGAACCAGGACGCACAACAAAAGAACGTAAGTGAGGCCACGAGCGAATTAAACCACAAATGACAAATGAGATCCAACAATAACTGACACTCTATAAACAAAAGTACATGAACAAGAGTGACTGTTGAAGACGAGCCCACACTCACGAAGCTTCACTTACGTGAGGGTGTTTTTCTCAACGGCCATTGATGAGGCGCTTGCCACTCACGATAAAGATCAGAAGCATAATTATGTCGAGCGCAAATGTCAGACAGAATTTCCGTATGATAAGTTTTCTCAACACGATCTCTCGCTCTTCTGTACAAGGATTCTCCCATGTTTGCTAGTTTGAAAACGTTATGCTTTTTTGATAGCTTCCTACCAGTAATGTTGTAAATTAACATATTCACTTATTGAAAACTCAATGGCATATTTCTATAACACAGTATTTGCAAGGAGCTATTTCTAAAGCGTTTAATACCCAGTAAAAATACCTACACGCAAAGAAGTACTATTTGTGTTTGAACCGTGTATAATGATCTTTTAACACAGGGTTCGCTGCGCGTCCTCTCAAAGCCATAAACAGCATTTTCGTATTCAAGTGAGAAAGTTCGTGACTGGTAGCATAATAAACGAGGACAGTGAACCGCGCATGTATTGCCTTCTCCATTCCGAATTCCAATTCAGCCTTGAGAGCTAAGCATTTGCGACTTCTCGTTGCGGAAAATGATATGGCGTTTTTAACTCACACAATGAAAGTATTGAGTATTCTCGAGTACGAACAGCACATGTTCGATGTGCTTTCTTTTTCTGGAAATGAAATCGCGTATTGCGCTGACCAACCATCATATCGGGCGATGCATTGGCTAAAGAACGTTCCTGGCTATGCAAGCTCATTCGTTCACAGAAACATACAATGCGCAAACCAAACCATCATCTATCCAAAATTTAGTGTCATGTCATTCTGGTTTGCGCGCTACGTGCGTAGAATTGAGCTCACCAGAACCCGTAGCAAACAAACCGACGTGCTTGGCGTGGTTAAAGCGTGTTACGACCTGTCACCATTTTGCACATGCCTCCTACTTTCCTGACAGCAAAAAGTAAACATTGCGGAAGGCCATCTCGTCTGCACTACGTTTACTTAGCACCCTACGAGAAATGTGAGAATGAATGAATGAAAAACTTTATTTTTACAAAGGAGGTTTCCCGGCGTAGGTGGAGCCCTCAGTCCAGGGCCCCTGTGGCCTTTGCCATCTTGCGAGCTCTGTCGATCAGCTTGAGCTGTTCTTCAGGCTTCAAGCAGGATAGCGCAGCCTCCCACTGCTCCGGTGTTGGTGTTTTGTGTACTGGCGCTACATTTGGTTTTTGGCAAGCCCATGTAACGTGGTAAAGCGTCGCGCGTTCCCCGCATAGCGGGCATTTATTGTCATATGTTGCCGGATAGATTTTGCTGAGTAAACTCAGATTGGGGTATGTATTAGTCTGCAGTTCTCTCCAGGCGACCGACTGCTCTCTACTAAGGTCTTTGTGGGGAGGGGGGTAGATCCTCCTTAGGGCTCTTTGATTTTCTAAAGTTGCTCCATAGCGTCTGGTGACTGTGTCCAGTTCCCCGTCGTGGTGCGCCCCCCGGTTGGCGTATGCTCGGGCGTTGGCGTCGGCACGCTGGTTCCCTGTCACAGTCTCATGGCCTGGTGTCCACGTAATGAAGCATCTCGAGAAGGTGATTTTTCTCCTCTTGAGTATGCGGATGGCCACAGTGGATATTCGTCCACTGCTGTACCTCCTGCACGCTTCTTGCGAGTCCGTAAGTATTTCTGTAGTGGCCTCTTCGCCCTGGTGGGTGATGGCGAGTGCGATTGCCGCTTCCTCAGCCTCGAGGATGTTGTTGCCTTTGATCGAAGCACAATTGATTTCCCTAAGCTGGTGATCAACAACGCTGACTACCGCCCCGGAGTGTTCCTTGTATGTGGTCGCGTCGACGTATAACACGTCTTTTCTCCCCACGAAATATCTTTCGTGTGCTTCCGATCTTGCCTTTCTTCTGGCCTTGTGTATTTTAGGATGCATGTTTCTCGGTATCGGGCTGATCTCAATGATCTCTCGAATATCTTTAGGTATGCTATCCGTGCTGCTAATTTCTCTGCAAGCATCCCTCATGCCCAGTATCTTCAGCGTGTTCCTGCCCATGGGGGTCTGCATGAGTCTCATTTTCTGCGCGAGAAGGTGAGCTTCGATGTGTTCTTGCACTGTGTTGTTTATGCCCAATTTAAAGAATTTTTCTGTCGAGGTGTTGACCGGCAGTCCGAGAGTGCATTTATAAGCTTTCCTAAGGATTGCCTCCAATTGTTCCTTTTCCTGCTCGAGTGGGGTTTGATAGGGGACACTGTATACAATCCTACTGACCACGAGGGCCTGTACTAGCCTACATGTGTCCTCTTCCTTCATACCTCGTCGTCTGTTTGAAATTCGTGCGATCATCCTCGTGATCTGCGCTGTGGTGTTTGCGAGCTGTCTGATTGTGTGATCTAAACGACAGTTGCTTTGTATCCACATGCCAAGGATCTTAACTTGGGATACCTCCGGAATCTTCTTCCCCCCTATGTAGATGTCTATGGAGTTTTGCAGATTGTATCCTCTTCTGTAGACTCTGAGCACTTCGGATTTCTCCGGGGAGCATGCAAGTCCGCAGTGTGCGGTGTATGCGTGGACTGTATCTGCTGCACTCTGCAGAAGGTCTTGTTTTTCTCCTAAGGATCCCCTGGTCACCCAGATTGTGACGTCGTCTGCGTAGATGGCATGCCTGAGTCCTTCAATTCTTTCGAGGTTCCGTGCTAAGCCGATCATAACAATGTTAAAAAGCATAGGGGATATCACAGAACCTTGCGGTGTTCCCTTTGGGGGCGCGTTGAAGGTGTCAGTCCTGATGCCTCCTATACCAATGGTGGCGGTTCTGTTACTGAGGAAAGCTTTGACGTAGTTGTGTATTCTCTGCCCGCAACCAATGTTGCTGAGCCCCTCCAGCACAGCTCTATGACTTACGTTGTCGAAGGCCGCTTTAAGATCGAGCGCAAGCAAGATATGTTCTCCGTATTTCGGGATGTTAGCAAGCAACTCCTCCTTAATCTGCAGGAGGATGTCTTGTGTTGAGAGGCATTTTCTGAATCCAAACATAGTGTGCGGCATGAGCTCGTTATCCTCCAGGTAGGTCTCCAACCTCTGAAACACAATTCTCTCGTATACTTTTCCCAAGCAGGACGTTAGTGAAATGGGTCGCATATTTTCCAGGCAGGGAGTCTTTCTGGACTTCGGAATCATTACTATTTCCGCATGTCTCCAGTCGTCCGGGATGGTCCCCCGTTCCCAGTGTTTATTGACGAATTCTGTAAATCGTTTGATCGAGTTTTCGTCTAGGTTCCTTATCATGGCGTTGGTGATGCCATCCTTTCCTGGCGTGGTGTTCTTTGTGGCAGACATCACAGCGTGTCTGACTTCTTCTGTGGTAATGGGTTCATCTAGAGCGGGATTTGCTTCACCCTTGTATGCCAAAGTGCAGTTGACGTCCGTTGTATCCCCAACATAGCGCTGCTTGATGTTCTCTAGCATTTCCCGATCTGTGCCTTGGAATCCGTGCGCGATTCGTTGGGTCGTCTTACGATTTTCGGACTTGGTCATGGTTGGGTCTATAAGAGCCCTTAGCAAGGCCCATGTCTTTTTCCAGCCTAGGGTCCCCTGTAGCTCGTTGCATTTTTGGTCCCAGTGGCGTCCTGACAGTTCTGTCGCATACTCTTCGGCTTGTCTGGTGACCTCGACGATCTTAAGCTTGAGTTTCCTGTTGTGCTTCTGCCGTTTCCATATTTTTAGTAGCCCACGTCGGGCGTCCCATAGGTGTAACAGATGCTTATCCACCTCGGGTGTGTTGGTGGTGAGGGCTACCTCGCGCGTTAGCCTTTTGCAGTCTGCCTTCATTCCTGCGACCCAGCTCGTAATGTCTGTGATCTCAGCATCTTCGGACTCCGCCCTAGTTTTTCTATAGGCTACCCAGTCGGTGAGCCTAGCCTTGCCAAGTCTTTTCCTGATCGGGATGGTTTCTATCTTGATGCGCAAAATGCAATGGTCACTGCCGAGTGTTTCCCCGTCATTTTCCCATCGAGCATCCCTTACCCCTCTGACGAATGCCAAGTCTGGGCATGAATCTCGGTTGATACTGTTCCCCACTCGCGTGGGTTGGGTGTGGTCTGTGATGAGACTGAGCCTTCTGCGATCCGCTTCTCTGGCTAGATCCCTGCCTTTTTGAGTTTCCTTAACGTAGCCCCAGCTTTTGTGCCAGGCATTAAAATCTCCCAGGATGACAAGACCCTTCTTTCCTGCTGCTTGTTCTGCCTTGCGTAGCAGGTAGCCGAAGTTTGCTTTCCTCTGGCTGGGTGGGCTGTAAATGTTGAGGAGAAAGATGCTTTCTTGGCTTCTTTTTTGGGTAATGATTTCAATAAAGACGTGGTCAATGTCCGTTGCGTCGATGTCGTGTCTGATTGCGGTGACCGCTTTGGCAACCAGCGTCGCGACCTTACTTTGCCCGAGCCCCTCATAGACTGAGTAGCCCGGAAGAGTGGGTGAGCAGCCGGTTTCCTGCAGGGCGATTATATCTGGCGGAGCTCTGCAGTTAGTGATGTGTTGTTTAAGAAGACCCTGCTTTCTGCGAATCCCACGGCAGTTCCACTGCCATATATCGAGGGTTTCCAACTTGATCGAGCATTTACGGCAGCTCGCCATGGTCAGCTGATGGCCTAGTATAGGGTTTAGTTCTGGATTTCATGCCCGTAAATTGTACTAGGCGTTCTCTATCCTTGCGCGCCTCCTCTTGGAGGTTAGAAACGAGGTTGCTAAGATTCGCTAGCGCATTGTTCATGGCTACCATGGAAGTTGTGAATTCCTGCCGCCCTATGGTGGCCGACTGAGTTTCGTCTGTTTGCGGGTTTGAGTTTGGCTGCCCTGTTCTCAGTGCTTTAAGTTCATCTATGAGCTCGTTGAGCTTCTGTCTAAGCTCAGCATTTTCTGCCCTGAGAGTCTGAATAGTTTGCCTACGCTCATTTACTTCGTCGTTCTGCGTGTTTGTGTTCTTTGGAGCAGTGGGAGAGGCTGGGAAAAGATGCGCTTTCCAGATCACCTTACTGTCTTCTTCCTTCTTGGCTATGGTCTTCTTCTGTTGCTTCTTTTTCGTTTCCGGAGCCTGCCGGGTCTTGGACGCGGATCTCGACCTTGATCTGGACCTGGATGTCGAGCTGGAGTCTCTACTGAACCAGCGTTTCCTGGTCCGGCCACATCCGCCGGCGTTCCTGGCTTCGGCGTCTGGTTCCTCTTGTTTTCTCGCCCGTGGGCTCCTCGGTTTCCTGAGGCGTTTCTTGCACTCCTTTGCTCGTGTGGGGTGCGCTTCCTTGCATAGCGCACACCTGGGCTCGCAGGTGTGTCCGTCCTCGATGACTGGTTCGGCGCAGTTCGAGCAGACAACGGCGTCAGGTGTCGGGCAAACATCCGCCCTATTCCCAGGCTTGAAGCATATATAGCAGACTTGCCGCGATGACCGATAGAGGTAGCAACGTGTCTCGCCGCCGTAGTAGTAAACGTAGCGGGGGACGATCTTGCCTTCGAAGGTAATGACTGCGGTTTGGGAGTTTCCAAGCATTCTTGCATAAAGTATTTTCACTCCTTGGGTACGTACCCGAAGATGGGCTAGTAATTCTGTCGGCGTTGTACCGGCGTCCAGTCCGTGAATCACACCTTTACACGAATTGTCCGGCGCTGCCACGTAAGCCGTCACTGCATAGTCTTTTGCACCAAAACGTAGACTTGGAACGCTCTGCACAACATTGGTGCTCTCCATGCTTGGCGTGCTGATTATGGCGATGTTCGATCCGTTGTGCAACCGTATAAGCAAGTTGCCTTCGTTACACATGTCTGGGTTTCCACATGCTTTGGTTATAGCCCGGGCCATCTGATGCGTGCTCAGTTGACTGATGTTGAGCCCATTCTTCGGTCTAATGATGACTTTGAAATCGCTCTTCGGCAGTGGAGGTAGCTTCTCTTGGCGAAGGGAATTAGCCTTTAGTTTGGGCTGGCTAGACGCTGATTTGTCCACCGCTGCGGTCCCGGCCTCCGGAACGGCGATCAGTCTTGAGTTGTGGTATTTTGCAGTAAACCATCCCCCGTTGTCAAGGGTTTTCTTTTGCGAGAGGTCGGTAGCGTTGTCTTCGCGTTGGGGGTTCTTTTCGATCGGCGTCGTGGCTCCGATCGTCGCAGACGCGTCGTCGTCAGCCATCCTGGCGCGTCCCGCACCAGCTGGAGCAGCGTTCCGTCGGGCCGAAGGCCCGACGCCGCTTAGGCTTAGAGCCGCGTTCTTCTCCGCGGTTCTTCGAACAAGCACAGAACGGAAAAATTTAGACTTACGGTTGAAAACCGGTTATCCACGGATTTCGCTTGATTTGTAGGAGACGATGAAGTAGTGCATTTTCGGCGACGTCGAGGTTTTCCGGGTGAAATGAGGCGTCGAGGCAGGAGCTGATGTGAAGCGTGACCGCTCCGTGTGGCCCCCTAGCGGCGTCCCCCTAAATGTGAGAGAACCTCTTGTCGAGGCGCTATATCAAGCGCCCGTACGTGGTATATTTATTTTGTGCCTGGAATCTTGAAACAGAACATGTCTTAAGCATCCAGGTAACTGTAGTTAATTCATTTGCTCCAGGAGAAGGAATCAAAAGTAGAAGGAAAGGATGTTGACCAGAAAACAGTCTGGTTGGCTACCGGACGCTGGCGTAGAGGAAAGGAGAAATAGAAAGATGAAAGAGACAGGAAGGATCGAAATACACAGTGAATTGGAACACACGCATGGGGGCACCCCGAACTAAAAGGCGTTCACACAGACCACTCGTTCTCAAGAAACCAAAAGTGTCTTCAAAGCCTCGGGTATGGTGTTCGAGTAGAGCCTGTATGGAAAACGGCCGATCGCCCAGTCGTCGAACTGCGACAGGTAGTGTTTGTCTGTGCAGCTGAAATTGGATGACAGTGGCACAATAAAATCTCGATTTTTTCTTCTCTGCCACATGTGTCTCACTCAGCACTGTAGGTCATTCCAATCAAAGTAGCGTTAGCCTTCATGTAGGCCACTTCCATCCACCTAACGCCTAATGCATAACGCCGATGAAGCCCCTGTGGAGGTCGCAGCTGGAGCGAAGGATTCAGTTCGTGTAACCTGGTGCGCCTTATATTTGGAGTGTTCCACTCTGGCAAAGAAAGCGTGCGCGCCAGATGACGAATCTACATCGCAGCGTCTTTCCTTGAAAGGGGAATTGGAACGCTGTGTGCTTCTTGATGTGATGCCCGGGCCGCTTTGTCTGCGTGATCATTACCGCGGAGGCCGCAATGACCTGGTAACCATTGAAAAATATTTTCGCGACATACTTGCTTGACGTGGTCATAATTTTTGGTGATTTCGTAGGTCAGCTGTTCGTGAGGTTTACGTTGGAGAATTGGAACGAAGAAAGGAAGTAAGGAAGGAAGGAAGGAATGAAGGAAGGAAGGAGGAATAGACGGAAAGACAGGGAGGTTAGCGAGTTCTCAGACCGGCTGGCTACCCTTTGCAGAGAAAAGGGGGTAAGGGGAATAAAAGATAACAGAAAAGAGAAGTTCGAAAAAAAAGGAAAGAAGAGCAAAAAAAAAAAGAAAAAAGAAAGGGCAGTACTACACTGCTTAAATTCTGTCTCTAAGACCAGTTCTCTGCAAGAAGCGCAACGGCGCTTTCAAAACATTTTGTGCTGAGGGCGGTCAGGGTCAGTGTCCCAGGACCCTTTCCTCCGACAAAGGGCATTTGGCAAGTCTAACACTTTTGAAATTTCTTTCCTGGGCGCACTGAAGCGGATACACTCACAAAGAAGGTGGCCGATTGTTTCCTCGCAGTTACAGTTAGCGCATGTAGGGCTGTTGGCTATTCCGATCCGAAATGAGTAAGCATTCGTGTTGGAGAATTGGCTGCATACAACATAAAGCCGGTCCCGAGTCGGAAAACACGGTCAATTTACAAAGTTGAAGAAAAAACAGCGCAATAGAGACGAGGACGAAAAGAGGACAGGTACAACAGACAGCGCCTCTCTGTTGTACCTGTCTTCTTTTCGTCCTCGTCTCTTTTGCGCGGTTTTTTTTGTTCAAGTATGTTACACCAACTCGTCCACATCAAGCTCCTGCTGCTTCATTTACAAAGACTCTGTGTCTCAAAATGGAAGTACACTGTGAAGCGCCGTTAGTTTTGTACATTCTGAAGCAGAAATGCTGTTAATGTTAGGCTGCAGCAAGATCGCGTGTTAAACCAAAGTTGATGTAAAATTTGTTGCCATATCTGATAAAGAAATCTTGATCATATGAAACGCAGTGATATTCCCACAGTAATGAGCTGTTTTAAAACCAAGCAGCCAAAGTTTGTTACGTTTGCCGGAAGCTTCATTGCAAGAAAACTCATATTTTGTCTAACATGCGGCCTTCCTTCAACATGTTCTGTTTATACTAACCTCCTAAAAAAGTAGCCTCAGTTACTAACAAAAGCTAGTAACTGCACGTCAGAAAGTGAACTAATATTCCAGTAAGGGCTGTTAGTAACGACACCGGTAGTCGCATTTACTAGCCGAAGGAGGTGGTGCGTGCCACACGAGTGAGGTTACGAACCCTAAAGAGTAAAGGCCCCGCTGCACTGGCATTTGCTGCAAAATTTAGTTACTGGTACTTTTTTGTACCAGTAACAAGATTGCTGGGATTGCCGATATTCTAATTGACTATAAGAGGAAAAAATACATGGGCAGATTGCACTAGTGGTGCAAGGCTGGAGTAAACAGCGGAGCTGCTGCTCTACCTAGCTTCTTCCAGGTTTTACTTGGTTTGGCTAAGCTTTGCTAGGAAATGCCAAGTGCTGCTAGGCACGGTATTCCGAATCGGCTCACCGCCGACGCGCAGATTCTCGCTTGGCGGCGCGACGCGCTTCAATATGTGCGGCTTTATCTTCGGGTGACCGGATCTTTTTTTGTCGTCCGATGTCAAGGCTACATGTAGTCGCCACAGAGTCAACGATAGTTCTGCCGCCGTCGCTGCGGCTCCGAGCTTTATCTCCCCGGTGACGTCACGACCAAGCTGCGCCTCCACGCTTGCCGGGGCGTGGCTGGTCGAAACTTGCCGAGCCACCGCCAGAGCCGCCTGCTGCATTCACGGGCACTGCGCGCGTTCGGCGCGAACGCGGGGAAACGGGAAAACGCGGGCGGCGTCGGCAGCATCTCTGCGCGTTGCCTCGTTGGTGCTGCTACAATGTTTCTTTCTCGCTCTCGCTCTCAATTTCTCTTGCCCTCTCCCGAACATTGCGCGCGCCGTGCGCATGCTCTCCTTGCCTCTCCTTAACGTCCCATGTCAAGGCAACTTGTGCACGGCACTCAGAGGAGGCAAAGGCACGCCGCTGCGCGAGGAGGTTGCTAGGCAATCGAGTGACGCCATAGCTCGGTGAGGTTTTGTGGATGAGCGTTGACTTATGGCCGGCTTAAACAGCTCGGCTGTTAAAAATGGTGCTGTTCCGGCCGCGTAATGCTTAGGATGGATTACCGGTGGACCATTGGAGTTCCAGAATGGGTGTCAAGAAAAGGAGAGCGTAGTCGAGGACGGCAGCAAACTAGGTGGGGTGATGAAGTTAGTAAATTCGCAGGTGCAAGTTGGAATCAGCTACGCAAGACAGGGGTTATTGGAGATTGCAGGGAGAGGCCTTCGTCCTGCAGTGGACACAAATATAGTCTGATGACGATGATGAGGATGACCTTTGTGTTTAGAAGCGGCACTTCGATTGCCAAGAAATATTTACGGCACGTGCCAAAGTGTACTATGAACATGCATGCGGAAATAAGAAAGAGGCATACAAGAACTGCATTGCGACACAGTTATTGATATCTATAACGCCGTCAAATAATGGGAATATAGAGTCATGCGTAAAAGCCGCACTATATATATATATATATATATATATATATATATATATATATATATATATTTCAGAGGTTTCGGGTACTCCACCAACCCTTGTCAAAGTAAGCAGTACAGTGCTGTGTATAAATCTATACATATACTATGTAAATACCAACGTACGTAGCACTCTTAACGTGACAGCGTTTCTTGGCTAGGTTGGCGAAAGTGCACACCCAGCTGACGTCTGCACAAGGCACAACAGCCGTGTCCGGAAAGCACGTGACCTCTCCTACCGTAACTGATGCCGGCGCCAAAAGTTGCCGCAGCAACAGTCGGCGCGCGCTCTACTCAGCCACAGCAACCACCTGCAGCCGAAGCTTAGGAGGGGGGGAATCACACAGCAGTAGAGGAGAACGAAAGCGCATAGTCGCTGCCTGCTAGAGCACCTTCTGTGTCATTTCCCAGCTTTTCACGCTCAAAGACGGATTCTTCAAGCTCAACTCAGTATGTTAGATAGCAGAGTGCTCTCAGAGAAAAAGATTATGGGACCATGGCCTACGCATTCTTGCATGCGAAAGGCCACAGAAGCTCTTCTTCACTTCTTGAAGGAGACTGGACTGTATGGTTGCTAGTGACAGTGGACCTTCCTCTGCGAATACCTCTGTGAATGACCGACTGTTTATTATTTTTATATGCTCGCTCCTTATCTATTCTTCCCCCTTCCCTCTCCCGAAGCGTAGGGTAGCCAACCGTGCACGTCCTTGGTTAACCTCCCTACCTTTCCCTTCTCGGTTCCTCTCTCTCTCTGCGTGAGCGGGTCGATGTCTCCACCTATACTCATATCACAAGGCCATGACAGTGTCTATGTACACCAACGCATGTACGCCGTCACCGGAAGGACAAGAGGATGACGACACCAGAAACTGTTAAATGACAGCACCCACAATGCCGTGGTGGTCGTGCTGCTACGATATATCCGAGACCTGCGACGACGATATAGAAGAGCACATTTAAAGTGGTGTCGACATCACTTTGATTGCACCAAATCATGTAAATAAACACAATTCGGGCTCTCACATTACCTCATTCATCATAATACACCTCGGCAACACCACTTTTGCAGCACCTCTCCGTAAAAACAACCTAGTGAAAAGAAACGCTCTCGCGTTCTGATCTCTTAAGAATGTGCTTAGGGATCCTCTGCGACTTTTTCTTCGAAGTTATTCCTGCGGGGCCATCATCATTCCTACAATCTAGATTACTGTCTATACCCTTAACTTTTAGGAGCACAGGTTTTACCGGTGAGAACCTATGTATTTGAACAAAGTAACAAACGAATATTTGTACAACGTACAGTTTGCGCATAAGAGAACTAACGCATGCCTACTCTCTAAGTGAACCTTTTGGCTTAAAAAAAGAAAAATGCCCACTTAACGCAATCTGTTTGAAATTTATCTGCCTCGTTGCACAGAGACGGCTCTTGGGTTTCACGAAACGCAATCGAAGCGTGAAACCTCGGAAAGAAGAAACGATCTGTTCCTCGAAGCTATGCAGCAAGCGAAGCAACAGAAGCACGTGGCGTCTTCTTTCGCAAATGCGTGAAGAGAGAGTGAAAAATTAAGCCACAAGTGATATAAAGCGAGCAGTTATTCAAGCGTACTTGGAGGAAGCCGGAGCATAGCGAGGTATTGGAGTTAAGGAAAGACTGTTAACTCACGAAGACGCATTAGCAGACAATCGTTCTCGAAGCGGAATAAGCACTTGAGGCGCAGCTTGCGTGAAGCCGTCCACCTATCGGGAAGGTTGTTCGCGTCAAGTTCCAGCCGTCTGGAAAACGCACAACGAGCAATATGAGATTCCCCCTTTCATTTCCGACTGCTAGGTGTCTGCAGCTCGCGCCACCATTTCGGCCTGTCCAGTCCTCAACGAACGTGACAGAACAGGCACGTGGTTCGGTAAAGAAACAACAGGAAAGTGCGGTTCGGAATGCTCTTACCCTTACCGAGAACTTTCGCAAACAGTTAATGGAAGGATAATCTGATGGCCGCCCTTGTAGATAGCAATTGCCACTCTATTTCGTTTTCCCGACGTGCTAATGGATTGTCTCTGCGTTCGTCGATGAGGAGTAATGGTGATAGGAGGGCTTTGTCATGGACGCATGGGCTGCAATATGAGCGTTCTCTGTCGTTACGTACGATAAGAAAAGAAAGAACTAAATATATATCTCTGGATTTTTTTTTTCAAACTTTTGTTATCGTGGTGGTTTTAACCAGGTTTCTTAGTCGCCCGCTTATTCGCTGTCTTATTGGGAATTCCCGGAGTGCATTCGATTGTCAAATGCATAGAGACATCGCATGAGTCTGCCGACTTTGTCAGGTTTTGCTCGAGTGAGCCGTACTCTTTGTCCACGGTGTGTTAATGCGGATTAATAAAATAATCTGATTATCGAATTGGTGTGCCTGATAATATCAGTTTAAAAGGACCTAATCTTCTAGCATTTAGGTATATTGGATATAATCACTAACGGCGAGTGTGAGGGTATGATTACACAAATTTGTGAAATCATGCTCTCACACTATTGCCTAAAGTTTCAACAAATTAGCTTGACCATTTGTTGAATGCTTGGGATTTGCGCGAACATTCCTGTTTCTTCTCCCAGATTCCCCTACGCGGCACAGTTGCAAAGACACCTCGATGCCGAGGTGCAAGAAACATCGATGTCGAAGGACTAAGAGAGTACCAAAGAGTTATGCACTGTCCTTATCCGTCTAACCTGCCTCAGTGGCAATCTATGCTTTCGTTAGCCAAACTAACGCAAAAGCTAAAGAGTGCACCACAGCAGACGTCTGCCTTCAACGCTCGTATCGGGACGTGGTCATGTCTAATGTATATAGGAGTGCAGACGACTTCACAACTATTTCGAAAGATAGTGTAATGATGTTCGAAGGCACGACGAAGCTGTTCAATGTGCTCGAAAACGTATGACGTAGTTAGAGATTAGAATGCACAAAGATCTCGCGTGGCCCACAGTGATGCGCGCACATACACATACCTATGAAAAATGTCGTGACCACGATAATCATCGTTATAAGGACTCAGTACTCTTTGCACGGTTAAGTATTGTCCCTGGTCACATAAAATAAATGGTGAATATTTGATTGATTGATTATTATTAGTATTATTAGGCACATTATTACCCTCCTAAGCACTTGCCGAATGTCTATTTCTTTAAAGGCTGTCCATCAGCCTCGCTCAAGAGAGCGTTTTATTCCACCCAGTGTTAGGAGACAAGGGGAACGCCTAAGGTCTTACTATGTGTCCGCGCGTGGTGTTTAATGACTTACTGACAACATGTTGCCACTTCACAAATCTAAATTAAGCAGCCATTTTAAGAAAATACGACAGCGTATTGTGGTAACATAGTGCATCTTTACCACCGCGTTGTAAATCGATCTGGATTCTAAGTGTAGCGTTCTGTATGATTGTATCCATGTGACGTGCGGGCTATGGAGTGCCTCAACGGCCCGGCACTGTCGCTCAAGCCAAACAATGGTTTGGCAGGTGTACACGTTTGTGTGATGAACTTTCAGGAATTAAGCCATCATTGTATAACAGAAATGCGAAAACCCCTTCACGCGAGTTTCTTACCTTTTACAGAAGGCCCGCAGCAGGGAGCATGATATATTTTACACTCGTAATGACAGCCACATTTTTTTAAAAGTAAGAACAATAGTAGGAAAACATTGGGAGGTACTTAATTGGGTATCGTGCATACCGTACACATCTACAAAAATATTTGAAGCATGCAAGATTTCAGCGGCAAGTCTAATAAAAGTAAAAAATAGGAACGCTCATTTAAAGACGCAACAAAAAATCGCATTTGAAAGAAAATTGAGCAGTGTAGTATACTGCATAGGGGAGAAGGAGAGAGAAGAATCTTGGTAGAGAACAGCACACGAGCCAAGCGAACCTATAGGCGCTCCTCCAGCCCACTGCGGATGGTCCCCTCTGTGCATGGAGTGGCCTTATAACTGCGCCTTTCTCTCGGTTGACCAGTTAGAGATGGTCCGTCGAGCAGTTGATGGACAGCGCTGCCTCCCATCGCCGTGTGGTTGGGTGTCTGTACGTCTGGCGCGAGCTCTGGGGAGGTATTAAGAGTCTGTCTAGTGAATATGTCCATTTCGTCTGCTGTTGAAGTTCTGATTGCAATTCAGCTGCTGACGAAATGGACATGTCCAGTAGGTAGACTCTTACAGAATACGTCCCCTGGTGTATTTGCGCATGCCCTTACGATATTGTCGAGCGTTGCACATCCATCGCACTGTGGGTATATAAGGCTCATTAAAACTACAAATACCTTCCCCTATGCCATACACCTTGCGCTGTAGCGCATAAGGGAAGTTATTGGTAGTTTTACTTGAAGTGTAGAAATTATAATAACAATGCAAACTAAAGTGAACTAAAAAAAAACAACTTGCTGGCGGAGGCAGTAGAACCGAAAACATCCTCATTACGCGTGCGTTGCACTACCAATTCGACTACGCTATTGGCTGTACCCACAACCACATTCTTGGGTACTTACGCATGTCTACAGGATCTAATCTTGGGAGTGCTAGCCAGCAACACTCATGGTCACCGCGATGAATGTAAAACATCCTTTTGACCGACGGCGTCATGTAGAATACGTGAACTTTTGTAGCCGCAAGAAGCTCACCAATAAACCTTTGTATTCTACCTGAAGGCATAAAACCTATCAATATGCACGGATAGAAACGAGCCTTGATACATGGGTCTTCTCAATATATCTTCCTTTCTTGCCGGAAAACAGCAGCACATAGAGGCGATTGCTGTGTACAATACTCCGTTACAACTTCTCAGTCTTCTAGAGGACGCTGCTTTTCCCGCTCATTTCTCCACATCCCGCTCCCTTCTCCTCCCACCGTGGAAGTTTTAAAGGCAGAAATTCCAAATACATGCCTTTTACATGGGAAAGAACAACGTGGAGGTGAAAGCCACCGAAGTGTGCCCCGAATTTCTCACAAGGTCGCTCTCAACGCTACACGTGCTCACTGCAGGGCTCCTTCGCGCCTGGTTTTCCTGAGATTAGCCCTTTTCCCTCCACCGCCCTCCACAACACCGGTGACACAAATTTTCTCGCGGGGAAGACAGAGAACGCAAAAAAAAAATCAATAGGAGACCGGTAGTTACAGCGGGTGCATGGGCGTGTGCGCGGCTTGAACTCGGTGCTCCTCTAGCTTTGTCACGCTATACATGGCGTCGCCGCTCGAAATGAACGGCTACACAGCGCAGTAAGTGAATGAACGCAGTCACCGGCGTAAAGTAGGCGCGTAAAGGTAACAAAATAACGAAACGGGGCGAGAAGAGGGGGAAGGCTGAATGCGAGAGAGAAACTGGGAGCGACGAGCCGAGGTAGGAGGTCTGGAGTCGTTATTAATGTTTGACAGGCGAATGATAAATGGCAGTTTGAGCCAGCACGGTGACGGCGCAGGGGACCCGTATTGGGAGTATCCTCGGAGGAATCGAAATGAAAAGTCGGCGAGTCATACCATTCTGCCCCCTTCCGCGTAGCGTTATATACGCTCCGTGTCGAATTTAGGCCCAGAGTATACAGTGCAGGTTTAAGCGTAGCACGACCGATTCGCTGACGATGTCCGTGGTCCTCAACCCGACATGAAACGAGTAAATGTGCGGAACTTCCTTATATATCGCTAAAGTGAACTGGAATTCATTTCAACCTAATGCGGTAGGGCGGCTGAAGCTGCGGTGTCAAAACATGATCCAGGAATAAGCGAGAATTTGAAAATGACAAAAAAAAAACATCGAGCAGAACACGTGTAGGAACAAAACCACGCGAATAATGCTAACATCAATAGAAAAGCCAACACTATCTAAAGTCTAAAAAGAGCGGACGGATGGTAGAAGCTACAAAACGACCAGTCGTTGAAAATTGAAACAGTCGATGCGCCTGCACTCACTTATGAAAACTGCGACCTTTAGGTCGAGCCGCTTTTCTTTTTCTTTTCTTTTTTTTTTGTTGCATTCGAGTCGAATTCCGGAACAGCTTGCAGATAACCTCGTTTTGGAAAGACAAACGCAAGAATGGAGTGTGAAAATTGAAGCGTGCGATGTTTCCCCTCTTGTCTGGATAACAACATTTCAATAATTTATAGCTTCAGAAAAAAATACAACACGTGATGCCAGCTTAGGATGCTCGTAGGTGCCTAGCGGTAATCCTTTGGCGTATTGCTTGTAGGGAGCCAAATAGATTTGAAACTTCATCCGATGTCTCCTCTTCTTTACATCAGAAAGTTCTGACCACCAAGCACCAGAAGATACCCCGCGCGAAGTGAGAATCATTGAAGTGATGCTTTCAGTTTCTCCTTTTTTTATTCATAAGCTACTTGCAGAATAAAGAAACTGCGTTGGCTTTTCAAATACCGTAGATAACGGCTTTTACCTCAAAGAAAACAATATATTTCACGAAAACTCTTCGAAAGCTGCTTTGTAAAACTATTCTTTGTAAGTTTTCATCGTGCTGCGTGATACGGATGCGCAGCGGGCTTTTGTTTTGTTCTCTCGAATTGCTTCTTGCCCGTGCAGAGAAATAAACCAGAATGCTCTTGATACGCAGACGTGAAAAGTGTTATACGGTCGGATGAAATTCATCGTTCAACGCAAGAAATCGTATCTGCCTGTGGTGGTGAAAAAAGAAAGAATAAAAAAACTTGGCTGAATAATAAAGTGCAATCCGGCTTCGCGAGCAGTTGACCATGCTGACTGAAATATATTTCATTTCCTCTTACCAAAGGCCAACAGAAGGGCATTTAAGAAAACGAAAATATAAGTACCCTCTATTCTGTGCGCTAACGGATTTTTATAGATACCTTCGTTCTGAATAGACTTAGGTCTTTTGCTTTACCGGAATCATCAAATGTATACATGCCTTTACTTCGCTGCCTCGAGGGGCAAGTATTCTTCAGCGTCGGAATCAAAGCTAAAAGGCATGACCCTTATGTGAAAACAACAGCAGAGCTATTCCTAATAAAGAGCCGCACATCATTCCGCGGCAGTTCAAGTTGACATTCATGCGCCGGTCGTGTAAATTCTTTCAGAGTGATCATTAGGGTTGTCAAGAAGGGTTCCTATTGGCATTCAGCTCACGTTCACAACACAAGCCTGCCTCGTCACCAGTGTTCCGCGGCAGCCACACGCCCTTACACGCAATGCGAGGCTCAGACAAGGAAACCCACTGTATAGTGAAACGCAGGCAGTCAGCTTTGCATTCGTCGACGCTTTTTCTTTAAGAGGAAGCTTCAGCTCGTGGCCACCTCCTATGCGGCCTATTCGATTACTTGTAAAACGCATAAGTGATCTTACGAAACAACCGCAACACCGTTTTGAATGAACATTGTTGCATTTGAAAAACAACGACAAATTCTAGCTACTCTAGGCAGCATAACTTTGATTTGGGACTGTAAATGTTTTGTTGAAATATGTCTAAGATCGGTAAATTGATCATATAATAGTAAATGTGAAGCAATAATGAAGATCGCTGTTTTCTCAACTGCATATTTCAAAAGACTTCAAGGGGACAAACTTGACATGCAAGCCTAGAAGTTATTTGAAATCTTTACAATGTTATCGAGTTTTTGGGAAGAATTATGCTCACAAATTAGTGGTATATTTCAGAGCGCTGTGTATTTTATCATCTTTGCTGGTTTGTGACTAGTTGGCTCTGGACCATGGTGAACACATAACAGCGCAAGATTCCATTTCGTGAAGATGGATGATGAGCGAAGCTTATCACCATCACAACAAATGGAGGTTATACGCACCCGTTCACAGTGCTGAAGAACGCAGGCACTTTTCCCTTGAGAAAAGATTCCTTACACGTACCGCAAACTCTAAATTCACCAAGGTCTTCTCCACTAGTAGTGTAAAGTTCATTCAACACTTCCAAGTATTTGTGTCGCTGTTCGTCGGAGCGGTTCACACTGATGAGGGACAAGTTGTTGTCGAACCACAAACGATTACGTTCGATATCTCAAGTTTGCTCGGCGGCGTGGTTAGCAGCATTCACCCGCCATTGTCGCTTGCTTGCGATTCTTCGAACTGAAATTGCTTCAAAATTAAATGCGTCCGTCACGTAAGACAATGAATGACTCATATCCCCTTGAGCCATTGCTCAAGGGGATAGTTTCTGAAATTTCTATGAAAAGAAGTGAATTTTACGCTGGAATGATGCGCGGCAACGGAGCCAGCTGTGTAAGAAGACGACGACGATGAACGCAGGAGCAATGGCACGAGCGCGTCCCCACGGGTGGCGGCGCCAACGTGTCAGCTGCGAAAGAAGACAACGACGTTCGAGCCATTGCTGATGATAGGTTTTCCGAACAGACAGGGACGTTTAGGCTAGATATAAACAAGCTTCGCTTGTAAAAGAGAATCCGCAAGTCTTTACGCCCCGATGCCAACCCCCGTATGCAGAAATGCATCTTAACTTGATGCCCATGCTTGACTTGATCTAAATGACGCCTATCGTGAACGCGCCGAAGGAAACGCAATGAGCGTCTTGGGCGCCTTTATGTCAGGCGTCATTTAAATCAAGCATGGGCTTCAAGTTGGGTTGCATTTCTAAATACGGGGGTAAGGGTGCAAACTGTAGGTTAGACTTCATTGTTGTGATGTTGGCTGTGCTGTTATAGTTGGAGAATATAAATCGTGCGGTATTGTTCTGCAACATTTCTAATGCATAAATTAAATTATTCTGATGAGGATTCCAAACTCAGGCGGCGTATTCGAGCTTCGGCAGGAGAAGTGCTTTTATAGAGCATCAGTTTGAGAAACAGTGGCGCAGTTAAACGTTCACCATGACAACACTTTTCGCTTCAGTTGTATTATTGTGTCCCCGCTTAAGAAAAAAGAAAAAGAACATTTTATTTTCTTGCAGTAGATGTATTATATATATGGGTGTTACAGATATTACTTGGAGCAGAAATAGTAAGCCATTTTGCGTGATGCAATAAATATGCTAGCGGACGCCAACATTGCCCGCAATGATTACTGAAAACGCATTAGCTTGGTATAATTTTATGATCAAATTCGAATAATTTACCTTGGGAAAGAATTTCTAATCGTACAATTGCAACCGGTTGTTTCTCAATGCATCCTGGTTTCGCATGCTTTCTGCGACCACCCCCATGCCGTTTCCGGAGATATATGTCCGCATATGTGCGGCGTAATATGTTTGCGTTCTACTTTTATTTTGCTCGGTGACCTTCTCTATTCACCACAATGCTGTATAGTTTTCCAAAGAAAATATTTTCAACCACCCGACCATACCCCGCAGCTACAATATCTTCTGGTTTGAGCCCAGACTCATTCAATCCGCACAGCCTTCCTCCCGTCTTCCGCACGAGTTGGGATGTGCGGATGCCGTGCGGATTGAGCTAGTTTCGGTCCTGAGGTCTGAAGGCAGAGCAACCGACCCGGAAAGGCGTTCGTCTCACGCTGAATACCCGTATGAAGGCAAATTTTTCTTCAACTGCGAGGCTAGTTTTATCACGAACCCGTATGAGTTTCCTTCGTCGCTTTCTGCTACAGCCGGGCGGATGACGATTTTTCCTTTCACGAGCCTTCCTTCACCCTGCGGGCTCGCAGTACTAATTTGTCAGTTGTGTAGCTTGTGAAGCGTACACTCGAATTTCCACGAGGTGTACACGCACTCATCAGTTATCAGCTTATATTCCACACAAACTATGGGTAGTAAAATTAAGTATAATAACTGAATAAAAGTAAACTTGTGAATTACACTTCATTGTAGAAGTAATCATTGAGTGTATCTATCATCAAATTGTTAGTTCACGCCGATTTTTAACTTATAATCTTTGCGCGAAAATGTCGTGCATCGCAGAGCAAGCGTTGAGGGAAGAGACGAATTTGTCCGTGACATAGTTCATTTAGGATCCAAGAGCAAATGTGATATATGATTGCAAAACATGACAAGTTGCCTGAGAATGGTGCGTGCTAAATTGCGATATGGTAGAATACTGAACGTAAGAACATGCTAAAAGCGCTTCCTTTTTTATTTTTTGTTCTATAGCTACGGCAGTCAATGAGCTTACATGATTTTGAAGACGATGCGGGTTTGTGAAAATGTGATCCTAGTTTCTGGCATACTGATAATATATTGAGGAATAAATATACCTGATACAATATGCGACCTAATTGAACAATGTGTTAAACAATGTGACACATAGAAATCGGGGGCCAGAATTAAGGTACACTGGGGTTTGTGTTGATTCGGTGATTATAAGAACCAGCACCCGCGTTTGTCCCACCGTGCATGCTTGCGCGTTTGTGTATACGATCAAAATGAGGATCGCAGCTCCAGCAACTGCGGCGTGCACGGTTCTTAATTACATCCTGCTGGCCTTTTTTGTCAGCCATTGAGCCAGAAATATACGTACACAAAATTGCGCAACAAATCCCAACCTGATCTCTAATAGCATGATGAAAACAAAAAAAGACACCTTCATGCAAGTGGCATGCAGTGTTATTTCGCCTTTCCAGCTTTTTCTTCTTTCTTTTTTTTTCCGCGTTTGTCTCAACGAGATAGACTAAGTACACTTCAACATTGTGTCGTTCTTCTTTTCTTCTTTTTTTTCGTCGCGTTCTTGCGTACAGCAATCACGCCTTATTACCCCTCATAATGCCACACGTGTGCTCGGTGCATTCCTCTTGTCGGTAATAGCATCGCACGAAGTGTCACACAAAAGGCAGTGCACCGGGACGAAGTTCAAACAACTCGAGCGCATGTCGCGAAGCATTAGAATAAAAAAAAGCGACAGAGAATGTCGCCAGGAAAAAAAGTGCCCTCCGGAAAGGCTCAATCAGGCGTTACCTCCATGCATGCGACCTCGCGAAAAAAAAAATTGTTATTAACAGGGCGCCCCGCGAATCGTGTCGCATAGACTCGGCTGCCCGCTAAACACCGCTCCGGGAGGAAAAGCAGAGAGCGTGAAAAAGTAATGTAATGAACCACGGCCTTTTAATTATTTCACGGACGGTCAGAAGGGGAAAAAAAAGGGACGTAAGTAAGACCCTACAAACGGTGAGAAAACGCGCTGCAAATTGTTCTTTTTTTATACATATTGTTTTTCACTTTCTCGCTCCCTTCTGCAGCGGCCAGTTTGTAACAGCTCGGTGGCCGAATGCGGGCGGTAAACATTATTACCGACACTTGGCGGTTGGCAACGTGCGCACTGGGCTGAAACAGCCTTCGCTTTTCAAGCAGCGACCCCCTTCCCCTCGTTCAGCCTTCCAAACTCTCTTTCCCTTATCTCCACGTTCGAGGTGCCCGGTGCGCTCTTCGCTGCCATCGGCAAACAAGTCACGTTCCGGGAGCTCAAGTCGCAGGTCCGCAGTTCAAACCATCGCGCGCACCGGGAACGCGAAGAGAAACACTTCCCCATTTTAATTTATATAAGAACTTTTCATCTCTTCTTGGCGCCGCAAGAATGCAAGCACGTGGGGACATGTTTTCTTTTTTTTGCGATAAATAATGGAAAAATGTATTACTGCGCATATAACGAAAGAGCAGGAAGGAATAGCGAATTGGTGACCCGCAACGATGCATTTGCGAGAACGAGTCGTGTTTTCATTTCATTTTATTTTGTGTATCCTTCGACCCGTTTCTCGGGTGCCTACCTCCGGGGACTTCCACCGTTCTGATGATCCGCGGAGTAAACTGAAATCTTTTCCAGCTTTTCTATCACCGGCTGCATCGACGCGCATGTTTCACGGGGCATGCTTATTAGACGGAATCACGGTTCCGGGCGAGCTCTAACCCCGTGTTCTCCCTGATGTCTAGACCATCTAATAAACTTCTGGGTCCCTTAGTCCGCTGAGATTTCCTCCAGTCCCCCGTGTCAGGTGCTCGGCTTCGGATGCGGGAGCTTCTTGGAATGTGCTGGCTGAGCAGATTTTTTCTCTTTTTTCTTTCTATATATATGCACTGCTTATCTTTGCTGGGAGCGAAATTTCCGCTGTTTTATTTTTCATTTCTATATTGTGGAAGGGCGTGCGTAGTTTAATGACGACACCCCCGCGGGAGCTGAACAGCCAGACTCAGTGAGCAACGGCATATTTGAATCTTGCAGAGGCCCCCAGACACAAAGCACGCCCTCTAAATTTGAGTATCATACGAGAATATCAAGTTTTATTTTGCGCACTTTCTCTCCCGCTAATTGCGATATGAGCGTTCTTGTAGAGAAAGTTCAAATGCTAGGAGCCCGGACAGTCGCGTGTCAGCTAGCATGCATTAGAGACCGCTGTTTCTTTCGCGGTATAGTATCAGCCGGAAGAGCAGTAAATTGTTAAGATTAGTGATACTCTCTTTTTGTGTGTCGGGGCTCATGCGGAGAGGATTTGAGAAGGCCTCCTCAGACGCGCAGTGCGGTTGGCTCCAGAAGCGATGAGGCCGAGTAGTCGCACCGACACGATCCGTTCGGTGAGCTCTGCCAGAGCCAGAACAGAATTCTGGCTTCCACTGCTGGCGTGAGCTTTGTGCAGGCCCACATTAGCGTCCCTGGTGAGCGTCTGTGTGTATACCACAACGTGGTGAATTCACTGATCTCAGGTGGCGCGGATAGGAAACGTAAAGTTAAATATATGCAATCCTTTTTTTTGCGACGCTGCCAAACGCTCATAGTTTTCCTTCAGTTTTATCTCGAGAAGCATTGAGGTCCACGACGGTGCTAGCATACGCCTCGTCGCGCTAGCGTTCTTAGACGTCTTCATGTAGGACAACGTTAAAGCTTGTTATCGCTTTCAGTGGTTCGCCCTCCTCAGGCCATGCACCCAACTATTTGCACATTTAGATGTCCCCATTTCGTGCAGTATGCTTCGCTTTATCGCGCAACTTGGCAGTGCTAGAGCACAGCGACCCCTTCGCCCTATGCAACAGCCCACCTCAAAACCTGTAGGAAGCCGCGCTGTCCAGCGCGAACCTCTATGAGGAGCAACAGCTGGTGTGGTGGGGCGTGAGAGGCAGCCCGGGATGTTGCGATCCTGGACTGATGACCCCAACGGCTGCCGGTAAAGATGCAGGATGCGACAAATTATTCAATACAATATTAGGATTATTCTCTCTAACGTTCTCGCCTTCAGGTGAAGCTGACAGTTTTTTTTATTTGTAAACGTTGCCACTATTATATGAACGGTTCACTAATGCATCGCTTACCTGAGCACCGGCTTTTCGACGAACGCTTTCAAAGGACTCTGCTTGTACATTTTATAAATTACGCAGGAAGAACTTCGATAATTCCTAATACCCCGTAGTGTACATAGTTCGCATCGCAGCGCTAACACAGCGCGGGGGAAAAAGTGAAAACATGGCGGCTGGGAAGAGATTGCTTCCTATTTCTGGTTCAGGTACCAACCTACAGACAATTCTTCGTTTATTCACTCATTATTGCTATTCGTATCAGGGTACTGTAACGGCCCTCAAACCAGAATTATTGTTATTAACCCTTGCCCTTTTGCTGCGCATATCCATGCAAACCATTGAATGTCGGGACATATAAATAGCCAGAAAAAATTATTTTCTCTCTTAATGCGCAAAAAACACCAAGAATCAGCGTACTCAATGCAAAGAAAAACTTTTTGCGGATATCTTTTCAGCAATGGCGGTAAAACCCTACGCAAGAAACTGGAAGTGGAATTCACACCATACCACCTAAGGCTTCGTTTTCAATTTTTCTAGACAGCTGTCATCACCTGTGAACCATAGGTGCACATTTCATTTGCTTTACGTCAGTGGTTCGAGATGTGTGATACCACTGCCGCTGGATATCTTGCATCGCCCTATCTCCATTGACCTTGCTTTCAAAAGACAGTTAGTCGCGTACCAATCTTCTTCTTCCTCGTCCAGTGTTCCTGCTCTAACCCAAGGAATACCCGCCTTTGGTATTTTGTTAGACGCGCATTTCAAACGACCTAATGTGGCGAATCCCCCCTGTGGGTACGAGCCATGTGTGGAGGCAACAACAACAACCCAACGAATGACGCTTGCTGCCTGTCATTCAATGTTGGTCGAATACATTTAGCCAGAAACTTTGCACTCAGTACTGAAAGTCGACCAGAAAAAAAGATCGTTTCTGGAATGTAGCCTGTATGCAACACTCGTCACTAAAAGGTCAACTCTGTTTCGCAAGCCCTTTTACAGCCCCATCGACCGCACAGGGTACATAGCACCACCTGCTCGCATTTCTCGCTGCACAGGCGAGAAATGCGAGCAGATATCGTCTTCAAGTGACCATGATATCGTCTTCAAGTGACCAACCGACGTGCTCATACTGCCATATTTTCTGCTTATTTCTTTCCCCGCGCAGCAACAGAATGAAACGGCTTTTCCCCCGACATCGTCGCGATCACCTGCCCGAATGATTGTTTGAGAGCCTTAACCTATCACCTGCCATCTTTAGTCACATGGCAAATGTTCTTACGGCACTAATCTGTAATTCCTAGCTTTCTGTAATACCCCCTGGAGGACTCTTTAATGCAATAAACTGAACTCAACTGAAAACGTGACGACAATCACTTCTGCCCGCCTCACCTGTAAGAATGAAAAACGCGAACGCTCGAGAGTCACCCAAGATGGACAATGAAATTGCAAACGCACTGCGTTCACATTGCTGTGAATTGCTAGCGCAGAAGACAAAGTAAGAAATCCTTGAATTTTCAGAAACTTCAATTGTTCGTGTGTAATTACGTGTGAATCTACACAAAGCCAAATCAACCTTGCAATACCTCCTGTGCTAGCAAACTGAAACTGTGTTGTAGCTTTGCGTCATAACGATTCAAGGTATCTTTATGTGTGGCACATTCAAGGGCAACTTTCTGGCTGAACATGTACAGAGTGGCTAGATATTAGGCGGAACGCTTCTCTATAAGACTACTTTTGCTTGGGTAGGCAACATACTGCCCACCTGTGGCACATATTGCCGGCAGGGCACACATTCTTTCTGTGATGTCGAAGACTTCACAATAGTAGCATCCGCGTTATTTTATAGTTAGCGGAATGACTGTTTCCTGCAAAACTTTGAGCAAGAAGCGAATTCTCAGACCACTCTGCGCCGTATCTGTTATTCTGATCTAGCCAGCCTGATTTAGGTCGCCTCCCTACAACCTTTTTTTATTTGTCACTTTCTCATATACTGGTATGTAAAGTTTCCGCGCGGGAGTCTGATAAGGTATCCCTTACTGTAATTCCTTATTTTTTTTATTGCGATAGCAATTATATGGACACTCCAAGCTAATTTCTGTCGACGTCGCCGTCGCCGTGAAGTTCCGTATAGAGTCCAACGGCGATGAAATCGTCGCCGCGCGCCGTATGCTGTATGCGCGAGTGAAAGCGCGCGAGGGACGCGCGATTTCACGGGGAGCGAACGCACGGCGGATGTAAGGCGTCAGTAAGGACGTTTCTTGTGTAGAAAATACCAAGTGCATGAAAGCTGGGTCACTAAGATATCGTAAGAAGAGTTCATGCACCCACAAGCTGATAAGCGATTGCATGCTAATAAAGGTATTTGTGCCTCAAACGGGCCGCCGTTTGCACAACCCCATGTTTACGAATGCTCAACTGGCGCCGGTTGGCAGTGCAATAAAGTTTTGCCACGTCTCAGACGAGAGTGTTGACCCACGCAGGGAAGCCGTCTCCGGTTCTTACATGGAAGCGCAACGGTGACTACTTCCCCACGAAGACGCTGACGTCAGTGGCCGGCGACGTGAAGCAGTCCAAGCTCACGCTGTCATCCCTGCAGCGGAGCGACCTCATGGCCACCTACACGTGTGTCTCCTCCAACAACGTGTCCAGTCCCATGGAGGTCTCCGTCACGCTGGAACTGAACCGTGAGTTCTTAGAAGCTTCCTTCTTTTTGGTTGGAGTAATCGCAACTGTCTTTTTTTGGGGGGGGAGGGGGGGCTAAAATTACAGTAGCGCAAACATAAAATTGTAATTGCCGCAGTTAGAATCCTGTAACGGCTGAGAATACGGGGTGCACGGCCCAATGCATGCCTTCGTTATATTTTATAAGGATGCCTGGCTATATTTGACTGTTATATCATCTAACATAGCTAAGCTCCCCTGGAAATAAACACGTGTGGCTTTTATTTTTCAAATACGCATCGCTCCCGCTTATCTGAACGAATTTAATTGGGCCACAAATTATTCAGTGCAAGTTTCTGTAGTCGAATATGCATTGCCTACATATATTCCTGTTATAAGGGCGTGACGTCAGCACTCAACGGTTTTAAATACATATTCAGAACACACCTACCGATCCAAGAAAACCAACAGAAAGGGGCACAGTTGTGCTACCTACTACGGACGGGTTTGAATAAGTGAAGTGCAGAAGGGTACTTATTTGGGCTGATTGGTTCATGATTACGAGGACATTCATGTTACGAGCACGACTATGAGCGCTGTGGTCTGTGTCCTTCTCCTCGTCTTGTCGTTTAGCGCTGTTTTCTGCTTGAATATATATATGTGTTTATCGTTAGCCTTATGTGACACCACGGTGGCGTTCTTTCCGCGCTGTCGCAGTGGCGCCGACATCGGTGCAGATCCGCAAGAGCGAGGCTCCAATCTCGTCGGGCCTCACTGCCGAGATACTGTGCGAGGTTTGGGGTTCGCGGCCTCCACCCGAGATCACCTGGTGGAAGAGCAGCGAGCAGCTGAACCAGACTTTCGTGCACGTGTCGCAGGACGGAAACCTGACCACAAGCGTGGTGGCATTCTCACCGCAGCGCTCCGACAACGGCCAGATGCTGGTGTGCCGTGCGCAGAACCCGCGCCTCAGAAACAGCGCCCGCGAGGACCAGTGGGAGCTCAGCGTGCACTGTGAGCAATGGCAGCGCACTCACAGCAGGGGGCGCAACTGGGATTACTCTTTCGTTGCATGTGCTGTGCACAATGTCACGTGGTGTATGTCCTTCAGAGAGTAGGTTAAACAAACGCAGTGCGAACTACGTCGTGTTCTATCATCTTGCGATAGAAATGCGAAACCGGCATTGCCTGCACAGGGCTGTTGGCACGCGCGATTCAGGAAGCGAACATCTTCGATTCTGCTAGTGCAAAGAATCTATCATTGCGCGCTGTGTTTTTGATGTTTTAATATAAGGTATGAATGAAGGTTCGTTTATTGGCAGGCTAATGATTTTGGTATAACAGCTAATGCTAACGATTTCGGTATCCCTCATCATAGGTAATTATGTTTTATATTTCCGGCAATACTTTTGAGTGGTAGTATTCCCGCAGAACATAATGTGGAGGACTGCTTCCGCAGAACATAAAGTGGTGGTCTGGTAGAGTGTCTCATTGCAGAGCTGGGGATTTTCTTATAAGTCCAACCACTGGAAACATTTTATATTGTTCGAGATACCCCAAACAAGGCCAAGTGGCTAGAAGTGGCAAAAAATGCTTTCTATTAAAAGAATGGTGGCACTATCTATGCGGCCCAAGCCTCGTGCGGAGGCAAGAAATGCATCCAGGTGCAAACTTGGGGAAGTAGACAAGGAAATCAATCGCTTAAAGCCTATAATAAATGCTACAGATGGAGTGAAGACAGTAGAGTATAGCCGTGGTTACCACAAAAGAAATTGATTGAAATGGCTTTAGAAACCCCGGCGGTAGCATTTCGAGGTAACATTCCCGACTGCCAGCGTTGATGTTAAACACATATTTATTTGGTATGTGCCGCACGTAAGCCTATGCTCAGCTATTATTCTGTAGGCGCTGTGTAACTTAAATTTGTGCACATCTAATCACTTTTTCATCGCTTCTGCAAAATAAAAAGAAAAAAAACTAGAGAAAGAAAGAAAAATCGCGCTTCGGTGCAGACTATTCAATTTCAAGTTTTCTCTCCCATAGCTGAGCCTGGACGTCCTATAGATAGCTTTCAAAAGATAGGGGCGATATGTAAACGAGAAGTCATTAAAGTAATATATCCGAGTTAAATGCTGAAGCTATGAAAACCGTCACTTGGTAAACATGACGCTTCTTGTGTGTTTGTAATGTACAATAAGGGTGACATTATACTTACAAGAATATTCCAGAACATAGAACCTACTTCTACGCAGCACAAAGAAAAACGCCAATTTTAATCTTGCAAGGCAAGTAGCGTAGGAACAGTCTTTCTTGAAGTCGACATGGATAAATGCCTGACAGCATCTCACGCAACTTTTGCTAATGAAACATTTTGCCGCATTTTTCTGTTCTTCATATTATAGGGCAATTTCGCGGTTTATCCACACTTAGGTGTTTTAATGACGTTGAGAAAGTTGAACGGATCTTTGCCTTCATAGCAAGAAACTTGCGTGGTGTGCAATGGACGGGTTTTATATCACTGCTTATAGAACCTCTCATTAGCGCCTATAAAGAACCTATTGTTTGGTTGAGAAAAGAGGTTTGCATTTATTAAATATCATCATGCTCTATATCTGAAACATGTAAGTGGGGCTTCTTATATTTATTTTTTGGTCTGGACTGCATTTTGTTTGTTCTAGCGGAACATGGATATTACTAAAACGTTCGATGTGCTATATAGCATAACAGTGAACTTGCTGATAGAAACAAGATTTATTTGCACAATTGTAATATTGACACGTGTACTTGCGACTAGTTTTGCGTGTACTTTCGAAGTAGTTTTGTGACTGTTTTCATTCACCCCTTCTACTACGTGACAATATAACAAAAGTTCAATTTTCCACGTGTTTCTCCTCATTATCCAAAAAAGCCGAAATACAAAAAAGAAAGTATTGATTTCAATTTCTTGCTACAAATCAATCGTCTTCAGCCAAGTCAATCGAAATACGAGTTTGATAAAACAATTGATCGCGCAGCAGTAGGTTTCGCGTTGCTTTTTA
Source organism: Dermacentor silvarum (assembly GCF_013339745.2). NCBI lineage: Eukaryota > Metazoa > Arthropoda > Arachnida > Ixodida > Ixodidae > Dermacentor > Dermacentor silvarum. The sequence goes on from NC_051155.1 coordinate 111,163,119, forward strand.
GGGCCCCTTTAACTTCCCCCAAAGAAACAAAGTGCGAAGGGGTATACAACATAAGTGGTAAAAACTTATAAGAAAAACAAAGCAGCCCCACTTTGACTCAGAATGGGCAGGGAAGCGATGTGCCTTGACTCAAGTTTTCACTTAGCGTACCTACTATACCACTCCGCTGAGACTCGTGGGTCGAAAATTTCGCAACCACGGAAGCTGTTCGGGCCTTTTAAAAGACATCGCAGGGGAGACGTCCTGTCCAGAACACTCCTCGTCGCAGGAATCGACGAGGAGGGTTACTGAAGCGCAGCGTTTTTTTTTTTACTCCTTACTGCATTTATTTTTCTTTGATCAGTTACCCTAGCTACCTGGAGCGGCGTTTCAGACATTTTCCAAGGCTACATTTCCAGTACTCATTAAAATTTTCCTCTCTCTCTCTCTCTCTCTATTTCTTTCGCCAACCGTTCTTTTTTCGGTATCATGCGCACATTCGGTGGAGTTGAAGAAGCCAGCCGTCTGTGAATACGGAAGTTGATATAACGTCGGGCTTAACATCTTAGGCAAGGCATTTAAGGGCTCGTTTATCTGTGTAAGCTTTACTCAGCCACCGAAGAAAAAAAAAGAATGGAAATCTAACGCGGGTGTTCGAAGTTATTTATTTAGTTATTTATTTACTTAGGTTACCCCGAAAGGTCCATTGGTTGAGGGTATTACATAGGAGGAACCAATACAAATAAAATGAACGGTACATTAGGTAACATTCCAATTAAAACAATAATACGAAACGAAACTTTTGTACAAGCGAATAATTAAACGCTACGTAACTGTTTATCTGATGTACCGCGTTTTGCAGAACAGTGATCACTTGCCTGCCCGTCAAGATGCGCAGACCCCGATGATGATGATAGATAATATTGTGATCATGATAGTAGGGTGCCTACTATAATGCTCTTTGAAACGGGGCGGGGACAAATACTCACCCAGCCTGTTTGTTTTAATCAGATTTCGCTGTATCTACCGCTATCTAACCTTTCGCCTGTCTGATCTCGATCCCCATCTTTCCTATTTCAAATATCTTGCACTATAGTGCCCCATTACCGACACCTGCAGTGACTCTGGTTCTAATCAATATCTTTCTAGTTTTTCTTTCTCACACCAATACTCTGATCCTGTCTTAGTTATCTCGACTGCTGACCGGTTAATTCTGCCACTTTCCTTCGATCCAAACGCATCTTTAAGGTGGAGACTCCCTACGGGTCCGGTTGGGTCAATGTAGTTGCATCACATTACGATGTGCCGAGTTGTTTGCGCGTTTTTTCCTGCAGCATGAGCGTATACCTCATCTTATTCCGTAGTATTTAGACGCAACCAAGGACGGAAAAAAAGTCAAGACAGGAAAGAACGAAAGACGCTCTTTCCTGTCTTGACTTTTTTTCCATCCTTGGTTGCGTCTAAACACTACGGAATAAGATGAACCAACTAGCCCAGCAACAAGTCCTGATACGATACCTCATCTTGTGGCGAATATTGGTTCCGGCATGTTTTTGTCGTCAAGCAACCAGTTCGAGCCTCAAATAGCAAGGCATTATCAACTTCTACGTTATCGCACAATTCTTTGTCTTGTCTTCTTGCTGCTTTTGCAAATCTCCGCGGACTGTTTTTGTTTCCATCCTTTACATATCCACTTTGCCGTCTCTGCTTCTCTCACTTCCTTTTGTATTAGTGTTGCTTATTTATTTACATTTTCGATTAGCCTGTACGTGGTTGCCAACTTTCTTGAACTCTTCCTGCAATTCGCACCACGCGACCGCCGTCACTCAGAGGCCACGATGTTGTGCTCCTCCATTCCCGTCGGCAGCGGTCGTTTTTCCGTGGATGCGAAATTCGAAAATGATGGCTTATGACATTTAGATAGTAATTAATAGTTTAGGGACCCCAGGTGGTTGAAGTTATTCCGGAACCCTACACTACGTGGCGTCTCTCGCAGCGCCGGTGTTGCTTTCGGTGGTTAAACCACGCCAAACGATCACTGCCTTTAATGACACACGTTCCACTATTGATTACGCCATCTCCGGTACCGGCCCACATTTTCATCGCATTTTCTCCTGGATGGGCTTGCTTTACTGCGCGAGAACCCTACGAGGCCTACGCGTCAAACTCCGGGGACGAAGGCATGGAAAGCTTCGCTTTATAGCAAAGAAATTTTGAGCTTGAGGCGTGTACTTGCTGCAGTGAGGATATTTAGGCACCTCTTCTTGTTTCATTGTGCAATTACGCGGAGCACTGAATAGGCACCGACACATTTGTAGGGTTAGTACAGATGGATATACATAACCTGAATCGCTATGTGTGTGCTCTCCTGCATGTAGGCTACCCGGCAAGAGCAGCGGCAGCCACGGTCAGCGAAGTCCGGAAGTCATCGCAGTGAAAGCCTCGCTTTAAAAACACGCACTAGCCATTGTCCTGGCAAACTTGCGCTCGCAGCGAGCAACTTGAACGTAACGGTCCCTCCGCTATAGCACGTGCAGTATAACCAGAACGCAGTGGGTCGCGCTTGCCTCGTTGGCTTCGCTGCAATTATTTGCGAGAAAGTGGATCAGTCTTCCGTTGTTGTTATGCATATAAATGTTTGCTCAGACCATGAGATGCGTGGATTTGTCAGCACACCACCTAAACGCATCAGCTGCGAGAGCAGTGCGAATAAAGTTAGTAAAAGTTAAAACGTGCAATTTACAGTGAGGGGAGTAATGTTCCGTATCGGCGTACTTTTTTTCTGTCGAATCCCTTTTGCAGATTGTTATTTTGGAACGCCTGAGCTCGGACGTGTTTGCATTAAGAAATTGTGAGATGTCCGATGACAGTCTCTTCTGCTTTATAAGCAGCTCTTGCGGCATGTAAAGTGCAGTGTGCCTGTAGGCACAAAATATTGGAAACCTAAAAAAGTATATAACTCGCAACGGTAGAAAATGCATAAATAATATTTGTTTGTCTCGCTAAGCGTGGCGTTTGTGTATACTATCAACACTATTCTAAAGTTTTACAAGCGTATTAAGGCTTTGCTTGATATTATTTCACGTGCAAGCGCAACTGGCCCGCTCGGCGCAATAGGCGAATGTCTGTTCCAATCCGCGAAGAAAGCGGCTCTCACTCCGGCGGCTCCTGCGTGCGGCTGCTGCATCGCCAGTTGTTTCCAAAACGCACAAAAATGCCTTCACTGCCTTCTGGACCTCTCTTCCTATCTGAACCCTTATGAAAGGCATGAGGGAAAAAAAAACGCGCGTCTGTCATCCATCTCATTCCTTTCTGTATGCGGCCTTTGAGCTTATATAAAACGAACTATTATAGGTGCTGCGGGCTTCATAGTGGTGCACTTAATTTCCTTCAACTCCTCCTGAGAACACTGTTGGCAGAAAAGACAGAAAAAAACTAATAAGGAAAGGAGGTATCGAAAACAATGCAAATGACGTTGTGTGCCAGTTGCCAGGTTCTTTACCTGTTCCTACTTTCGTAAACTTGTGCACGTTTAAGCTGGCTGTCTGATTACAACAAGACAAGCAACTATTCCCAGGGAACAAGCTTCACGAGCTGCTACCCAACGGTGTTCTTTCCCTGAATTTTGAGATGCTTGCATTGAGTTGCTGGTTCCTTAGCATGAAATGCACTAGGTATTCGATTGCCGATACGGACTCTGCCACAGCGAATAACGCTTTCGTGTTGGCATTTTCACACCAAACCCGGAAAGTACGAAGCTTCAAGCCAGGCAAATATTAAAAAAAATCTTTTTTTCACTGCAGATGTTCAATGACACCGCTTCCATCTCATACAAGAAGCAAGATAACTTCAAGGAGCCTTATGCTTATAAAAAAACAGCGTTATGATCCTTGAAGAATACACACGTTAAATCTGTGCGGCTGCAAACCTTAGTATTTACATTTATATTTAAGCAATGAAACAACTCAACTGTGCTAACTTTCTCACGGTTTCCTGACTTCATATTCTCTGTCTGCCATCGTTCCAACATTATAAAGATTTTGAAGCGCCACTTGGGCAATAATACAAGTGAGATTCAAGAAAACGCGGCAGTGTAACCTATAGAGCTCTAAACCTGAGTGAGCCTTTTCTGAAGAACAGAACGAATTGACATTTTTGAGCCTAGCAAGTAGTATCAAAGCCATTTGAAGGGAGCATATTACGAAGCACGTGACAGCACTCAGGAACTATGGAAGGTGACAGCATTGATTCAACCTAACCTTATCCATTTCTTTGCAGGAACAACACAAAGTATTCCTTAAATTGCTCTGCTTATACCATGGCGAACAACACAACAACAATTTACAAGAAAAGGATGGCACTAGTGATCACCGTGTGAATATGTAAAAAGGCGTGCGCTTGGAAAATAAAGCACTTCATTGACTCAAACCTGTTCTACGGACTTGTAAAGAAAATATATTTTCCTTGTATGAAGAGCGAACTGAAACCCGAATTGCGAGGCTACGTCAACCGGTTTAAGCTCGCACTAAGAAGAGCGATATAGGCGACAAAATATGCTTTTCAGTTTTGACTAAAGCAGAATGAATACTGGTACACACGAATGCCTCGAACTTTTCTGTGGACAGACAACTAACTTTAGATTGCTCACATTGATTGGTCGAAATCGATCCATTTATATATATATATATATATATATATATTATATATATTATATTATTATTATTTATTTATTTATTTATTTATTTATTTATTTATTTATTTATTGGCTGATTGACTCATTCATTCAGGCAGGCATGCATGTATTGAGTTCACCGTCCGCAAGTCACATTAGCGGCGTAGTCCACTCTGCAATCAAGGGCTCCAAAATAATCTTAACCGCGGTCCTTTATTCTCCTTCCGTCAAAATGCGCCTTCGTGGCCGGGAATTGATTAAATGACCTTGCTTCAAAACTGCACAGTTTTGAAGCCTTTAGAATCAATTATAAGGAGTTCTGCATTAAAGCTGTAAATATGTCGTATTCGAACGTGAGGTGGTCTCACGCCTTTGCACTTTCACTTTGCCGTTGTTCAGTGGAACCTCACTAAGCGTGTGAGAAATCAGTGTGCCCGCGTAACTGCACTGCTGCATGTTCTACGCGCAGACAAACCGAGGGTGCAGCTCCGCCTCGGACAACAGATGTCGTTCGACAACATCCGCGAAAGGACTGACGTCACCTTCCTGTGCGTCATCGACGCCAACCCACCGGTGGAAGAGGTCCAGTGGATTTTCAACGGTCGAGAGCTGCGGCCCGCTCCCACGGCCGCAGATATGCTTGGCGGGAAGCGGCCCATGCGCAACAACCTTGTCATTCGCAACATCGGCACCAGTCACTCGGGCAACTACTCCTGCTTGGGAGCCAACTCGGAAGGCGTGGGCACAAGTGCTGACGTCAACATACACGTCAAACGTAGGCTGCAGTACATTATTTCGAACTATCAAATAAAAAAAATTACCAGCATTGCGCAGAATGTTGTTTCATGCAAAGCAATATGAGGCGCATTTCGGAGACAGTAGTTATTTGCGGCATCCGGATAGTAAAGTCACTGGAAGATGAAACTTGAAGGCTCATTACTAATTCTCAGCCTCAGAGCGCTTGAGTTTCTGCACAACACAAGAATCCAGGTGAAGAAAGTACTCCTCTTTTACTTTCCTCCGCTACATTGTTAAACAACTCGCTCCCCGTTTAATTTTCAGCGCCTCCTTTTTTATCTTTCTGTCACCACATACCGCCTTCTCCAGCGCAGGCTAGCAAATTGTATATTCTTTAGACTAACGTCCCCACCTTTGGCATCTCATTTATCTCTCTCTCTCTAGACCACATGTTCATTTTGGTGACCACTAAGAACACATTAGTGTTTTTCGTGCTCGTTTGAATCGTTCAACAGTTCGAGTGAATCGTGCCGACACACCCGGGTTTAGAATGCACTTGTGAACTCAGCCGTAGGCATACATGCGAGGATTGTGATACACCAGAGTAGCGCAAAGCTACAAAAATATTCGAGTTGGGCAATAATAGTTAACACAGATGGTAAGGCGAACACCTCAGAAATGTTTTGGTCCAGATTAGATCACTTGACCAAGAAGAACTGTCCCTCAACTGCAGTTGTTTCTTCTTTTTTTTTCTGAGGAACCCGCATTTCGTGCCTTTTGTAGCAACTCCCTGTTCTCGGTGAATGTCAATTTTCTTTTTCGGGGGGTTGGTATGAACTGTCCATGCATTTTTGGTTCGAGGTCTTCTCCGCATCCTTCTGTAAAAAGTAGGCACTAAGTGACGGAACACCTCTCTCCTTCTCGCCGCTCCTCACGTGACACTCAAACTGACGTCATGCTCGCAGACTCCCCCGTGTGCCGTTCCCACCAGCGGGTAGTGTACACGGCGGCACGTGCCGAGGAGGTTGACGTGTCCTGCGAGGTGGAGGCACATCCGGCGGCCGTCACTTTCCTCTGGCTCTTCAACTCGAGCCTGCAGAGCCATCAGCTCGACTCCGTCCACTGGAACGGCACCCAGAGCACGGCGCGCTACGCGGCGCATTCCACCGACGATTACGGCACGCTCCTGTGCTGGGCCCGCAACGAGGTGGGACGCCAGGAGCAGCCGTGCGTCTTCCTCGTCGTGCCTCAGGGTGAGTGGACGGAGCCGCCATCAAAGCATCGCCGCGGCGTCCTCGGGCTCGTGCCGTTGCAATAACGCAGGGTCCACGCATGGGTTCGCTTGACTGTCTCGCTTTTCGGCGTTGCCCTGAATTCCAGATCATCGTATGGTCAAAGTGGTCGGCATACCGGAGCTGTTTGGGAAAGACGCAGAAATGCTGCTGTATATGGTATGCCTTACGTATTGATGTCGACAATGTGCCCTTTTTTATATAAGCGAATAGGCAGACCGCTTGGGGGACATGTAACGTTAGCTTGTACAAGCGCACGGTCGGCCACAAAGCATTGCGGGTCGCGGTTTTTTATAAGAAATGTGAAATATTACTCGGTTCAGCAATAACGTTTCTAATTTGTCAGACTACTGCGTAGGTCGCAGAAAGGATACTACGAATTGAAATCTGAAAACGAGGATTTGGGCTCGGGCTTTCCTGAGAAATTATTTTTCCCACAAACCTCGTGTCTGGTAACTTGTTTCGTGAGCGACTGTACGTTGTGCCGGTGAATAAAGACTACGAACTGAAAGAGCGAATAAGAACGATAAAGGAATTATACATTTCAGGTACGATATTGGCGATAGAAGTGTCACCTGTCAAAAGTAAACTCTGTTGTACTGTCGATACTGCCCTGGGAGTTTTTAACGCGACAGCGTTAGGGGCCCCGTGTCGCAGGAAACCCGGCGTCGGCCTGGATGTCGGCGTCCGTGGCAAAGAAAATCATCCCGAACCACTCCGACCTCGCAGGCCCTCCACGTGGTGCACGATGTTAGTGAACAAAAATTGAATTTCTCAGAGTAAAATCCATCAGAAAATGGTAAAGTACGACTTACCCACAACCTACAGACATGGTGGCGTCGGACTGGTATTTGAATGTACGAGAAAACATAATTCTGTTATGAGGAAACTCAAACACAAACCCCGTTTCCAGCATTTCTACCATGCTAACATCGGCGCGCTCGGGCAGTTTACTTGCGAAAATGCTATCCAGATGGCACTAGCATCCTCAGCAGGTCAAATTGGGACTACATACGCCTGCCTAATGCGTTTTGGACATCGGGGCAATAGCCAACAAATAATAAAAATTGTGGTTGATCCCTCTTATATAGGAATCGGTATAGAACACGAAAGTGAAACGTGTCTTCACAGAAGTAGTGTAATGTTTATTGCACATTGATATATAATGTCTATTGGTGTTTTGTGGCTAAAGCGCCCTTAGGCGTTGATGCACCCACGCTGACGCCTGGTGGCACGTCTCCTCCATCACGACTACCAACGTCGATGACCATGAGCAACCGTCGTGCATATGGAAGCTGCACTACGCTGCACACGCTAGCACAACGCGAAAGACGAAGCACGTAACTGACACACTAATACAACGCGCAAGACAAAGCACGTAACTGAATCGTCACCGAGTCAAATCAGCGCGTACAGCGCGTCGTAATTGCAGCCTCTGCGATCAACTTCAGAAACATTTTCAGAGCTAATTGCGGAGGCCACGCTCCGCTGTGCTGAGTACGGTGAACGCCACCTAGGTGGCGTTGGTAGTGCTTCTTGATGCCAGCGTCCCTTCGAATGCTGGCATCGAGGCGTCGTAGTGCTGAGACCACCGAAGCGTTCACTGTCGGTGCGCGTTAGTGTCATAATGCAGTACTTCTCTTTTCTGCTCGTAGGCGGCGGCACCGCCCCGAGCAAGAGCGCGGGTACACGGAGGAGTGTTAGATATATAAGGCGCGTCTGTGCAGCTCTCTGCAAATGCGTTTGTGGCGCAATGGGTTAAACGCTCGGCGATCTATCGTCGCGGACCGAGCGGTCGTGGGTTCGATTTCCAAATTTTGCATGTTTGTGGAACTTTTTCTTCTGGTTTCTTTCTTTGTATTATGTTCTATGACGTATTTCCGTGACGGAAATACGTCAGTGAAGTCTTGGTGGACCCCGGCATAAAACACTTTCGTGTTAAAATAATTAAAAAAACGTCCTAGGGCCTTCACATTTTAATATAAGACGACTTAAATTGCCCCTAGAAAAACGTCGTCCCAGCAATGATTCCTCAAGTTCATAACACGAGTGGCGACGCAGTTGCCACTAAAGAACACAAGTTCATTTGCACCATTGTGCTAGAAAAAAAGAAAACACAGGCAGCTTGACTCGACAAACAACAGCGCAACGCTACGCACAAGGTATCGCCACATTCAATATGAATATCCGTGAATGATGGGGCTCCGTGTAGTTATTACATATGTTGCAAGCAATAGTGCACATGCTTGAAATTGTAGAAAAAAATACCAACATGTAATAGACAATGTCTAAGTTATTTATTGAGCTTACTATTTTTTCAGATTTCTGTTTATTAAAAAAACTAATATGTAAGCGCTGCCTGCAGTTTCATTCTTAGCATAGGGCACGCACAGAAGAACAACAGCTCTGTGATCTTGTTTGAAAGTTTCAAAATGGGAAGCAATATACATCATATTGCATTATTATTAGACGACATGTCGGCTTTCCGTTCTAAGTGTTTCAAAAATAATTCGTTCTACGTCTGAAAAGTGGGGTTGTTTGTAATGCATATACATAGGAATTGATTGGTGCCAGAAATCCCACACATCATTTGTTCGCTTAAAACAGATCGTTATATTCAGTAAGGCCGCTTGAGTAAGCTGTGATGCATGTGACAAGAAACTACGTAGACACCTACGCGATATCGATAAAAAATTGGCAGTTATTTACTTTGAGGGGGAGGGGCCGCGGGGTGACGTCGTCATGTGTCCGCATTTTAATCTACAAAAAAACATCAGCCCATCTCAGCCTCTGGGGATATAAATTCATGTCTATTTCCTATAGATTGTCACACCATTGGAATGAAAACGACAATCTACGTGAACACTGGTTGGAAGGCTTTAACTTTGTGCTATAGATTAGAACACAGTACTACGACGCGCTTGAGGTTTCAAAACGAAAAAAAAAGGCATTGTTAGGCTGCTCAGTTTTCCTATTTAGCCACCACGTATCCGAGGTCACTGTCTTAATAAATATACATTTTAAGCTATTCAGTTCTAAGTCACGCATTGTATATTCTAATCCCCGATTTCTTAGTCATGCGCATATGTCTCCGAAACGGAAGCTCTTTATTTTATAGACCTATCCTTTCCTTTCTTTATTCGGTTACTGTCACAACTATTACGCAACGATGGCCTTGGCAATGAATGTCCCTGATTTAAAGCGTCCGACTTATACAGATGCTTCGAGGCACGACGGCAGGACTTCAATTTATGACTCCAAAGCTATGATATATCGTAACTGCTCGACAACGCAACCTTTTTAAGTATTCTTAGCATGCTCTGTTGTAGGCTTTGAACTCTCGCAATCTTTACCGTCGTCCGAATGTCTTGGGAAAAAGTCAATACTGAGTGGCGATGGCATGCAGCAGAGTCACCGCCTATCAATACTCGAGTCGCTTATCCAATTTTGCTCTTTCTTTCTCATATCGGATCGCGTATCGTATCGATTTCTCGTATTCGCCTGACAAAAGGGCGCACGCCGCTTAGCTTGTATAAATGTGGGAGCGCCAGTGAAATATGACCGCCTGACGGGATGAAATATCTCCAGAACGAGAGAAAAAAAAAATAAGTCCATTCTCTCTGCGAACAACATTTATCGTGCAACTGGATGCTTACGTGGTGAATTGCGGTGCGGTGTCATATGACGGAAAGAATAGGTTACGAAAGCATCCTTGGTTTTTGAAGAGAAAAACAAAAAGATGATGTTACGGGGCATGGTGTTAAACTTCGCGCAGGCAAGTCATGTCCGCTCCCTTCCACCATCTTTTTCTTTTTTGATCCAAGGAGTTTGGCGAGTACTTTTAAGATTTTAAATTTTTTTGCGAGCATCCGTTCACTGCCCACGTCTTCTTTTCTTTACCCTGTGGGACTGGAGTAAATATAATTCTTTAGAAATGGCCGGCGCGTATCGCAACGAGACGCATGGCACGCCTCTCGTGAAGCAATTGAGCAAGATGCTGCCTGCCATTTTCTGTTATAGGAGGCGCAGTATACGCGGTAATAACTAACGCTGTATCATCTCTTGAGTGACTTTTCACTGCAGTCATCTTCTAAAGAAAAGCATTCGTATGAATTCTATTTATTCTGACTGTCTTGGGTATTGCGTTTATGAAGATGATATAGATATTGTGCATATGCATTTTCACATGTTTTCTCGACCACCAATCAGTATGAGTGAGAATTTTTGTTCCAGTAAGGTTATGACACAGGACAGTTATGTTTGTCCTTAACATCAGCTCCAGGCTGTCACAGGCAAAATGATGCGCACTGTTTATGTGCGTTTAGCGGCATACGAGCTATTAGTATATCATTAAGCTCGTTTCCTGCGGTGTCTGCCTCTGAGCCTCTGTCCAATCGCGAGGGCGAGACGTTCAAGCAAAATACTTTAAATACCCATTTATTTTCGGTTTTGCAACGCCGACAAGAAGCTAGACTGCCTTGTCACAGCGCAGCACAGACCGTGTGGCATTGTTCTCTGACGGCTTGAACTTGTTATTTTAGTGCTAAAATGAATGAGGTCATTTATTGTGCTGAACGTGACGCATCCTCCGCTAGCGACCATCATGCTTATCAGAAGCAGCATATTGCCGTTTTTCAAGAAATCGGAATCTAAATTTATTGTTATAGGTTCAGCAATGTTACAGGTACTTGATTTACAAAAGCAGACGCCATAATTAAAGACTGTATCTGGGCCTTTTGTACACAAAATAATTATGGTAGCTAACAAAAATCAAATCTAGCAAAACAACAAAGTATATATAAATGAAAATCAGAAAATACAGTACGGCCCTACCAATTCTCATGGTCTCCTGGCTTTCGCTTTGAGCATAAAGACTACGAAGAACAAATCCAGAAAATCTAGTAATCATGCATGGAAACGGGAAATGAAAGAGTGAACGCTGTTATTGGTTCAAAGGCACTTGTTCCCTTCCATAGAGCTGTAGCCTAGAAATGCAGATAAACGAGCGAAGGTTAACAGAAAAAACAGCACTTCAAGACGGGACACAACGGAAGAACCACAAACATCCTGCGCTGACTAACGACTGACATCCTTGCGAGCGAAGGATGCTTTCCTGACAGCAAATATTTGAGTCGATGGGAAACCCTTGACAGTTGGCGTGATCTACTTTGGTGGCCCTAATTTAGGACATCTCAAAGTGATGGTGACGCATCTGGGCATCCTTTAAATACTCAATTTACGACCGATCAAGTAGTCGTGGGAGCACTCGTGGAAAATCAAAGCGTAGTTAGGGATCAAGTGATCCACAAGGCATCGACAAGCTTTTTTAAAAACCTGTTAGATGGTATACAGTTTTTGTTTTTAAAGAAAAAAATTTCTATCTTATTCGCACTTTACATGTGATAGACCGATGAGCCTGTGAGCACGTTTATTTACACCGGAGAAATTTCAGCAAAAAATTATTCCATGATTAAGAACAAATGTTGAAGTTTTATCGCGCGAAAATTGCGCAAGGCAGGAGAGCCTTGTTTGAAGCAAGGTAGTTGTTTAGGGTTACGAATGGAAGTGTCAACAGATTTTTGTGGCACATAGCGAGTGAAATGGTACGCTTGAAAAATAATTTGAACAAAGCTATGTTAATAATTGTTCGCCTTTCGCAATGAACTGCTGTTAGCGTTGCATAACACTTTTATGTAGCAGGTGTAGTGACGGTGATGTTAAACTGTTTAACCACGTTTTATGGTCATCATCATAACAATTAAAATTTTCTTAGTACACTGCAATACGAACGCCTCTTCCTGCTAATATCAACTTCTACCCAGTCTCAACTACAGTATCGGCTACTGGAATATGCTGTTTAAGGGCCTTAGCACCGCCTTACTGTCTCTCAAGGTTAGGTGCACACCATTTATTTCGCCCTCCGCTACTATATCGCCTTATTTTGCTTCTTCTATACCTCCTTTGCTATCTTCTAAGTTTCAGATGCCTACGCCAGTACTTGTAGGAAGCTCTGACTGTGCACCAGGTCTCTCCCAAAAGTTCAGTACAGTACGTTTAAAATAAACATTTCCCAAGCTTTCAATAGAACCAATGTGGTTACCTTCAAAATATTTCCGATGAACCACAATACACTGGTTTCCCGTCTTCTCCGATTGTGGAAGCACATTCGGAAGCTCTGTTCGGTTATGCGTTTCAGCAACAATGTCATTTGCTTTCGGATTGTCGGCACATCCCAGAAATACCACCTCCGGAGCCCCAGACATTCATTAGAGGAACATCGAAATTTGCAGGGGGCTAAATGCCGTCGGTAGGGACGGCGTTATAGCACCGTGATGGGAACTGCGTCTCCAAAGCTCACGCACCATCTACACAGGTTGCGCGAGGGGCATTATCGTGGTGTGGACTTCATGCACCCCTCGTTGGGCAAATTTGGTTACACGAGGCGTCCATAATCTCCCAAAGGCTTCACAAACTCCCCCTAGAAAGCAGCACTGACAGTTTGCCTTTGAGGAGCAGAATTTCATGGAAGAAAAAAGCAACACATCAACATGACGGACTTCTTGCTTTCTTCTTCCGCGCTTTATTGGCATTGCCTCATCTTTCTTTTTTCGCTCCTTGCTTTGTGACTTCAGTGGCAAGCCGTATTCGTAAATCGAAGTTTCTTCGCCGCTGACGACCTTTTGCAATAATTTATTGTTGTCGTCTGAAGTTTTCCAACGAACGCAAGTTTCTTTTCGTCGCGACTCTTCCTCAGGAGTCGGTCGTTTCGGCACCATCACGAAAGCAAACCTTCTTGATTTCGAAATTTTCCGTGAAAATCAGGTGAACGAATGACTTTCTGCAAACCAGCTGTTTATGACATTATTCCAGCAGTAATTCGGCGGTCACTGAGGCCAAGCAAGTACACGCGATCGAGGTTTTCATCTTCGCACGACGTGAAGGGGCATCCTGATCTGGCACCATCCTCAAAGTCTCGCGGTCTCCTCGAAAACGGTGGACGCTCTTTAACAAAGCGATTTCCTTCAGAGAATCATTTCCATGGGCCTTTTGCATTATTTCTTGAATTTTGTCACCGTTATTGCCCAATTTCTTTGAAACATTTTATATTGATGCTATGCTCTGTCTGTTCATTGATATGTGTTTCGGCGAAGACTGAAAATTGATTACAAAATTAGTGCGTGCACGAAATTGTGCCTCGTCTTTGAGAAGTCCGGCTCGTCCTACAATAGATCAACCGGGTTCTTTTGAACGGTAAGAGCGAGAGAAGAAGCGGTGCCGCTACACCCTATCCCACTTTTATGCTGACTCACTGCGTGAAATTTTAGCGACATACAACATACTTTTCTTTTCAAGGATCGGTAAGCTGCCTGTCCCAGTGTTCTTTCTTTCTTTTTTTTCTCTGCCGTATGAATCGCTACCCATTTTTTCTAGTGAGTTAATTTCCACAGATGGTTGAGGTCCACTACTGAAGTATATTTCCAGAAAAGATAATGGTTCGGAGTGAGTTCAGTATTAGCTTTCCGGCAGGTGACTTTTTTGTGTAAATCTACGGGTATCAGCTCCATAACACGGCTATCTTCGCAATGCAGGGACCAGACTTCAGTTATCCGACGAGACTCTGCTGACGATGCTGATATCGGCAGTCACGGTTCTCTTCCTCCTACCGCTGTGCATCATCATTGCGCTTCGACTGCGTAACAAGAGGAATGACGAAGAAGGTAAGCGTGGCTTGAATTTATTTGTTTTCGTCACTGACGTCGATAGGCTCTTCGCCGTTTCACGTCTTGCGTTATGCTCTCACCATGGCTTGCCTCTGCCACTTGCTAAGAGACCTTTGTGTAGGGGAAAAAAACGCAAAAAATAGAAGAAGAATTGAAATGTTCTTCTATTTGTCTAAAGAAAAAGGGTTATATGCAAAATGACAGAAAGTAGCAAGACAACTAAACAAAGGCCGTGGCTATTACGCAGGAGCAACATCAGAGTTTTTTTTTTCTTTTTTGCGCAGTCATTTCCTTTTGCTTTATTTCGCCTGAAAGCGAGGTAGGGAGCGTTTTCTTGAAACCTCATGTGGTGTAGAATTTTGTGCGTGTGTATGAAGCGTCAAGTTTTTTTGAAATTTTATTTCGCGTTCCAGATTCATTCTTCGGATAAGCGTTATATATAATAGATTTCATAGCAGATGCAACTCACGGGCATGGCACGTGCAATATTGAATTACTACGAAGGCGAGCCAGAGTGCAGGTATAAGCAGCATGCTCTCACACGAACTAAACAGCAAAAAAAGAAAATGGGCCTTCTTGACTGCTGATGTTCGCAAAATTTTCTTTGTGAATTTTAGAGCAGAGAGCAGAAGTAATAACAAAGCGAGCAATAACGTGGTACAAAAATACAGTAGTTGTACGTAGCTCATTTCTGTTCGGCTGCGACAGCAGGTCTCAGTTGAAAGGTGGCGCTGCAAACTGTGACGTATCCAACACAGCAGCAGTATGACACAACCTCCGCAGTGGATCCGGGTGGACTATTCGCAGTAAAATCAGATACATGTGCGCAGTCGCGCTTGGGCTGTTGAGTTATGAGAAGCTCCGGTGGATGCTAAATCTATCACACTGCACGACGCTTAATCTAGACAAAGTGAGGGCCTCGACGCATTCCCTTGAAGACGTCCTCCGAGACCACCGCAGTAAACACTGTCATAGTTGCGGTGCGGCTTAGTCGCCGAGGCAACGCTGTGTCCGATGGGAGGTAAGATCACTTTGTTTTTCCTATTATGTTGACTTCACCATTTGCTTCTTGCCCTTCTTGCTCAGCAGGTGCATTTTCATGCCACGCGCTTGAACACTGTTGAATTTGACCGGCGCTTTATTACCCGTGAAGAAATTCTATTGTTCATTTGATGTAAGGAAGTATATGAGTATACCTTACATCTGCGGTATTTCATTTTCTTTCGGTTTTTTTTTCTCACGCCGTCATTTATTATGACATTGCTTTACCAAGGACAACTCTGCATTTACGTTCTGTTACTTCTTGGGCGCTATAGAGTAAATGCATGCCGCTGTGACCTCGGACCAGCCACCGCAAGTTAAGCAAGCGGAAGCGGGTCCATAGCAGGCGCCAGCACCGCCCTCCTCATTCGGTTATCTACTTTCACTGAGCTAGCCCGCCATCACCGAAACCCTCTACACTTCTGCGTGATTTTCGCCTCTTGTTATCCCATTACATGAGAAAAACATGCCAAGGTAGACAATGCTATTCGCTTTGAAAGCAAGCAAAAGTGACCTCCTATAAACGCGAAGACCGTTTTATTGATCTGTGCTGTTGGGGACTCGGGGTAGCGTTTGGGCCGGTGATCCTTACAGCCACAGTGATGAGTAAGTTCGGGAGTACGAGCGAGAGAGAAAGGATTTATTCTACAATATTTTCAGCGGCTCCAGATATGGAAGCCTACTCCATGTAGGAGCACTTCACATCACATCACTACATGTCTCAGTACGCATAAGAACACCTCAGGATGCACCACTGCACCCAAGGTGTCCGCTTATAAAACAGTCGTTTTCCCTAGTTGACCCGACCACGGAATCGGACGACCTTGGTGCGGCCTATCAGAGGGGTTGTATTGTTCACAGAACTCCACCTATAATGTTGCACCCTCGCCCTCGCATTTGCCGCAACTGTGTGGCCATCTGGGAAACCGAGATCGTCGCCGTTACCATGGTAGTAATTCTAGGAAGTTCGCCCCACGAATGAATCAGTGGCATCTCCGCCACCGTCAGCTTGTCATGGTCGGCGTCGGGCACTGTAGCCGTCCGGGCGATGCTGATGAAAGGGGCTGCCTCGGTGGAAACACCCAAAGGTTGCGCACTGCCGATTTGGGGTGCTTGTCTGCCCGTCACCATCGGTGTCGGGCACTGTCGCCCTCTGGGCGATGCCGATGAAAGGGGCTGCCTCAGTGGAATCAACCAAAGAATGCGCCCTGCCGATTCGGGACGCAACAGTGCAAACGACGCTGCAGGTGACCGCACGAGTCTTGCGTCGTCGGGCACGTAAATTTGATGTCGGCGGTTTGAAATAAAAACATATTGGAATAGATCTACGTTATAGGGCACCATGCTTCCTTGTACCTTTGCAGGTACGAAAGAAATCACACCACCAGCATTGAATATTTGAGAAAAACTAAACTGCCAGGCTTATGTAAATGCGTGTGGATGAGAATGAGACAGCCTGAATGGTTGAGTTGATTTAGCTGGAAATGCTAGGGTGATTAAGCTTAACGCACTGCCAAGGTGACAGCACAATCCCACCATTGCAGGTGGTACGTATCCACCAAACCAAGGAACAAGAGTCTCCACGCATGCACGTGGAGACTCTTGCTAAGTCTCGGTGTAGTAGTGTGTCGTTTCAACCTCGGCCTGAAAGTGAAGAAAGGACGTAAATGCTTTCCCTAATACAGCGCCAACACGAAATAGCAAAGACACACACAAAATCCACAAAACGAGTGGTCACTAAAATATGATCGTTTATTCACGAAATCCTTATAATATATGCAAACGCGTGTTTGGAACGCAGCCGCTACAGAAGTCCCAGCATCTTGCCTTGTACGCCTATCACCCGTGTACCAGAAGTGCTACTTCACTATCTGTATTAGTGTTAAGGAACCTGGGGCTCACACAGTTATCATTCTGCTTTATAGAATACGCTTCCATGATCTCTCAGGACGTAGTATCTCTGGGTCTAAGCTAAAATGTGTCATCTTTCGCGTGTGTCTTTGCAGCGTCGTGTTTGCTCGCCCTGTATTAAGAAAATGAATCCGTACCAGCCAGCTAAATTATACATAATTCTACGCAAATTCCGCTGTGCCCCGCGCTGCCTAGAGAATGTAACTTCCATTGTTCAGCTTCCGTCGGCCAAATTCATGCACTCGAGCTCCTATAAGCAGCTATTGCTAGCCTCTTTCCAGCATTTGGCAGTTTAGGGTTTAATATATTGCATTAAAAAGCTGTAACCTGGAAACGCCGCACTGATGTTGGCAGATGTCACGAGGAAAACTAACATTTACGAGTAGAAGCATACTGTGAAAAAGCACTAAAGCCAAAAAAGTGCGCTTGGGGTGGCACCCTAGATACCAGCCATGGAATTTACTTGCTCGTGTTTTCCACATTTTCTTGGTACAGGAAGGATCTATGAACCTGTATATAATATGGTTCACTCTGAAAGGAATCACGCAAAAAGTAATCAGCCACCAATTGCCGCTAAGATATTCAATGAAGGCCTGTACATTATGTTTTATTTAGGGGTTCCCGCCTAATGCATCACAGTCAATGCTTTCTCTAAATGGGCGATGAAATGTAGCTGTGTTAATTTATTTATTTCCAATCAGGTTATCTCTTCACGCCTCGATCACACAATATACAGGGTGTTTCATTTTACCTGCACCAAATTTATAAAAATTGCGTGTGGCCGTTAGCACAATTATAATCCTTGATCTAAATTACTCTATGAGGTAGCCATTGCTTCCACGAGAAATCAAAACACCTAATTGAATAATTAACATAACTATGCTAATTAGCTTTTTAATTAAATATTTTACGGCACAACTTTTAATCTACGAATTATAGCCGCTAAGTTCACAAGGTGTATCCACTTGGAACGTATCCACTTTCGTATCCACTTGGAACGAATTCTCACGACTGAACCAGTTTCGAGATGATAATTTTTGAAGTGTGCGATGAAATGCATGGGCGTACCAGTTAACTGTTTGCATCAATGCATAAAACAGCGTTTTCCTCAAACAGTTAACTTGAACGCTCATGCATTTCGTCGGATACATTGAAAATTAATATCTCGAAATAGGATCAGTCCGGAGAATTTGTTCCAAGTGGATACGCCTTGCGAACTCAGCGGCTATAATTCGTACATTGAAAGATGTGCCGTAAGATAATGAATTGAAAAGTTATTTAGCGTAATTATGTTCACTATTCAATTAAGCGTTTTGATTTCTCGTGGAAGTAATGGCCGCCTCATCGAGTAGTTTACATCAAGGCTTATAATTGTGCTCTCTGCCACAGGCAATTTCTAAAACTTTGGTCCAGCTAAAATGAAACACCCTGTATTGCACGATCTGGAGCAGCATTTAGTGGGGTTTTCGTTCCCAAGAAGTCTATATTACCGGCAGGTGGCTTTCGCTTATTATATGCTTGCTATAATGATTGACGAGCGCCTTCCAAACCACAATTGACGACGAAGTGGTTTTCAATACGGGCCCCTGGAACGTCCACAATAGTATCGCTTACAAAGGGATCGCGTTACTGTACAGTTTCACGGACACGTGTACTAAAAAAACTAGGTCCGCTGGCCGCAAATGAAGTGAAAATATTCCTAGTGCCGGCGACAACTCATACAGTGCTTAATGTCGCCCACATAGCTGCAAGACACATAAAGCTTGCCCACGCTTCGGACGTCTGTTATGCCCCCGAGGTCCACGTGTTTTTTGTTTCCTGCGACCAATTGTTTCTGCTGCAGTAGCCCACATTAGCCCCGAGGCGCCCCGGGAAGGCGCATGTCTCACGTTCGGTTGAGCCAAGGAGGTAGGTGTAAGACGTTCTGTGGGAACAACTTGCCTCCTGAATGAAGGAAGAAAGACCGGAGGGGGACATATAGGATATATATATATATATATATATATATATATATATATATATATGCCGATAATAGAGCCAGTGCATTGTGTTCCGACCGAAAGAAGCTGACTCGCTCATTGTCGAGCTACAAACGACACTTCCGGCCCATTGCGCGTATCTGCTTGTTCATGCTTTACTCCGTTCAATCTGTTTCTCCTACTGTCGCTCCCCTGTTTTACCTCTCAGCTTCCCAATGTGGATTGGTTACTCCTTTGTTCTAAGAAACTGGGGCGGAATTCACTAAGCTGCGCTGTTCGTAGGCAATTTCTTAGCGAAAAAGTTCTTACGCTGAGATAAGGGTGCACCCGAAGTGACAGCGCATTTAACTTACGGCTTCGTACGAGAGCAAGAAGGAAACAAAGCTCGAATTAAACGAGAAGGAATGAAAGAACCGCGGTTAGATGACAGCATGATAACACATCATGCATATGTAGTCGCAGCCATATTCTTACGGCAAATCACTACACACCCCTATTCGACAGCTCCCTGTTCCGCGCGTCTGCTACAGCACCGACAAGCGCAACCGATCTCGCGCGTTCACGGCACCGCCGTCAAAAAAATTGCAATGAAAGTGCTACGCATTCTGCTCACATTTCTGCGAGCGACAGGACTGATGGGCACATGGTAACATATTTGGTGCAGAATGAGACGCTCTGCTGGCCAGGTCTGCCGGGCTATGTGACCCCGCCTGTATACCAACCTCACCATCACCACCATATTGCAAAGCTACTAAATGTCTTTAGTTCGATACTAATTACGGAAATAAAAAAGCTCCATATTATATAGTTCGTATGGCCTCAAAGAAAGAAGCACTGCAGCCGTAAGTTCACCGGAACGGTATGTGATCGCGCTGCACACTGTTGCAGGTGCGGTTCTAATACCGCGCATAGGCTCAATGTCAGCTCCCTCGCCAGCCGCACCGTCTAAGTGGCTCGTCGACGACGTGGTCAAGCGCCAACCGACGACGAAACGTGCTCCCTTCGTATAGGATCACTGTTGAGGGCGCGAATAGCTATTAAAGCAGCCATAAATAAGAAATGCAGAAAGAAGCCGTGACTATCAATACTCCCAAATTATGACAGAAAACTTAACGACGTAATATCCCCACCTGCAAGCTTCTCTGCCTATCAACACTTTGACATCGTGTCAGCGTTCATCGCTTCTTCTTAGCTTGTCCTCATCTGATAAATAACGATGATGCCTCGCTCCAGGTCAAGAGTTTGTTCTTGCAGGTACATGCGGCCGCATTCCGACAGAGGCGAAATGCACAAAGAGGCGTACACATCAATTTTGGAGACCAGTAATAAGTCATAGGTTAGCGATGTCAGCGACTGGAGCCCCTAACTACGCTGTATGTCATAGTCCAAGTGGCACCTCATAGAAGTGAAGGCTACTCAGTCAACATCACCACGATGCTCAGCGCCAACGTTGCCATACATTTACCAGCCTCATAAGAATACACGCTAAAGTGCAAGTCAGAATACTGCACAGCACCGTACTCGAAGCACATAGCAGTCCAACATTCTAGTTGGTTTCGGATCAAATCGGTTCAAGTCACAGATCTTGCGACACTGACAGACATTGTTCAGAACAGTCACTGCACATATACTACGATCCCAAGATGGTGCTATCCAAGCGGCGCCCGACGTCCTTCTCTAAACAAGCGAATGCAGCCTCGCAGTCCGACGCGAAATCCGAGCCACAGTCCATTAAAATTCCGCAGAAATTTTGGATGTTCTAAAACGTCATCAGCGTACTTTCATGTTTACTGGAGGACGAAGGCCTCTCCCAGCGATCTCTATTTACCCCTCACCTGCGCTAGCTGATTTCTAGTTATGCCTACAAATTTCCCGATTAACATTGCTCCACCTAATATTCCGCCATCCTCGACGGCGCTTCCTTTCCCCTTTAGCACCCACTCTGTATTTCTAATGGACCGCCGATATCTGCCCTCTAAACTCAGCGGCCTGCAACTGAAGCTGCGAGGAGACAATCTCCCGTGAGGGTCCCCGTTTCCGTGCGCCCCGAAAGAACTTTTACGAATGCTAGATAGACTTGACAAACGCCCTTTGTCGAAGGAAAGGGTCCTGGAACACTGGCCGAGACCGTCCTCAGCACAGAAGACTTTGAAAGCGTTGTTGCGCTTAATGCGGAGAACTTGTCTTAGAGACAGACCTTAAGCAGTGCCATATTGTCCTTTCCTTTCCTTTTGTTGCTCTTTTTTTGTAAGGTCTCTTTTCTATAACATTTCATTCACCTTACCTCCTTTCTCCAGCACAGGGTAGCTGGTCAGTCTGAGAACTGGCTAGCCTCCCTGTCTTTCCGCCTATTCCTTATCGCTTCCCCTCTTGCGCAGCTCCTATTTTCCCTCTTAATTTCAACTACCACTACTCCTTCTGGCTCTCCGATCCACAGCGCTCTCTTCCTCTCTCTTAGCGTTATAACATTTTTCGTTCCATTGCTTGTTTGAGCGCTCCCTAACTTATGTACACGCTTCATTGTTAAACTGTAAGTTTCGGCCCCATATGATAGTACCGGAAAAATGGAATGATTGTGCGCTTTTCTTTTCAACGACAGGCGGTGAGCTCCCGGTCACGATTTCGTAATGGCGGCCGTATGCACTTCGACCTTATTTTCATTCTTCCGTAAATTTCCTTGTCATGATCACGGTTCCCTGTGAGTAATTGACCAATATAATCTTACTCCTGTACGTACTCTAGAGCCTGACTGCCGATCATGGATTCTTGTCCGCTTGGCAAGGTTATTCAACAATAACTTAATTTGTTAACTTACTATTAAACTTTCTCGGTTAAGGTCCTCAATAAATTGTTGCATTGTGTCCCCAGCGTTGCTGAACAGGACAATGTCATTGGCAAGCTGAAGGTTGTTGACATATTCGCCGTTGACCTTCACCCTTTATCCACCCCAGTCTGTTAGCCTGAATACTTCTTCTAAGCATTCAATTAATATAACTGGACAAACTGTGTCTCCTTGCCTGACCATTTGTCGATAAGTATTTTTCCACTTTTCTTGCAGCTAATTAAAACACGTGTAGCCAGAACTATCACTGAGGCAGACTCGAAGCCTGAGAAGTTGCGGATACGTGCCCTGTGGCTGGAGGAAAATATGGAATAAGTTACACATAAATGAAATAATTATTGAGTTGTCAGCCGTAGGCCTCAATCACCACGGCCTTGATGTGAAGTTCGTTCAATGCATCAGTACAATTCCTACGATATGCGCGTACATTGCTAATCACATACAAATGTCGCAGCTTTCTCCAAACGCACTGAATTCAGTGATCGAACTGGGCGCCGCCAGGAGAGTGCACATGAGAGCGTAATTCGAGCTTAGGCAATGCTGATCTTGCGAATACGGCGCGTTTTAGTGACCGCGCTTAGCGTCGGGCACGCTTCACATTGTTCACTTCACGATACCGGGCCACTGTGACCGGCTTTATCACGCCGTCATGTTGACCTGACAGTGCAGTAGTCAGGTCTGCGCAGCAGGCGCGGAGCATCGTAAGACTACTGCCAGCTGGAGGAAAATCTTTGCGCTGCATTCACAAACGCCTATGAAGGGTTTCTTAGGTGAGAGTAAATGAGTGGAGAAAAGTATAGAAAGAACATCGCACAAAGCGACTGAAAGACGTCACTGACGTTATTTCACCCAGGACTGATGTTACTCTGGTGTTTAGAATAAGCATCTCCGGGTTCCGGCCAATCATAGGAAGTGATGGCTGTCGTCTGCTGTCGTTTTGTTTTTGTTTTGCTGTCTGCTTTTACCATGGGCTGTTGCTTGTACTGGCTTTGTGCATGCCAAATAAGAACGGAGTGGCGTCTTTATGAGTGTTATGCTGCACTCGTTTTTACCAAAAACGCAGTGTCCAGTTATACGCGTCATTGTTGTTATAAACATAAATGTGTGTGTGTGTGTGTGTGTGTGTGTGTGTGTGTGTGTGTGTGTGTGTGTGTGTGTGTGTGTGTGTGTGTGTGTGTGTGTGTGTGTGTGTGTGTGTGTGTGTGTGTGTGTGTGTGTGTGTGTGTGTGTGTGTGTGTGTGTGTGTGTGTGTGTGTGTGTGTGTGTGTGTGTGTGTGTGTGTGTGTGTGTGTGTGTTTGGACGTATGCGACAATTCTTCGCATCGTTCGTGTGATGTACTTTATTTCACAGCATCACTATGGTGGTCCGTGATTTTATACGCCATTTCTTTTGTCATCGTATTGACGTTCGGCTTCCTATCATAGAGAGGATTGCCATCCGTCGTATGCATATGTTGGTTCACATCATCGACCACAGAATGAGCAACACTGTGGGCACAGACACTACGTCGCTTCAACTGTGTGCTGAGATAAATCTATGGGCTATATAATACAAGGCTGAGGCTAACAGCACTGAAGACGACAGCGAATTCTGCTAGAGCAACAAGGTCTGATAATTTATTTCATTGTTTCATCTCGCATGAAGAATTATAGCCTCAAAGCGTCGTAAAAAATAATTGTCTGCAGCCCTTTGAGCAAGAGAAAGCTCAAACCAGAAAAAGAATACGATAGAATTGTGCTCCAGACACACTTGACGGTTGTCAAGGACGCACAGTGCACTTAGGTTTGCTACTACCCAATAGAGTGTCGTGATGAGTATGAAAATTGCGGCTACTGCGCTCATACAGAAACACAGCCTATCAGACATTAGGCAAAAGTTCGCCGCAAAGCATTAATGTTACTGCCTTTCACAGCAGCGCACACTCAATACAATTACACAATAAAACGGCTCAATGCGCTTTGACATTATAAATCAGAGTGCAGCACAAAATATAAGCACGCGCCATCCTCAGCTATGAGTTGTGACCTCTCGCCTATCAGCCGCAACAGCACCTTCCAACGCTTACCTATGTCAGCTCGAGACTTCTACACCCCTATCGTAGAAATTTTTTAAGTCGTCACCTGCGACGTCTGTTTAGGTTTTGTGAATCGACTTACGCTTGCTATTGGCGGATGTATCGCCTGAAGTTAGCGCCTGTGCTACCCTTAAATATACGCATTTTTTCAACTATAGCGCTCGTATTTGCAGCGGCGGGCATCGCAAGCTTAGTGATCTTACGAACAGTTACAGCTTTGTGAATACGCTATTCTCGTGGGATTTTTTTACCCCAAAATTTGTGGGCAAATTCGCCAATTCCGCCCCTGGTCTCCGAGTATCACTACGAATGCTTCAATTATGACTACGTGCAACCCCCTCTAACGTAGCCTATCATTCTATTTGCGCAGGGATATCAACACCAATAACGTGCGTTGATCAAATCACGTCAATCATTGTTGTTTTGGTGAAGAATATTATAATGTTCAATACATTTTATAGGATCTAGATTCCGGACATAATTACTTTCCTATTCAAAATGGACTGCCAAGATAATGGCGTTTCTCTCTGTCTGGGCAGTAGCTTTTCTTTTCTTTCACGATTGTTTAGATTCTTGATAGCTTTCTAGAATATATTGTTGGTTATAGATACTGTCGCATTTCCATCGGCTCCGTGATTCTGGCTCAAGTATTGGTGCTGCTCCTTGATTCCGGCATCCTTCTAAGTTTTGGATCTTCCTGGAGCTTCAGTTAGGTCCCCGTTTGACCGGCACCTCCGCCATTTGTTAGATGGAGACAGACGGAACGCTTTATCTTGAAACCGAACGCGCGACCGAACGACGTGAAGATGAAGTTGAAAGGCGATGATACGTATTGTGTACATGTGAAAATAATAAAGTCCACAGTTAGTGCTCCCAATATATTGTTCTTTTTATCTTCTCACAGTTCATTAAGTACGAAGTGCCTCGGCTTTGAAGTGTGTGGCCTTGATTTTCCTTTTCTTGCATTATATTAAGCCTGTTTAGATATAGCAGACCAACTGCTTAAAACGGGGATGAAAGAGCATGCGCAGTGAATAAAACAAGACACAGAAATCCTGAAAACACGCTAGGATGCATTTTTCTTCGCTGCTGCAGAAGCATCAGGTACAAACCTCAAAGTTAGAACAAATAAGCCGTGTGTATCTTCGATTGGTCGTATCAGCATGGCGGGACCGTGTTACAAAGGTCCAGTAATACAGCGACCTTCGTTTTTTTTATTCCTAACATTTATATTCTTTAACTTCACGCTTAGAACAGCATTTATTTCCCGCAGATTTCGCAACAAGACCGCATTCTAAGATAGACATTTTTCCATGTACCACTTGGCAGTTACTCAGGCGGATGCGAATTTGCCTTCATCTGCGCCCCACGTGATAAGTGGTGTACAACGCATGGCAGTTATGCCGTCACCTGTATTGTCGCTTTACGCGACTGCAGTACGACAAAACATGACCCTCGAGATTGTTTCTGGTATTTGCTGCGGTCTTGGACAATACGGACGATCACGAATGGCTCACTCCAAGGCAAATTTGCTTAATTTTTCGTTAAAGGGGGAGAAAGGGGGGAGGCCTAGGCAAGTAACATGGCCTATGTCGATATTACTTAGACACACACAGAATGTTGTGTGTGTGTCTTATTTCTGTTGTTTTCTAGTTGCACTGTACATATTCGTAAAAAATGGCGGATTCCTGCGAATTTTGCGCAAGGTCACAGCAGTGGTCAGGTGAAATTCTTTTTAAATATTTGTAAGAGAAACGCATAATATATACATAAATATTGCAGATAACATATATTGCATTGGTGGACATGCTGAAGCTAAGACGATTTGTTATTTAACGGCATATGTCCAAAAGATTGTCGTCCTTCTTCCGCATTATATACATATATATAAAGCCCGCAGAGAATGAAGCCAAGGACAGCATCTGGAAAATTAGCTGTGGTTGAAACTGAAATGTAAGAATGAAATGTAAAGGAAAGGGAAGTAAAAGTGGACGAAAAGAAAACTTTCCGCAGGTGGGAGGCGAACCCACAACCTCCGTATGTATGTATGTATGTATGTATGTATGTATGTATGTATGTACGTATGTATGTATGTATGTATGTATGTATGTATGTATGTATGTATGTATGTATGTATGTATGTATGTATGTATGTATGTATGTATGTATGTATGTATGTACGTATGTATGTATGTATGTATGTATGTATGTACGTATGTATGTATGTATGTATGTATGTATGTATGTATGTATGTATGTATGTATGTATGTATGCATATGTAGTGCGTTTTAGATTACATGTCTAGAAAGGACAGAAGACTATCAACATTCCTTTTTATGATGACGAATCGGAATAGTAATTTCCGCCGACTTAGCAATCTTTACTCCGTGTCTAGGTGTTTTTTCACAGCTCCTTCAATTTCGAGGAGGTGGCAGTCCTTGTTTCATGTTACAGCGCCGAACTATGAAATGACCCAAAATAAAGAGCAATAATTCAGCGCGAAAGAACAGAACTCTTAATTCTGTTTTCAAGCTGACACCGCTCAACACGAACAGGACCGGTGCTATGGCCGAAATGATTTAGGCGGGATACACGTGCATGCCAGGAAAGAGGGTGGGGCCCGGATAATTGTCAGCGAGCGAGGCCTGATCGTACTTTTCCAGAAATCTCGCACGAACATTTATCTCAGTGAACGAGGAGCGCCGCTGACGGTTCTCGCAGGCTTGTTTTAAGTACACACATAACACACCAGTTGCACCTCGATATAACTGCAAAGAAAGAAAAAAATCAACCAAACAAACAAAAAAAGAGCAAATTGTTGCGGACGCCTTCCAAATCCTTTCCACCAGCGTCCCCCACAAACTCATTCTCAGACAGAAAATCCACCACACACTCTCTCTCTCTCTCCACCACATGCGTGCGTGTTGTCGCTGTTCTTTCTAGTACAATTATAGCTACTTCATTCGTTCCGCTTTCCCCCACCAACGGTCCGCACTTTTTCGCTCGTGAAGAGGCCTCCAGCGTGTGGGCAGGCGGAGTGCAAGCGGGCGACCAACGGGCGTTGTAATGTCGTCCCTGTTTCGCGTCGTAGAAGCGAAATGCAATTCAATTACCACGAGGGAGATGAGCGGGCAAACGACACGTGCGTGGCGCACCAGCCCCGGCTGATCTTCTCCTTTATACCCGCTCGCAACACTGGCCCAGTTTCGGACAGCTTAGGTTCTGTGTTTACGCACCACGCCTGACAAGACACGCGCGGTGCAGCTGAAGCTGTCGCGCTGCTGAGGTTGCTAAAAAAATGAGAAAAAAAGGAAAATGCGCAATAACGAATATTCTCCCTTGTGAAGCGCTTACAGTTATGCTGCGGAGCACAGTGACACCACACGGCGGGCACAGATTTTAGCGCTTTAGTTTGAAGGTGGAGGGTTCGTATAGCTTCTTTCAAACCCTTCCTGCACTGGCCTTCCAAGCTAAATAATACTGGAACAAATTGTTCAGTTACAGCGACTTTATTAATATGCTAATCAAAAAAGCTGCGGTTTTGCCCGAAAGGCGAAGAATAAATTGCGATAGCAAACTAGCAGAGAGCTATGCGGAGTAAGGATATTAGTTTTGTCTGCTGTATAAACTTGGACACATTCGCTTACTAACTGAATTAACAAGCATGGTGTCATCGCACACAAACAAACATGAATAGATCACACTGGATGACCACAGACACCTACTGTCAAAACGCTGGTGTGAGCAGGCGCGCTGGCAGTAGCGAGCGAAGGTTCGTGCCGTCTATCGCTTCAACGGAAACTTAGCGGTGAAAGCACACACATACAAAGGTATACGAGCCGTGTTCCAGATCGCTTTCAAGATACGGTGTGCGCGACCGCCCGGCGCCGCGCAAAGTACAAGTACACAGTTGATGGCAGAGTAGAAGCCGCCACCCCTCCCTCCCGCGCTGCCTTCCCGCTTTCCTCCATTCGCGTGGGTAATTGAGTCACCAGTTCTCCTTGCGCCTGGTCGCAAGATACGCATTTGGCGCCGCAGTTAACGTCGCCTCCCTTCCCTCCCGCCTGTCTCCCCACAGCCTTTCGCACGACGGAAGAGGTCGCGTTTGCTCTCCGCCGTGCATTCGTTCCCCGTGAAAGCGCGCGTCCCTCGTGCGCTTCCACTCGCACATACAGCATACGGCGCGCGGCGACAATTTTATCGCCGTTGGATTTTATAAGGAACCTTCCGGCGACGGCGGCGACGACAGAAATCTGCTTGCGGTGTCCATATATTTGCTATAGCAATAAAATGGCATTCGGTCGCGGCGTGTGCACTCTCACCGCGGAGAGTAGGGAAGAACGATTCGACTAGGAAGCGACAGAAGGAAGGAGGGTCGCGGAGGAAAGAAACTTGCGGAGTTCAAATCTAGCCCTAATGCTGCTCCACTATCGTGAATCCTGGTGAAGTGCGAAGCAGTGATGCGCCGGTGCATAGGGTGGTGGCGCTCTGTCTTGCGCTGCGCTGGTACCAGTCTGGCATTTTGGAAGCGATTTTATTTAACGAGTTTCTGCTAATAATCCGCTTAATGCTTGATTATTCCTGTCTTTTAAATTATTCTGAATAATGTTAGTTTATTTTGAACCGGTTTTGATCAATTCTGCACTTGTTATGACACTGTTTTGAGTACTTGTGAGCGTGATCACTGTGAGCGTGATCATGACGGACTCCGCCGACAGCCCGGGCGTAGCCAGCTAGGTTTATTTAGACCCTCCTTAGAAATGCTAGCGTGTGAACGACGGTCGGTTTACAATCACAACCACATATAGACAACTAGCCGGCACCGATGTCAAGTAATCACAACATTCTGTAACACCTCAAAATTATGTCCCCGTATGCATATATATATATATATATATACAATATGTTAACGAAAAATGTTAGGCCTAACATTAGGAGACAGAAAGAGAGCGGCGTGGACCAGAGAACAAACGGGTATACCCGATATTGTAGTTGAGCATAAGCGTAAGAAATGGAGCTGGGCAGGCGATGTAATGCGTAGGATGGATAACCCGTCGACCATTAGAGTTACAGAATGAGTACCAAGAGAAGGGAAGTGCAGTCGAGAACGGCAGAAAACTAGGTGGGCTGATGAGGTTAGGAAATTTGGAGGTGCAAGTTGGAATCAGCTAGCGCAAGACAGGGGTAATTGGAGAGCACAGGGACTGCCTTCGTCCTGCAGTCGACGTAGATATAGGCTGATGATGATGGTGATATATATATATATATATATATATATATGTGTGTGTGTGTGTGTGTGTGTGTGTGTGTGTGTGTGTGTGTGTGTGTGTGTGTGTGTGTGTGTGTGTGTGTGTGTGTGTGTGTGTGTGTGTGTGAGCTGTGAAAAGCAGCCGCACGTCTGAGCGCTCTCAGAACGTTTTCGATATGTGCCGGATATTGTGCAGATAGGGCCGCATGCATGACCGACCGGTTCCTGTCACTGGTTTTATGTTTCTGAGGATTGCGCCTTCGCTTAACGAACTACAGCAGCATTTAGTGCGTAGCTTACAGCAGTTATTTAGTTTAATAAACGTTCAACAGACGGGGAAACCTGTATTGCGAAACTGCCCTTTGCTTTGTCAACGCCCTCAAGAAATCCTGCCCTCCTAACACGGAGCACAGTTTCGCAATAAGGTCCGCCGTCTGTTGAAATGTGGTTGCGCAGAAACTCTGGATAACTTAAGCTGATTACCCAGGCTGAAATAATAAATAATCTTGACGACATGAGCGCCAGTGCGCGGGTAGTTGTACTTGAAAAATCTTTGTGTGTGTGTGTATTGCCGAATTCTGAAGAAAGTGTGGGCGTTTACTTGGCGTGTTGAAATGAACTTATATATACACCCATCTTCATAGGAGGACATATGCCACGCTCTGTTCCCCAAATAAATGTTGATTTCTGTATAACCTCTAGTTCTGGATTGAGTGTTGTAACAGTCATTTCGCTCGCTAATTGTTTGCCTAGATTTTCATCCCACACCTTCTTTCCGCCTGTCTTTTTTATTGCGTGTTATACGTTATCAGTCCTTGTCTTCCTACTATTGCACAATTTTTGGGTGTAGTATGTGTAATCATTACGCTACTTCTTATTATTGTATAATTGATTAGATACGTGTGGTTCAATGTTCATTTTTTTCGTTTATTCTACTTGTGTATTTTTAACTACCACGTAGCAAATTGTAATGCGGAAACATAAATTTAAGTTCCTCAGGACAGCATTAAGCTTTGTATTTTCGTCCCTGGGTGTTAGTTGATTTTTTAGTTGCCCTCTTTATTGTTAAATGTATTGCGGAGATTTTCTTCAACAATATTTTATAACTAAATGCTGTCTTCTCACATAAATTCTCATATACGGTATTGTCCAACTACTACGCTGTTCAATGAGAAGAGCATTAGTGCAAATAAATAAAGTCATCGTTTCTTCACTCTTAGTTATGCCTGTTACCCTTCGTGCGCTGTGAATGAAATTGCGCTGAGATTCCGTAATGAGCATAGCATCATGAGCCCCGATCAATCGTGTAAACCATAAACAGGGCACTCCAAAGTGTGGAAGTCGGTAACTTTATTTCGCGGAGCACTGCAACTACACATTGTTGGTTTCCGAATAATAAATGGTACGGGTGTTCGAACAGCGAAATTTGCGAGTCCAATCGAACTAGAATATTCGAGCAAGACGACCTTTGTAATATCGAGTCGAATATCGAATTTCTTCTCATTTCACATCAAAGTGAAATATAATCTTTGGTGAAAATATTCCTTTGGTGAAAAGAGTTTCTTAAAAGTATTTCATCCATCTAATGTCGTTCGTAGCTGGACGTGCGGCCAAATGAGGAGCTTGTAAATGAGAAACTCATAGGTGGATAGTGCCTTACGCATGCCATGACAATGAAGGTAAACAAAAAGGAATGTTATTAACGTCTCTAGCTCGTTTGTTGTTAGAGATTCTGCTGGTTACATTCGGGTTGCACTTTGACAGGAACGGGTGCGCACCTAGAATGGGTAGCATCTCCTCCTGGCGGCACCAGTGGCGCTAAAAGGTAGCATCAGGCAGCACCAAAGCTTGGTCTGGGAAACAGTCGTGCTTTGACTGTCGTAACCAGCATTCATTGGGCGCATTGGAGCCACGTTCTCGTAAGAAAGCCTAGTTGCTGCCTTGCATACCGTCGGAGCGCAGCCGGAGTGCTCTAAAATGGCTATTCCGCAATGTGATTAGATACATGAGATGGCGTTTTTCCATTTTAAGAGTAGCAGGGACGGCTTCTCTAGGACGTGACGTGGCAAGTCAAGATGAAAGAAAGGGGCGAACTGACACTACGTGGAGTAGTGTGTGCGGCACCGTGCTCTGGCTTGAAAAGTGAACTCTCTTTATGGCGAAGCGCTGAGGAGGGCCCGCGAAGGGCCCTATCATCGCGAGATTAAAACTAGATTTTATCCCAGAGACCAAGGAGGACGCTGTGCGGCAGAACAAAAGGTAAAAAGAAGAGAGAATGAGATAAAAATGTGAGGCTCAAGGAGCGTGGCGAAAGTTTCGCAAACATTTCAGTAAATGCCATTTTCAAGATCCACAGTCACAAGAAAAAAACGAAAACGGGGGTACGATAACAAGATGAAAGAACAATGGCTTACCCGCCACTCTCCCCTAAACACCCTCAACCAACACCACCTTCGTTCACCCCCTCAACAAAGGCACGGAAGACAGACGAAGCTGACTGAGCGTTTTACGACGGGAGAAGAGGCCTCAGCCTGGGGTCGGAAGTGGTTCAGCACTCGGGGTATCTAACCCTCCTCCTTCGTCACCTTTACACTCTCACTTTTTGCTCCTAAGTGCGTGCCATTCCGCAAGCGGGCGCCGCAGGGGTAACTCGTAAAGAAAATTACGCGCCTTAGCACGACTGCTTTCTTTTTTTCTCTTACGCACATTGCTTTTGTCACCTCGTTCGTTTCGGTATCTGCCTGACCCTCTTCTTCCCAATCTTTGCCATTTCACGGGGGCTAGACGCGCGCCCCGACTCAACGCTGCTTCACTGCGCCACCGGACAGACAGCCCGATACGCAAGGACCTCCATATACTTTTTTTTTTCGGTGTCCGTCGAGTCTGTGCTCCATTTTGAAGTCTGTGTGCAGAAGCGTGGGCCCTTCCATCAACGTTTGTGGTGCGCAATTTGTTCGTTTTTTTTTTTTGTCGTTCTGCTCTCTAACTTCCTGCACCCGGTCAACATCATCACACTGAAGTCGCGGCAACCCACGTTTTGACCCACGCCAGCGTTTATCCTGCGGGGCAGCCCTCTCCCCTCTGAACCTGCTTCTACGTGGCTGCTTTTGCATTAAATTAATTTGGTCGTGCTCGGCGAGTGGAAAGCTCGGCGTTACTTTAATTGAAGTGGTCCCGCGGGAAAGGTGATGTGTTTCTGCGTACCAGGTATCACGTTCTTCGTCTCCTAGGCACAGCTCGTATAGCGTCTTTTAACGTTTGAAATGTTCCGTGCTTTGTTTATTTTGTTTCCCCTCCTTGACAGGGCTATGGGCTTGGCTGTATATGCCTAGGCAAGGGGATCTTCAGCATAAACCTGAACTGTGACCTCAGAGACGGAAAATGTGGCCTGTATTTTCTCGCAAGATATTGTCCTTAGTGGGAACGCTGACGAAACGGTGCGCAACAAATATGGGGGATCATGGCATGCCTAGCTGTAATGAGATATCTTAGAGTGAATAGAGTGTTTTTCCTTCACTGGCTTTCGCGGGCAGCGGCTATAGGATGTGCGCTGGCTTTGGAAGAGCCCCGAATGTTGCATGGGGCCTTTGTTAGCCCACACGAGCGTGCAGATTTGCTTCTTTTTCGAACGTGTACTGTGGCACTCTTCACTAAATATATCGAAGCACTGCGACATTTATATTGACCTGCCGGAAAAATCGGAGCACCGACGAGCATCTTAAGCAGATTGTTTGAGGAAACGAGTTCCATAGCAAACTTTCCGGTGGTTCAAGCACTGGAGGGCACGTGGGATGACCACGGCTTAAGAAATTAGATCTTACCGTGTAATAGAATAAGTGTCAGCACCACTGTGTACATTTTGTAGGCAATTCATTATATTAGGTAACAGGCAGTGGAATGCCCGTAAGATAAATTGAAGGAGACAGCCTCTGAAAGAGATAAGGCACGTGAAAGGTATAAATAGTACACGACGTCACTCCGACCTATTGTTTGTATCCAAGAAGATGAAAGCTTTGAATTGTCGTTCCCTATAAATCTGGTTGAGGTTGTGTTTTCGTGCTGTTCCGTTGAGGACCATAAGATGCAGTTGATGCAGTCACTTCGAGAACTACTGATAGGGCTTAATCGGCTATGAAATGCGCTTGAATATGTTTAGATTTATCTAGTGTTCACCTAATGCAATATAATAACGAATTTTTATACTTTGTCGTGTCGGCTGCTTGTTTCCGTAAAAATAGTCAATGAACTTCCTGATCAACATTAAATGCCACATAACGTGCCCAACGAACTACAAAATAAACCAACGTGCCGTTGTGCCTCTTGTGCTAAGCCCAAAACATCTCGTCGAACATTCCGTCCCTCTTCACGAGGCGTCTGCTTCCAATAATGAGAATTCTCACATCGAAGCCACTTAAAAACATATAGTCTGCGCGTTTTTTCAGAAGCACCCCCAGAACCCCTTTGCCAGCTATTGGGACAAATTTCGACTTAGCCCGTATCTCGCCGCACTGTTAACGCCTATGCTGCATGCTGCCATGCTGCCATTGTATTTTGCGCCTAGATGCCTCTGGGCCGTAATAGATCATAATTTATCATCATGCAGCTCTGTAGAACAACACTTCCAACTATAACTTTGATCAAACACTTGCGTGCTTAGACCCTGTGCGTAGATATCAAATACCGGATAACCAAGCTAGTTTTCTTCGTGGTTTTATAGATAATATTATTAGACATATCACCTCCCATCAGACTGTCCGGGTATGAGTCCAATATGTCCTCCACCCACGGGCAATACAACAAGAATATTGTTTTCATGCGCCGTGACTTAACATATGTTCATCACCCAGTGTCACCTGACAATGAAAAACAATACTTGTGTTTACCTGTGAAGAAGAGAAAGGTCACGTTCAGAATTCCGGGAGCCTACATATCAGCATCAAGTTGTCTAAACTCCGCTCGCTTACGGCAAATTTTGACGACTCCACAGTCGTGGGTGATCATTAGGGATTTTAATGTCCACCATGATCACTGGGTAAGCTCCAAGATTAACTCGAGGGACAGGAGATTGGTGTGCATTGCCTGTGAATGAGAAC
Organism: Dermacentor silvarum; assembly: GCF_013339745.2. NCBI lineage: Eukaryota > Metazoa > Arthropoda > Arachnida > Ixodida > Ixodidae > Dermacentor > Dermacentor silvarum. The sequence goes on from NC_051155.1 coordinate 111,197,711, forward strand.
TTTGTGAAATTATGGAAGCGCCATCCACCTGCGTGGAACAGAGTATAGTAGGTGCCTAGATGTTAACTTTGTTTCGCGCTCCTTTAACATAAGGATTCAGTGGTTCGCGGACTTGGAAACGTAGAGAAGTGACCACATCATACCGCATATTCTTATGTACCCAGGAAAGCGAATGGCGGGACAGCCTTAATTGTTACTCCATTTAGTGGAGTATCACCTGCCTCGTGCATGCTTTGTTGCTACAGCTGCCCCTCCCACTGGAAGCAAGTCGTCTTTTCTTCATCACTTCGGCTATTGCTTTATTAATAAAAAGAAACCTTACCAGAACTATATCGCTACATTAATCTATAATTTTAGATTTCAATAAAAGAAACAGTTGCCTTTGCCTTATGCATTCTTTGGTTTCATTTTCTAATGGCTTCATGTGATTCCTTTCGTAGGGTCATTACTGATTATATCAGTGTTCTGCGTTAGTAACGCGATTAGCATTCTTTACATAATTCAGGCGTTTTGAGCGTATCTATTCACCTAATCTATCTACCTAATTATGTAATCTATCTATCGGATCTATCTATATGTTAGCATGTCGCTAGCGCCCTCCCTCGGGAAGCACTCTTTACGTAATGCGTTAGTGGGCCTAACCGAAATGGGAACCCACGTAGCAGTTCTAGGCTGGTCGGTGAAACAAGAAGACGTGTCAATGCTCTCGTGTGAATTCGCCTGTGTGGCTAGCGCTCGCCTGTTTGTCAAAGTCAGCCTGTGTGGCTATGTAACCTTTATTCTTCTATTATACACCCCTCTGAATGCCTGAATCAGCCCTCTGGTGACTGCATCACCGACGGCAAGACAACATATTGCAAGTGTCTCAAGACAAGCAGAAGCAACGCTACTACCTCCGTCACCGTGATGTGCATTTTGCGCCCGGAACCCTCGTGTTGCTTTGGTAACCATCGCGTAAAGTTGGCCTTTGTGAAAAACTGCTCTCCTGTTACACAGGCCCATATATCGCGTGCTCCGCCAAGTGACCGATGTCCCGTATGAAATAGTTCGAGCCGCGCCCACTACGTCCTCCGCTGTGACAACCAGTGATACTGTCCACGTCGCCCGACTCAAACCCTACACCTCTCCAAGCACCTTGAATATTTAAGAGCACCGTGACGGCGCTTTTACCGCCGGGGGGGGGGGGGGGGGGGGGTAGTATTACGATATCATCTCGAGATGCTCAAGAGACGAGCCACCGCGAGAAAGACGTTGACGTGTGTCTGGGCTTTTGGCGCGAGCAAGGTGTCGGCCTGGCGGTTTTGGTTCCAGTGTAAATATATTGTAAATAGGCTCTTTCGTGTGTGTCTTTCCACACGTAACAATAGACAGGGTGTTTCAGCGAACACTTTCAAAATTTATTTAAGGTTGCCTGTGGTAGATAGCCCAATTCTAGTTAATGAGCTGGTCTACTCGAAGAGGGGGACATTACTTGCACAAAAAATTGAAATGCATAACTCATTAACAAAAATTTACTAATTAGGTTTTTAACTAATTACCTGATGGCCCATATTGCAATTTACAAATTGTAGCCGTGGAGTTTGCAAGGCGGATCCACTTAGAACTAATCTCAGGATGATGCCAGTTTCGAGATATTAATTACCAAACTTTGCGGCGAAATGCATTGGCGTTCCAGTTAATTTTGTGCTTCACCGCAAAAATCGACGTTTTGTTAAGAACCTAACTGTAACGCCAATGCATTTATCGGCAAAGTTCAGGAATTATTATCTCGAAGCTGGTGTCATTCCGTGAATTAGTTCCAAGTGGATCCGCCTTGCGAACTCCACGGCTAAAATTTGTAAATTGCAATGTGGGCCATCAGGTAATTAGTAAAAAAACTTAATTAGTACATTTCTGATAATTATTCGATTATGCATTTCAATTTCTTGTGGAAGTAATGTCCGCCTATTCGAGTAGACGAACTCATGAACTAGAATTGTGCTATCTGCCGCAGGCAACCTTCAAGAATTTTTGAAAGTGTTCGCTGAAACACCCTGTATATCTATCGCGCCGCTAACGCCGACCCAGTGGCCCAAATTTTCTGCCAGCTTCGGCCACTTGGTATGTGCTCGTGGTTGTGTAGCCTACGTGGTGGTTCCTTCGTCGTCATTCCCGCTTCGTCAGTTGACTCTCGTCAGCCGTCGCCCTCGCCTCTTCTACCCCGGCTCATCAACCCAGGCTGTCTAAACTTAGGGCCAGTAGGTATGTGCTCGTTGTCGTGATGCATTGTGATCGTTCGTTCGTCATCGTTCCAAATTTGTCATCGAACGCTCGTTATGCCGTGGTCGTCAGGCCATCGTCGTCGTACGCTCGTCGTCGTCCCGTTGTACTCGTGGCGCCGTCGTCACGCTTATACCATCGCATCATTTAGGCATCATCTCATTGTTGTCACGCCGTAGTCGTCTTACTGCCTTAGTCGTTCCATCAACGTCACCCCAACGCCGCCACTGCGTCGTCATCTTACAGTAATTGCCATTTTGTCTTGATTATGGGTGACTTTGGAAAGCGAGTGCCGTGGCACAGTGCGCCGATACCAGAGACAGTGTATGTCGCATTAACAGAAGCACCAGAATTTTCAGAATTACCGCTACGGATCTTAAGTTAACGTTATTTCAGCAATAGAATGTTATTCCGGCAGTCGACTAGCTATTGCTGGAATGCTAATCACATTACCCTCAATGGTCATCGTTCAACGAGCTTTGCCGTAACTGTTTTTGTGAGATTGTAATGTAGTGATATGATTATGTGTGCAGTGCGAGCTGCAATCTCGTTCTTGTGCCCAAATTGAGTGCACAAGCGAATAAGAGCAGATGTGTACGCGTAGCCCCGGTGCCGTATGCCTTCCAGTTCTTTTTATTATGTCATTAACAAGAAAAGAAAAATATAGTCTGTGCCTGCGTGCGCGATTTCTCTCCCATGCACGTCTACATCCTTTCAACCCTATTAGGAGCGAAGCTCCTTAGGCTCTCACGGTCCGTTGTCGCCGTCGTCGTCGTAGCTCCCCGTCACGCATGCAGCGCGCATACCAACGCTCCGAAACCCCTCTCCGAGCAAGCGCACGACGTCATGCGCAGAACGGTTTGCAGAGCGCACGCAGCGCGCATACCGACCACGCGCAGGTGTTGCGCCGGCGCCGCGCCGCTGTCGCTACACTTAGCGCTGCAGTATGGAAGAACGCGAACGTAAGTGCAAACGTCGTGACTCTGATCCTACACTTCGAGAACAAGACGCGGCAGAGCAACGGCAACGCCACGAAGCTAACCCCGAGCTACGAACACGAGAAGCAGCAGCACGCCGGCAATGGCAGCAAGACCCCGAAGCGAAAGCTCAAGCAGCAGCCGTAATCGTCCAAGGAGCTTCACTCCATTATCAGCATTCACTTCCTCGATCGGCTCCCAATTTTTAGATGCGAAGCAGCCTATGGCGGGGGCTTTGTCCGTCCCTCCGGGAGTGTCCCACACCCCCACAGCGCATGCGCGTGCCCTCCCTCTCTCTCCTCTCCCACCCACCACCCCTTTCTCTCTTCTAGGAATCCTCTACTGGACGGAGCGGAGCCTGCTTGCCACACCCCTACAGCGCAGGTGCGTCCCCTCCCCCCTCTCTCCTCTCCTACGTTCCCCCCTATCTCCTCTAGGAATCCGGAGCGGCGTGCACGACAGGTGGTGCGACAGCGGCATACTCCGCTGCAGGTGCCACGGTAGTTCCGCGGTATGAAAACGACGGAGCGCGCGCGCCTCATACTCTCACCTGTGCAGCGCCGCGATGAGCGCTCGGGCCGCTGCCGCGAAACCATCTCCTGCTCAAGCTAACCATCTCCCCGCTGCTTCGCATCCACACATGGTTCCCTTTAGCGGGAGATGGAGTAATTTTCTTCTTAATTGCTACAGTTGAGAAACGAAAAGCGTTACATCGTTCGTAGTCAACGCCCATAACCTGTTTCTACTCGATTTCTTTCTCTCTGTCTCTCAGTTGTCATGGTAGCCTTGACCTCTATGATTTAGGCGCAACTTGCGATGTTCTATTCCTTATTCAGTGCTACTACGTGCGCACTTCGTGGACGTAACACTTTTCATGCAACCCCGCGCAGAAGGCCCGCAGACGCCCAAGAGCAGCAACCACCAGTCGCAGTCGCAGCCGCCGCAGCAGTCGCACCAGCATTCAGCTTCCAAGTCCGGCAGCGGCAAGGGGGCCCATAGCAACGGCAAGGCGGACGACTACTGGATCAGCCGCGAGACGACCACGTAGCGGGAGAGCCCGGAGTCACCGTCGCCCGCTGCCGTGGCCTACGCGGCAGCGGCGGCAGCGGCGACTCCCGACAGGGGCATCGAGCAACCGCCCCTGTCCGCACCGCCATGCTGGTGGTCGGACACGTCGGCGCGCCACGTGGCGCTCACGTCTGCGGTGACTGCGCCGGCTCACGCACATCCCGAGCGAGAAGCGGTGGCGCTGGCCTCGTTTCACGCGGCCCAGCCACCGCCTCAGCGTCGGCTACCGCAGCACCTGCACCTCATGCCGCAGCTGTCGGCGCACGAGCAGGAGCTGCGTCGGCGAATCCAGCTGCAGCAGCAGCACCAGCAGCAGCAACAGGCCGCCTGTGTCATGTCGGCCAGAGTGGAGGCAACACACGGGGGCGTTGACACCGGTTACGGAGTCTGAGGTACGCAGCCCAAGTTTCAAGCCGCCGACTGTTAACGAAAATATTAAGCGCACATGTATGCACGCGCGCGTGTACACCCATCCACCATCACCCACACGCAAATAGAAACAAACGCACACGCAGCTTTCTTGAAACATCGACGATTCACAATTCGTGCAAGTGTACCTCACGGTCGTTTCGGTCGTGCCCTCCCCCCCTCCCCCCTCCCCATGCCCCCCATTTTCTCCAATGTTTTCGCAAGGAATGTAAAGCTTCGCACATTGTCATTGACCATTTCGTGAAGCCACTGCGCTTGCCGAGTACATCGATAACAGAGTGATCCTTAAAATGTCATTTAGCGAACACGTTTGCTTTATATGAAACCTTTCACTTGCTCAGCCAAACGGGCTCTTTTGAATTCACTTAATCAAATACTAGGTTATTTACGCAACTTGCGAGAAAAACGGAAAATATCGGGGCATGGTTAGGCGTATTAAGAAGCGCAGTGAGAAAAAAATTCGTTAAACAGAATGCTCCTTTCATTCATTTGTAGTGCCGGTATAAGTGTCAACGGAAGTTTGTAGGCTCAAAATTTTATCAAATGCCTCATGAAAATGCTTACTAAGTGTTACCCATGTATCCTTGGCAGTTGACCAGAAGCCCTCCATTCGGATCGATAATACGCTAAGAATATCAAAATGCAACAAATTAAAATTTGTAGAGTACAAAAAACATTAATCGCTCATCGGCACAAAGGCTGCGTATGTACAAAATCATAGTACGTTGTCCCATAGATATTTTATAAGACTGTTTTTACGCTTCTCAATACAAAGCCAAGTGTCGTAGCGACAGCGAAATAAGCACAAAAAATAGTATTATAGCGTTGTTGTACGCACGCTTTTATTCATAAACACAGCGAGAGCATGCTTGACGAGGAATTATAATGAGCAGAGTAATACATACGGCGAAGATGGGGGGAAAAGGAATAGCGCGCGCGTAGTGAGCTTCAACGACAACGGTAAATTTGCGGGCTCCCTTAATGCGGCTTTGCATGAACACGTCCCTTCACGCGGACTACAGTGGCACACTCAAAATATGCACCCTCCGGTCCGTCCTGTTGGTTGGTGCGCCGCGCGAGGCGCGCGAACCATTTATCAAGCCGCGGGGACTCATGTAAATGGGTGAGCATGAAACGCGGTCTGACGCGCGAGGGCGATGCTGCTCACTCTTATCTGCTAGGCCTGGCGTTTTTGCGCCACTAACGAAGCCCGGGACAACGTTCGTTATGTTTTCCCCTACGAAGATGAGCGTTCTTTACCGTCCTTTCTCTTTTTTTAAAGGTTCATTTCACTTATCTTCTGTTGGGCACCTGAATTTTGTTTTTACTCTATACTGCTACGTCCTTTTGCAGTACCAAGGTGTCTGTCTGAGCTCCCGCGCAGACCACCAGATGTTAGGGGATCCCTTGAGAGTGGGTTGTGTATGTTATTCTAAACTTCCTTTTCCCAGCCCAGCCTTCGCTCCTTGTGCACATTCATCTGGGATGGGTGCCAGGGCTCGGTAAACTTATCTGGGGCTGTGTGCAGTGATGTTCTATGCAAGAATGGGAATCACGATTACGGTCTGAGAAGGGTGGAAGATGAGCTACACGCCTGTCAGATGGGGAGATTGAGCAACAAGAAAAGTTTCAGAGAGAAGATTAAGTAAAACATATCATCAACGCAGCAGTGAGAAATTGCGTGTGCTGGACGCCAGAGGAGAAATTTGGTTAAAAAAAGAACGCTAAAAAACATAAAGAAAGAAAAAGAACGGTGGTTATATTTGCGCAGTTTCATAGTGCTCATTCGGCTAGTTCGACCTCGGTTTCCCGACTCCACGACACTCTCTTCTATCTATGCCCTCCCCCCCCCCCCCCCAAACCCAAAATAAAGAAATAAGAGATAAAGAAATAAAGATTACGGACGCTCCGTTGAAAAATCCACTGCCACCAAGTGTAGGGAACATTTCTTTCCATCACTTAAATCTGAGACAGTACTCATGGGGATATATATATATATATATATATATATATATATAGGTAATGTTTTTTTTTAATTTGTCTCGCTGGTGGATCAAAAGTTTAGGTATTTTAGATAGTCATTCGGAATCACGGAAGAGGTGTTACGTAGCTTAAATACCAACAATGGGAGCGATTCTACTTTTTTTTAACTTTCTATTCGGTCAAACATTCGTAGTACCAGAGACGAGGATATAGCCGCTTCATAATCCTCAGCGGCAATAATAAAACAGCAACTTCCCGAGAAGAAAATTACTGCTGTGACGACTTAATGAGTACCAGACACGTGTTTCGATATGGCCCATAACGACAAAGCCTGTCCACAGGTTTCTCTGTCATAATATGGGTTCGGATGGAACGTTTACAGAGACACTGTAGAGAAAAACCATTTAAACTGTGTTAGCAAATTACCATTAAAAAAACAGCCAAACTTACAGCTACAGGATGCATGATGATCCCGAAAAGTAGCAAAAAAAAAATAACGGCTGGCGGTGCCACCCTAATTATTCTGCACCAGCTAGCCGTGACGTCATAGACTTCGACAGCATCTGTCGAGCATAGTTATCTTTCTTAGCAGTAAAGATATAATACAGTCCACTCTAAAGAAGCCAAAGACTGAACTGAGTAAGCCCCGAAACTGTACTGATATACAGTGCCCTAAATACAGGAACAGACGCCGAAACCCTTAAGGTCACACAGACGTACCGGCGTTCGGTTTTCGGCGCAAAGTTACGAAAATGTAACGTTGGGGCCCCTGTAACGTAAAACTATCCTAATCAGTTTTTTATTGCAATCTCCTGACGTCAGAATGTCGTGACCGCTTACGCAAGCATCGGGGTGACTCGCCGCGTTGTTGGTTTGAAAGGGACACTCAAACGCTCTCCTCGTTTATAGGAAGTCACTTTTGTTTGCGTTGAAAGCGAATGGCATTGCCTACCTTGCCAGGTTCTTCTTATCTATAAGTGGCTGGCAAGAGGCGATAAACAAGCACGAGTGGTGAGGGTTAAGGTGGGGCCGAGCAGGCGCAGTGAAACCGGATGAGGAGGGTGGGGCGGGCGTTTGCGATTGGCACGCTTCCCCTGATGTAGCTTGCGGTGAGTGGTCGAAAATTCCGGCGCCGTGCAACGCAAGGATAAACATGCCACCAAAACCGATCCTTCGCGAAAGAAGTTGGCAGAACGATGTCGTATACGCGTCAAAAGGTCATGACAACGTTATATTGCCACGCAAATATTTTTATAATACACAAATAAATCCTTCCATCCCGGCAGCTCCTAGTAGCCAGTGCCTGAGTGACCGGTCGACAGCGATCTTTTATTCCTCTCGGGACGGGACAGCCTTCGGCAATTCCGAAAAAAAGGCTTACTTTTGTTGGGCATATTAATGCATCTTTCTCGGCGCATTTCTCCGAAAAGGTTAGGTTTTGTTGGGCGTATTAATGCATCTTTATTGCGTATCACTCTGATCTTAGGGAGTCTTCGTGGTTTTTTCACGTCGCGTGATAGAGCGGTGAAGTGGACTTTTTATTTTATTTATTTGCTTACTATTACCCGCAGGGCCAAAGGCATTAAAGAGGGGAGTGAGTTACTGCAAATGAAAAGAAAAGAAATAAGAGATGTTTGGACGTTCATGCACAATGTGCTTCTAATTATACAGTTTTACCTAGGGTGCACATCGTCATGAGAAATCTGTAGCAAACTAAGATAGTAAAGGAGTGAATACGAAATGCGAATAGGTTACAAACATATAAGCAGAAGAAAATGGTTCGATTATGCAATGTTAGCTAAAGCTGCTCAAAAGCTTTGGTTATCGTGAATCGATACGACTTCAGCAGGAAGGTAGTAGTAGTATTAGTAGTAGAAAACTTTATTTTATGTTTTAAAACGAAGTCCCAGAGGGTGGAGCCCTCAGTCCAGGGCCCCATTTGCTGCTGCTATCCGGCAGGCCCGGTCGATCAGGCATCGCTGGTCGTCGAAGGCTGTGCTGGAAAGAGCGGCTTCCCACTGGGATGGGGAGGGGTTGGGTATTCTAGGTAAGCCGGGTGGTTTGGAGCATTCCCACGTAGAATGGTAGAGGTTTGGGTGACCACCACAGAAAGGACATTTGTCGGGGTACTGGCTAGGGTAAAAAGTGTGGCGGAGAGCAAGGCTGCGGAACGTATTAGTTTGGAGCTGACGCCAAGCGGCTGCATCTGCACGGTTTAGCTTCACGTGTGGTGGAGGGAATGTTCTACGGGATAGTCTGTGGTGTTGTAGTATATGCGTGTATGTAAGCGGTATCGTTTCCACCTTGTCTGGGTTGGACTGGTCTTCCACCGGTGCCTGGACGGTTAGGCCTCGGGCTGCCGCATGAACGCGCTCATTGCCAGGGAGAGACGCATGCCCATGTGTCCAGACTAGGTGAACTAGTGGAATGTTTTGCTTCTTGTGTAGAATTTTATGAGCGATCGGTGAAATCCGTCCTTGTGCGTAGTTTCGACATGCTTACTGGGAATCTGTAAGAATATGTATGATCTTATCTTGGGGTTGAGCACTGATGGCGAGGGCTATGGCACATTCTTCGGCTTCCGTGCAGTTGTCAGTGCGTATTGTGGCTGATAATAGTGCTTCGCCCCTCCAGTCGGCCACCGCTACCACTTTGGCTGTAATGTCGGGGTATCACGCTGCGTCTGTATAGAAGGTGTCGAGGTCGTTGCAGTATGCTCGGTGCAGTGCCATTGCACGTGCAGTGCGCCTGCCTTTATGGTGTTCGGGGTGCATATTCCGAGGTATGGGGGCCACTGTAATGTTTTCTTTGATGTTTGGGGCGATTGACAGGGGCTCTCGTGGGGAAAACTGATGTTGGGTAACGTAATTGTCTGAGTACGTGCCTTCCTGTCGATGTACGTTTCAGTCGTTCGATCTGCCCGACTTTCTGGGCTTCGATTAATTCGGCCGTGGTGTTATGCAAACCAAGCTGTAATAGTCTCTATTCCGTGGATGAACGAAGAAAAAATAACTCCAAGAACTTTTGAACAAACTTTTGACCAATAGCAGAGGTCTAGTGGGGATGAAGGTGTACGATCGGAAATAGTTATTTTCCGTTTGTTTGGCGTGATCATACATAATCAGTGTGTACGCGTCATAGCAGATAGGGAGTTCTCCGGGTTTTCGTGAATCCGGAGAACTTGGAGCTAATCAGCTACTCATTTGTCAGATAAGCTGGGATGTGGTCACTTCTTCGCGTTTCCAAGTCCGAGGACCACTGAGTCAATATGTTAAAGGAGCGCCAAACAAAGTTAAGGTCTAGGCAGCTACTATACTCTGTTCCTCGGAGGTGGATGGGGCTGCCATCATTTCACAAAGTTCTGATTCACGGGCAATGGACACCAATCTCCTGTCCCTCGAGTTAATCTTGGAGCTTCTCCACCGATATTGGTAGACATTGAAATCCCTAGTGATCACCCATGACGGAGGAGTCGTTGTCAAAATTAGCCGTAAGCGCATGCAGTTTAGACGAATTGATGGTGATATCTAGGCTCCCGAAATTCTGAAGGTGACCTTGCTCTTCTTCACAGGTAAACACATTGATTGGTTTTGATTGTCAGATGACACTGGGTGATGAGCATATGTCAAGTCACCGCGCATGCACACAATATTCTTCTTGCATTTCCCGTGGGTGGAGGACATATTGGAGTCATACCCGGACAGTCTGATGGGAGCTGATAGGTTTGGAATACAAACTAGAAAAATGGAAAACTGATTCACGAATACAAACGGTCTAAAGTCGGACATGCGTGACTTAAGTACTCCGGCGTTCCATTGAAAGGCAGATGCATTCTCGACCTCCTCTCCAAACGATGGCATCTGGCAGGCTATTGTTTTACTGTTGAGCGGCAACCACTGGACTTGGGGTGCACAGCTCCTGCAGCGCGCTCTGCGCCGACGCGCTTTTCATGTTGCTGAGTAGAACACGCATAGCATCCATCAGTGATCGCAACATGATTCGCATCAGCAGTTGTGGGGGGGGGGGGGGGGGTGGCATTGGTATTCGAGGTGTCTGTGACAGGTTGTCCGCTTGGAAGTGCGGGCCACTCTTCAGGATGATCGAGTCTTGCCACTTTCTTTGTTTTCACAGTATCTGTCATGGCGGCGCCTCGCGTTGATGCAGCAGCCACTTTGGCGGAACACGGCGTGTCGCTTTGGTGCAGCTTTACGATCCACTCTTCAGTGGCGCTACCGCCAACGCCCTAAGTGTAGCGGAAGCCTCCCTGTGTATTGATACCGAAAGTCGCGGCACTCCATTCATATTTATATGGGGACTGTACCAGGACTACGAACTTGGACAATCTTCCACCATTGAAGTCTACATCCCCAACCAATAACAAGACGACAAAGCTCCGTCGGCTGGTTCAACCGATTGCAGCAACTGAAGCAATCGTACCTACGGGATGCTTTGCGATATACACGGACGAGGCAGTTACCTTGAAAGAAGGACAAATAGCCGTTTCAAGTCCGATCTACCCTGAGATCGAAGCCACTAGCAGGTATCCAACGGAATTTTTAGACCCCTTATAATTTCAGCTGCAGGTATACACGATGCGATAGAAACCGTTGCAAACTTGCCTAACATCAACGAAGCCCACATCTGTACTGACAGCCTCGGCACAGTTAAGCATCTCAAAGAAGTAACGAAAACATTGCGTATTTGTGAGATGACACTAAAAATTCACAATTCTACACGTGTGAATGTTACTGTCCACTGGGTGCAGGCACATAGTCATGACCACAACAATGTATTTCTCACTCTTTCTCGACACCCGTAGCTCCTCCTCTTTCCCTTCCCTCTGAACCGCGGTCTGTTTTAATTGCCCGAAAATCCATCCTGGACCTGCTGCCCTCATTTCCCTGCGTGTATGCTCCCTTCCCCACCATCTTTCTGGGGTCGAGGAAGTCTCTCTCCGGAGACTTCGGGCAGGGGCAGGCCTTGCACCAGTCGTCACTTGAGTTTGGGGTCAATTATACGCAGACATTGTCCAGTGTCCGAAGTGCTCTGCTCCTACATATGCAGCGGATGCCCACAATCTGCTTTTGACGTGTACTGGGACAAAGACAATTCGAGAAAGTGTTCCTAAAGGTGTGAAATTGAACAGTAATCAAATGGAAGACTATGAAAGATAGATTATAAACAACGCATTTTATAGGCCACTGTTGCAGTGCCCTGATGAAACGGGCCTCTATGCTTATATTTAACTCCATTATGACGTTATGGCCTAGTGGCAAGCGAAGAGGAACAAAAAAATTATCCCGAACTATACGCTTTCGAACCGCGAATTCCTTCCGGACCCTCGGGCAGTCCTTCGATGGGGCTTCGTAGGAGCCGCGGTAATTAGGCCAGTTCAGGATAGTCACGCGGCAGGCGTCTTCTGAATGAGATTCAGCGCACCGCGGACACATGACATCGTTCACAAGGATGATTTTTACGTGGTGAAACGTGAAGCACTTAGGACACTGTACGGAATTTGGTATGTATGGTCTGGATGGCGGACATGGCCAACTTTGGCGTGTGAAGGCAGTCTCCCTCAAACACAAGCTTCGCGCAGTGTATGCTTCCGAGTCTGGTGAGATGCGTAATGAGAGGGCGCTCTGTTGTTGGATGTATTAACATTGGCAAGTCGTTGGTCGAAATAGAGACGTCGCCGTCATAAATAATGCCAACAGTGCCGTTACCGTATGTAGGGATCACTGATCGTACTTTTACTTTGTCGATTTCCGCGAAATTCCGTATGCCTTGTACTGCGCTGAAGTGTAAAACGTCTACAGCCAGGACCCTCTTTCGTGAGCTTATTCTCAAGTCTTTTATCTTATTCGGTGCGATTCCCTCGAGTAAGAAAGCGAGAACCTGCCTGTTCAGTATCCGTCAATTTGTCGTAGGATCCACGAGCAAGAAGAGCACAGAGTGCGGTCAGCGCTGTCAATCAATCAATCAATCAATCAATCAATCAATCAATCAATCAATCAATCATCAATCAATCTTTATTAATGCAACAATAAGGGATTACAATTCAACTGAATATGCAGAAGGAGGTCCCATGGTTACAAACCGCAGGCACATCATTTGCGGTTGAAACACTTACCAGCGATGACACCCCCAGCAGTCTCTTTTTGCCGTTCGGCTCATGACAACCTCCAATTCGTCGTCCGAGGAGTCGCCGCTGGCCGAGTTCAATTCAGTCGCCTGGCTGTCGGTGCCGCTTGAATCGCTCCCACGTATCGTGGACGGAGGTGGACCTGGCGGCGGCGCACCAGGACGGTCCTCGGAAGTATCTCCATCCATTAGAGCGAGAGAAAACAGGGTTTATTCTACATATTTACAATGGCTCCAAATATGGAAGCCCACTCCATGGGGGAGCATGAAAGTCTCAGCTCACTACATGTCTGAGCACATATCAGAACAGGTCAGGACACACCACTGCACGCAAGGTGTCTCCTTATAAAACATCGGTCTTCCCTAGTTGACCCGACTAGGGAATCAGATGACCTTGATGCGGCCAATCAGAAAGGCCGTCTTGTTCGCTGAACTCCGCCTCTAATATTGCACCTTCGAAGCAAGGACGAGGCAATCCGGAAACAGGGGGTTGACACTCCTTCCACGAAAGTCGGTGACCTGTTTCTTGCCCTCCGACGGTCAGCTTGCCCGGGTCGGGAGAATGGCCTTTGCACTAATCCCCGCGTCTAACGAAGGGGGGCAAGCTTCGTGAGCTTCTTTGTCATCGCGTCCCAGCTGGTGTTGCGCCGCGTCGCCAAGTAGGCGGCTGCTGATGAAGGGGGTGGCATCGGGGGAAGCACCTACGAGGGAGCGGTAGCTCGCAGTGTTTGCAAAGGAGCAAACCGAACGCGCACAGACCGGCGCAAGCGTTCAACTAAGGAATCACTTCGTCGTACTTCTAAATCGTAATAACATTGGGAAAACGGTTCCAACGTGGGCGCAAATTCTTATTTCGCAGCTTCATAGCTACAACACCCGGCCTTAGGATCAATTAGGGATCCGCCCACGCCATTTATCTCCTCGCGTTCGCTGCTATCCACAGAAGGTGCTGTTGAGTGGTCGGCGCGTTTGTTTTCCACACTTCCGTCACGTTTTTCATTACGTCGAGGTTTTTAGGGCTTACTTTTGATATTGTGTAGTGTGTTCAGTCTACGTTATTTTTCTTGATATAGTTAGTGCGCAACATCTTATTTCTCACTATTTCCACCTGAAGTCCCACGCTAAACATCGGCGTGGGGAAACACCGTTCAATCTTTTCAAGCGAAGCTTCTGTTGGCTCACTTGTGTCGGGGTCGGTGTACGCGGCAAACTATCATCATCAGTATTGGCTCGAGCGTCGTCGTCTTCTTCCGCAGGTGGCTCGTTGGTGCCCCTCGGATTCTGCTCGTGCTCGTGCTCGGCACGCGCTCGTGCCACTGCTCCCGCGTTCGTCGTCGTCGTCTTCTTACACAGCTGGCTGCTTTGCCACTCATAATTCCAGCGTAGAATTTCACTTCTCGTCTGTGTCGTAATGGGAAGGCCACGTTTACGGATGCGTAAGTCATTGCTTAAGGAGGTATAAGCCGTTCATTGTCTTGCGTGACAGATAGATTTAATTTCGAAACAACCTAATTTCGACAATGACGCGCGAATGCTGCAAACCACGCCGCCGAGCCAACTTGAGGCATCGAATGCAAGCGACAACGGTGGAATTCGGTCCACCGTTGTCGACATACCCATAGACGTGCCGACCCGACCGTGAGGACTTCCGTAGGCGAGGCTCGAAAGTTGCACAAATAGGAAGGAAAAATAGAAGGAAATGGAAGGAAAAGTAGTAGGTCAGGTACACAGACGACAAGCTTCGCTTACCCCCATTTTCTCCTCAGGGGAAGGGCTAGCGATTTTTCTTTTTCATAAAAAGATCACTTCCTCTCGGTGCTCGGTTCTCGTAGTGGTGAATGCATGTACGCGCGCGCCTGACTCCACACTGTCGAAGTCGTTCACAGAGGCCAGTCGGCCTTACAGTATTTACCGTCGCAGTGCAAACACGGGCTATGATGGACTTCATTACATTTATTTACCCTAAGGGCCGAGAATCAGGCTTTTCAAAAGGAGGGGGGGATAATAACAAGTTGCTTCAAAAGGGGGTTATAAGCATGAAGAACAACACACAAATAACGAACACAAATGTTCTCAGCATTAAGGACATACAGTGGATCCAGTAGTAGTGTGAAGTAATGATAATATATGCAGTATTACCCGATCGAGCTACAACACTATTAGACTAGTACACCATATACATGACAGTGTTCAAAGGCAGGAATGCACGCAAGCAGGATAACATGGTTGTTTAGACGAGATCAGCTGGCGTGGCAGGTTTGCTCATTAGTGTAGGCTTGTAGAGCTGATTGGAAAGACGATAATTCCTTATCATATGTAGTGGTTGTCTTTTTATTAACAGAGAACACCGGGGGTTCTTGAACGTGGGTCGAACTCTGAGTACAATAGAGTTGTTTTCGTATTCAATTCTCATAGAAAGGCAGCCGCTGCGGTCAAAAATTGAACCCGCGACCGCGTGCTCAGCAGCACAGCAATAGAGTGCAAAACTGGGGCGAGTTGGTAGATCTTCGTAGTAAAATTCAGCGCTAGAATAATGTCAAAACAAAACAGAGAACTGCACAGAACACGTGCTGATGTCCTGTGTACTTCTCTGTCTTGTGTTGGCGTTATTCTAGCGCTAATTTTACTACGAAGATCAGCAGCACAAAGCCATACCGACTGAGCCGCCCCCGGGAAACTTGCCGACCAGCTTTGTCCTCCGTCTTCGTACCGCCTGAACGTAAGGTTTATCGCCAATAAATTCCATTTGGGCACTCTAATAAGCAAGAATGCAACGCTAACGTAGTTAACTCAGTGCCTGGTTAGTTGCTGCACGTATTTGTTATAATTTTCGACAAACAGGACATGGGACTGGAGGTTAGGTTTTTTCACATGCGACACAATTTCTTGCGAACGCAACGAATGTGGGGCACTCCACTGCAACAAAACATTTTTTTCAGAAGCTCGACACAGCAATTAGGAAGCAAATGAGCTTTTTTTTCGAAGCGCAGGTAGTTACAAAAGTAAGCTCGTCGTAGGCCTCTTAAGACTGCCGCCCTTTCAGAAATCCAACGGAGCGAAAACTCGTCGTGGCTTCGATAATTAGTAGCAGCAAGATTCGCTGCTCAATAATTACTGGGTCATAATGGCAGTGGTGACTGTTGAGAGGTCTAATTAGCCGCACGGTGACGGTCTCTAAGCCTCCTAACAAACCGCCGCCTCGGAACTACGAATGGCGGAAACGACCAGTGTTGCTAGAGCCTATGTATTATACATATTTCCTATTTGCGGAATCTCATTTCAATAAGAAACTTAATTTTAAAAATAAAACAGTAGATAGCTTAAAACTGATCGACCACACAACCCTATGCTTCAAGATAACATTAGCAATGACTCCATAAAGGCCAGAACGCGCAAGCGTTTTCTCGAAATCATATGAGCAATCTCTAGTCATATTGTGCTGCGGTGGTTAATGGTATTGTCTTGTAGGTATAGAGTCCCCTACACCTTTGTCATGTCTAATATTTCCGAGCAGCGCTGGTTAACAGTTCCAGAGCCAGGTACACTACGCATATAAACAAATACCCAACAAGTTTGACAGAAGGATAGCAGCCGGCGTAACTCAACTGGTAGAGCATCGCATGCTTAGTGCAGAAGATGTGAGTACGGCTCCCACAGGCGGCAAGTTGTCTTTTTGTCTGCTTTCATTTCACTCTACCCTAATGTTGCTAGATACCAATTAAAACCCTATTGACTTTCTCTTATACCTTCCTTCGCCTAATTGTCGGCTGGCCTGTCACTTACATCGGCTGTCACTGACTAAACATTGATCCACCATGGTCGCCTTCTTCCCGTTCATTAATGTTTCTGTGTAATGTAACGCAAGCGCCGCCTTTAAGTGACTGCTTGTGTAGTTGCGGCAGCGAGTTTACTCTTAAGCCTATGATTTGATTTTCGATAGCCACAAGTTCTCGCTAAATTTTTGTATACCTTTGTTGAGTTCATTGCTCTGTACTTTTAGACTGCTTACAATTGTGGTTCCTATGGGGAAGCTCATAGCATACATCAATAGTCTCTACATGTGAACCTTAGCATAACGGTGCAAGAAATGTGGTTTGTTTCAAATGTATGTTAAATCATAGCTGCCAAACAAAAGTACATACTTAATTTCCTGTTTCCCGCTAAGGATTCAAACTTTAATTCACGAAAGTGTTATAGGTTCAGTTTTATACCGCCGCTAATATTTGCCTGTACACATGAAACAAAATTCTAAGAAATATATCTCAACAAAGAGCGGTGAGACAGTTTGATTGCGCTAAGAGTTGGTTTGAACTACTGTTTCGTTGGATCTTGCGCTATACGGATGTCGTAACAAACTCACAACATGAAAACTAATTCAGATCTGTTTTCCCTAATAGTGGCTATATTTATTTTTAATCGGGGATTTGCCGGAAGGGGTATTGAAAAAAGTGAAGAAAACGGCTTCAAATCAACGATTGCAGGTCTGCGTGAAGCAGGTACTCCCGCCATGTGTTCGGGCACTTTGACCACCTGGCGTTTTTTAACGTGCAACCATGTCTCAGGCATGAGTGCTTATAGAATTTGAACATTCATATCTCTCAGCGACGACATAATCTACGCGTACGCGCTACACATGACCTGGGCCCAGTATTGTGAAGTAATTTTTTCCTTTGATTCTATGCCTTTCCGGCCGATGCCGGTGATAGCTTGGACGGTGTGCCCCTTGGGCCGCTGACAAAGCATGAAAAAAAGTAGCATTAGAATAAAACCGTGCCATTATTCCGGCAACATCATGGGGCCACTGCCGAGCGAGGAACGACAAGCCGCTTGGTTGCATTCGGCAGGTGACTAATCGAAACTCAAATTCTATGATTACTACCACACCTGTGCCTTCCAGTTCGGAGTTCCAGGAACTAGACCTAAGTGCCTACGTGGATGCCGGGTCGTGTTTCCAAATCTTCATACTTCCTTAGTGAGCCCTTCCTATCCAGATGCAAACCAGGCGTGTTCTTATGAGTTGGGTACACCCATTACCTCGGTACAGGCCACGGAGAAAAAGATATTTCTCCGTAGTACAGGCGGAGCTAGTTGCACTCTAGGCCTAACCACTCTGTTGCCAATCGCCAAGGTTGCAACGCCCAGAAGCGTAATCCTCCACACCGATTCGACGCAAGCGGAGCGCTCACTTCACTGCGTTGGTCGTTCAGCTTCTGTATAGCGATGGACTTTCCCCGTTGTGCGACGACCTATCCATGCCTGGTTCGAGTAGGCTGGATTCGTCGATCAAGTGTTCCCGCTCATAACGCGACAGACGCCGCATGCCATCCCTTGACGGTAGTATGCCCGTTGCCTTTGCTCATGCTTCCGAGCTCTGAAACAGTGGACATTCACACACAAAAAAAAAAACAATCTTCGGCGCACGGAGGTATACTCCGTGTGGTTTTTGATCTCCCGGGTGCTCTCACACATCAACAGGAGGTATCGCTCCGAAGTGTTCGCGTCAGTGCGGCTGTCACACCGTCCATCCTCGAGTAGTGGGTATATGTCGACGCCTGTTCGTAGCGTCGCGGGACAGTACGGGCGGCAGACCTACAGCACTTGCTATGGACATGCCCTGGTCTGCAATCGGCTCGTCGACGTCATCTGATACGTGTGGGTCTCCGCCCTAATCGGCAGCCAGACTTACACCAGTGCATATTTTGCCATCATCACCGCTCCTTTTTTGGACTTTATGCAAGAGGCAGAGCTTTACAATTGTGTGTAAAACTTTCGTGTGGTGCCGCGTAAGGTATACTAACGCAATAAAAAAAATCAGGCCGTGGTTATCTTAATAAATTTCGTAGCCATATCGCACTGCGATTAGCTTACTAATTGTGTTCAGTTCGCGGGATAACGAACCTCATAATGTACTTTAAAGCGAAGCTTTCTTGAGGAGTTCCGGGCGCTTTGCGTGGCCTCCACACGCCATCTAGGAATGATGCAGCATAGAAGTAGCTTACCGTTTCAATCACACAGTTTCATACAACACTTACTAGAGGGAAATGTGACGCTAGTGTTTATGGAAGCGGAAAGCGGGGCGGTTCGGCCATAGGAGGGGAATGATGGTTAGTACATGGATTTGCCTAAACTTCGTCCTTTTGGATTTTCGAGCTCATCATTTGCAGCAAAGTATGGCGTTATATATAATAAAATAAGCGGTAATCAAATTGTCCGACAGCAGGATTTGAGCACAGGACCTCTAGCACACAAGCCTAATATTGAAACCATTATACCACGGGCACAAGCGTCGACACGCACTATAGAACACACTTTCTCGCGGGCAATACAGCCCGTTGAGAATCGTGGCGCGTTTGGATCCCCAGTTGCACTAGAAAAAAACGACTGCATCAAAAACACAACGAGTTCAACGCGATGATATATGAATCACCACTGAAAATTTAAACAAATAATACATATGTATGATGCACTGCATGTAAGTATGCGTGTGAAACATCCGCCCTGCCTATAATTCACTGCAAATAAAATAATTTCTTCGTTTAACATAATGCTTATTAGGACTAGTATTTATACCTCGAAAACAACACTGGATATATACGCGCACACATATTTTGTGAGCCAGTCGCCCGAAGAATGATTTGCTTTACGTAGATGGCAACTGGAGTTGAGTCCGCCTGTTTCCTTTTTTTTTCTTTTTTTTTTCGCTGAAGTGACCATTTTGTGTACGCATTGTCTTCTCCGGTTTTTCTCGCGCACATTTACCGTGAACTTGCGATGCACGCTTTCCTGCGGCTTCACAATGAGAGCTGGTGTTTTTTAAATCTCCGCGCTTCGTTATTCAGATGTTATTGTTTTTATATTTCTGTTATTGTGGTTTTGCGAAGAGATAATCAACGCACATTGTCATTTACTGGCAACAGCAAAAATTTATTTTTGACGATTGAGGTTGTTAAATCGCATGCTTTGCAAAAAAAAGCTATTTAAGAAATCACTTTATTGTTGCAATTTTTAATTGCTATAAGCTATTCTTAGAATATAAGTTGTTCGAAAAAATGACTGTTTTAGTTGGCGCGTCCCAACCAAGTGGCAAGAATTCGCTAATATGTATACGTGTAGGGTAGCAGGTCGTAAGTTTTTTATTGCTTGTACAGCAGCTGTCACTCTCCTATCATCTCAGGAGAAACGAATTCAGGGAAATGTCATTCGCAGTGCCAATACTTTCAGAGCAATTTTCTCTTCGGTATATTTCTGCCTTTCAAAATGACAAATAAATATGTAGGTATTAGAGGGCAGCAAGGACGCGGCCATAAAACAGTTTCACGTGTACAAGTCATGCGTACGAAAACATGGTTGCTTGGGAAATAACAATAAAGAGATAAGCGCTTTGGAATTTAATCCCTTGAGACTCGGTAATTTTATCTTTTATTCTATCTTGCACTCATCTAGGAAAGCACTATATGCTCTTTTCATAAGTCTGCAAAACGAAACTCCTTAAAATGATTGCACCCACTTTCTAGTTCCACAGCTATAAAGGCAAACGTACAAAATACTGTAGCAGAAGTAAGGTTTGGCTACCTGTGGAAATCTTAAGCCTGCACTTAAGCCAGGAGCGCAAGAAAAAAAAAAGAACTAGACAGCCACTAAGCTGAAGAAATCCAAGTTATATGTAATCCACCGTGGACTATAACCTAACCAAACTGAACCGGAAGTGGAAAGACGTTTTAAGATACGGTACCTCAAACGTTCGGCAGCGATTATTTATGTTTTCTTTTGTTTGTGCAAAAATTCAGGTAACCTTACAGTCACGTGCAATATGACCTGCCACACCGAGACCCGTGGTCGAAGGGACTCCACGACTGCACGGCTCCAGTGAAATAGGAAACGTTGCAGAACTAAACCCAGTTCTAACTACTAGTATTCAGTAAATCTATATTTCTTGTGTCGTTAGGAGCCCCATCGACCACGTGCCAGAGTGCTGCAGATCATATTGCACGCAACTGTGCATCTGCATCGCCTGCTAGTGTTTTTTTTTTCCTCTAAGATGCGTGGAAAGTAACATGAGAAATTCATATCGCAACAAAATGCACGTAGGCCGACTTTTCCTAAGCTTATTCTAGAATAAAATTTGTTTTAGTCCATTGTTGACTGAAATGTAAGGCAGCTATCAGGAGTTTGCTTTGAAGAATGATAGGACATTTTGTAGCTCTTCTGAGTCCTGACTATAGTGCGCATAAAATTGCAGTACATCCGGTTCTGCATAGTTAGGGGTGTTTGACTGGAAGAAAAACACCCCTCTAGTTCGGTCTTCAAGAAGAAGTTGTCCGAAAGGAACTTCTTGGGCTGATTAAATAGGGAAGTGCCTCGAGCGGCCTGTCAAGCGACAATTTTGCGTGTAATCACGGGCTTCTTTAACGCTTGGCAAAAGACTTTTATGTAGCATGTATTCAGAAACAGAAAGCTCTGTAAGGAGTTTCTCATGTTCTTCAATTTCCTCATTGACCCTCTTCACCTAATTATAATAATTGACAAGTTCAATTAATAATAATACTAATTGTCTAATTAGGCGTAATGCAGAAAATAATCTGAGTATCTCCAAGCGATGGCAAACAACGTTACCTTGGCTCTGTCCAGCTACGTAGCATTTGCATATTTTTAAAGTTTGGCTCAAGTTAAGTGAAATTAACACCCTGTATACTGGGTTTGGCTGAGGGTAAGCGGATTCAGCGTACAAGAAAGTAAAATAATGACTGGCGAAAGGCAAAATAATTCAGCTCCACAATTATCTACATACATCGGACACCCCAAATGTTTGTGGCTAAGTATTCGTCGTAAAGCATGTTGTGTGTCATACTTGCCTGTGGCATGTGGGATCACGCAAGATTTTAGATGCCGTAGAAAGTTATTTCTGGTAGCGCGGCGGGCACATGCCGCCGTTCCTTCCTTCTTTTCCTCCTCGTTGACTAATACCTCTACTGGGTTTAGAAATCATGTCAATGCGACAATGCACACTTCAAGCATCTCCTCTGTGACCGCCCCCGCTACATTGTGGCAAGAAAGTGCTCGCGACTGTGCTTGAAAAACTGGACGATCGCCCCTTCACAGAGGAAAAAGTTTTAGGACACTGGTCCAGACAGGTTTCGGCACTCAAGGCCTTAAGAGCTCTGATGAAGTTCCTAAGGGCTTGCGAAGTGTGCGACCGACTTTGAACGTACAAGCGCGTAGGTTCGCGTTATTGGGCGAATTTTTCTAACTTCAATTTTTTATTTGCTTCTTCTATCACCTTTTATTCCCTTTACCCCTTTCCCCAGCACAGGGTAGCCAGCCGGTACTTGCTAACCTCCTTGTCTTTCTTTCCCTTTCTTTCCCTCTCACTCCCAGCGGGACGCGCTAAACACTCTGATATCTTAATTTGCGCCTTGACCCCCCCACACTCTCAGAATGCTGCAATCTGCGCATGTACCACGGAAGCCACAACAGGTATGGTAGAGCGGGTTAAAGTGAGTCGCGGGCCAGAGCGCGTCAGCTTGAATTTTACGGGCCATCTACTTCAAACTGGAAAGTCTGAGGGATTTGATATTTTGCCTAAAGTGGTCGCTACTTGCCCACCTTTCTTGATTTGAAAACTGCTGTGATTGGTCAAAAGACGCCGGAGAAAAAAAAATGTGACAGAAACCATCTCACGATGACCGTGAAGGTAATGCAATTACGTTCACGCGAAGTAACGACACACTGTATTGGTGAATTCACGCTAATTTAAACTCCCTAGTGGTCATTCCGAATATTATGTGGCTTCGGCCAGATGCGACATACACTGTCTCCGGTATCGGCCCACTTTGCTATGGCTCTCACTTTCCATGGTCACCCATAATCCAGATGACACGACGACGACTGTATGACGACAACGACGCTGTAACGGCGACTGGATTACGTAGATAGAACGTATGACTACGAGGCAGTGCCAACAATGGCATGAGAATGGTGTGTGACGACGATGTGTGATGACGATGGTATGATGAGATTTGAGTGACGAAGCTGTAGTGATGACAACAAAACGACCACAAAGGCCTCCAACGATGGCACGACAACTAATCCATTAGGACGGTATGACAGCGCTGGCCTCATGACCTCGGCCAGACGAAATTCGGATGCCGAAGCCGGAGTGAAGACGATGGACCGACCACGGCATGGCGAGCATGGGATGTCGAAGCTGGAATGAAGAAGTTGCAATGGACCACGATGGGGATCACGCACTATAAGCACATAATTAGTGACCGAAACTGTTAGGCAGCTTGCGCTGCTTTGTCGGCGCAGAAGGCGTGAACGTAACGGCTGACGAGGGTCAGCTGAGGACGATGGAACGATCATAACGGCTACACAACAACGAGTGCGTACAAAGTGGCCACAGCTGGCAGAAACCTTTCGTCACTGGGTCGGCGTAAGCAGCTCGATAGATAGATAGTTCGGGATCAAAAGGCCGCAGGTTTGCGAAAAATGCTAATCGCATCAATATTCATTTTCTGGCGTAGCCGCACAATGATGTGCTCCTTCGAATAATTATAAACTTATCTCCCTGTTTTACGTGGAGGAAAACAGCTATTCCCGTATATTAACGGTCGTGGATGACCCAAAAATGTGTACTCTGCCACACTGCCTGAATAAACTAGGAAGAGAGACGTTGGACGATGATCCCTCTGAGCGAGAGGAGGCGTCGCATAGGAGGAAGGTGTCGTTGCTTAGCCAAAAAAAGTAAGCATATCCAGGGACGTTAAAAGGATTCAGCATTGCAATAACTTTTAAACATGCGATGTTAGCGACAATATACGAGATAATGTCGCAACTATGTGCTTTTCGATATCGTTTAAGGAAGCGCCAAAAACACCACGTAAAAGCAGCAGTGACGAATGCAGGAGGCTAAGGTAAAAGCCATGTGGGATCAGTAGAAACGATGCCCGTGACGTAACCCGGGTGGGCTTCCACCTTTGCCCATTAAGCCTGTACAGTAGCGGAAGAAACCGTGGTCACCTACGGGGCGGGTGAAACTAGTGGAGCAGAAGCGCGCCGGGGTGCCCCTGATCCTGCTGTTCACATGAGAACGAAGACAGCAAGAAAAAACAAAAACGCTAAATCGGGGTTTGCTTTCATTTCCGCGCCCATGTCTCTTTTGCAGGAACGAGGCCGTGCAAAATGAAACCAGAACAGAAACAAAATATAAGCGAATACTCAAGCAGAGACGTGAAGGGGAAGCGCACCATACTGTAACGAACCGCGTGTCGTGCCCCCTTTTCTGTGCCCAGGTGACTAGAAAGGCGGCAGCAGCCAAGCTAAGAGATGAAGCACGTGGAGGGGAGTACAGAAAAAAAAAGGTGGGGGAGGTTAGGCGAAATTGCGTTCACAGCGGGGCATTAATAGAAGAAGCCAGCACATTAGCATCTGCTTGCGGCGACTACAACGCCCGCAGAAAAGCCCCGGCTGAACCCCCCGCCTGCCTACTCCCCTTACGTCGTAAGCGGTCACGCGAAGTAATGGCTTTGCAGCGACTCCATTTGCATGTCTATTTGTACGTCAGCGCTGCTGTAGCCAGATTCTTGTTATCCGCTTCAGCGGATGCGTGTCAAATTGTCGCTCGTTATATTACGCGCCTTCTCCCGGATGTGGTGGCTCAGACGGCCGCAATTGCTGATTCCGTTTCTGGTTTTACTTTCCGTAATGTAGCAATTTGGGACCACATAATTCACGAACCGTTATAAAAAGCAAAGTGTGATTAAGAATTTTGGGCCGACAAGGTGGGCCTTAATCTCCCGTATCATGTGCCTTGCGAGAGGGCGTAGAGTTTCTTTAATGGGGTGCGTGGCAGATGTGACATATTTTCTTGGTCTACTGCACCGAGTAGTAAGGCTTGCACGGGATTCGTGCTAGAAATATTTTTTTAGCCCAGGAAACATCTTGCCTTTTTCTTTGATCTCGCATGACTCCAGTGTGTGACGCAAAACTTCGCGTCATTCCCCATGCTTTAATTCTATAGGCGTGAAATAAATGTTTACTGTGACCAATTATCCCAGTAATTACGTCGCGAGCTGTTTCTTTGGCCACGAAAATTGTTATATCTGTGCAACTCCGACCTCCACCCAGACTGTAACGACACTAGGCATCGATTCTATTTAACACAGCAAGCTGGGCGAGTTGGTAACTGAACATGTTTCTTAGGGATGGGTAGCGCTACCCGGACGAAGGACGGATGAAGAGACCGGGTAGCGCTACCCACCCCTAAGAAACATGTTCAGTTCTATGTTGGTTTTGGATAGGAGTTGCCTTCACACAGGTTCATTCAGCGGAAACTAGAATCACTGACGGTGCTACAGATGCCTGCGGCTGCGAAGGAAGAATCATCTGTTTATAGTGCTACTGTCCTAGACTTGATTTAAAAAGCAATGGCAATACAATAGAGTTACAATGATGGAACGTCATCTATTCTCCATGAAAGCAGAATTGGGACGCCACCTACACCGATCATCAACCCATAAGGCAGTGAAAGCGTTTTGGGGATTTTTGGGAACAACAGGTCTTTGCGAACGCTTATGACTTAGCGGAGAATTCGCACGCATCCCACACTCACTTCGTCTTTGCTCCCTGCAACTTTCTGATCTTTCTATTCCAATTTGGTCCTCTCGCAGTATAGAGTAGCGAACTACACAGAAGCACTCATGCTTTTCATACATGTGCGCTTTTCTTCTTTTTATTTTCATTTGCATACAAAACCAGACACGTAGTCACCTATAATGATAACAGCAATTGCTTTTCACGTAACTGTAACAATCATTATTTTATTTATACTGAACTATCCTGGATTTACTAGAAAGCACACTTCTTTCTCGGCAAAATCGACTGCAAGGGCAAGGGAATGGAAATTCTAGTAGTTCCGTGCTCAGCATCGCCACAATTACCCCTGCTAAAGGTTGTACAGACTTGAATTCGCAACGCTTCTATATGGAACATACATATTTTGCTGGGGACTGCAGGCGCTGGGGGAAAGAGCGAAATAACAACCTCGATAACGTTGAGCATGTCCTGTTCTTATAGCATGCTTGTCGCCAGGGTTCACTTGCCATATCTTTGTCGTCAGTTGCAGCGTCGTAAAACTGGCATCCCAGTGTGGGCTGCACCGACAACTGGTCGACGGGGGCTGAAATTAAGTGCGATTGCTCTCAACGGGTAGGAAAGAGTGAAATATTCTGGCCGCTATCGCGGTGCGACCAGCCACTGCCAAGTCAGAGGTGAAGAGCATATTGTCTCAGAAATTATACGAACACTCGAAGCTGTCAGCAGTTTAGGGTGGTAGTCGGGCCACCCTAAGCAAGTGGCCCTGAGGAGCAACTAGCTTACGTCGTCGAAGCGTCTGAGGGTGGCTCTCAAAGTTTGCTGAAGCTTCATTCACACTAGGCCGACACGACACCAATATTGGTCTACCGACTGTTGGCGACAGCAGTTCACACGACAGAAAACTCTGTGGCCAACGGTTTAAAGGAAGGAAGACGCTGTCGCCAACAGTCGGCAGATCAAAATCGGTGTCGTGTCGGTCTAGTGTGAATGAGCCTTAAGCAGAACCGCGCCATCTTCTCTTCTTTTAAGCCTATGGTGGCTTGTTAGTAGGAGTTAGAGATCTCGAGGTTAAAAGAACAGTAACGAAATAATTTTACAATATTACTTAACCGTTATGGAGCATACTTCTTAACAGAATGATGGTGCATTTATGTTTACAGAAATATGGGGCACTCATAGTTGGAGAATAAGTGGCACTCCAGTCGGGAGATGGAAGGAAAAGCAAAACAATATATTTTGCCCATCTACAATAACTCTGGAAGCATCCATATGTTCGCAATTATTCTGGAGCACACATATTGACAGAATTATGGAGCACATTCGGAACTCGCTAGAAGTTCTCCATTAAAACATTTGACGATTCCCAGTTTCCCTACAACAGGAAAATGCCAGATGCTAGAAAATGCTACAGCAGGGTGATGCCAGATAGGGGCCACTCAGGTAGTGCGAAGCCGTCGCACAACTCTTATATTCGAGGGGGGAAATTCCACGCAAGAGCAGATGCACTGCCCCTTAGCAAGAACGTGAAAAGAGGCAGCGAGGGCACAAAACGCTTTGTCCCAGCGACGAAACGGGAACACACAACCAGCAGAGCAGGCTCGTCGAACAGAGCGGCCCCTCGCGCAATTGTGAAATATCGACTCGTAGGAGAAGCCGTGAGAGCCGTCACGTCATCGCCATCTAAGATCGTACCTGCCCCGCCAACGAAACCGGGCCTATTACACATGGTTATGTGTGGCTAGATTCTACAATGCTGGCGCTAACTGGTTGTATGTTTACAATGTGTCTTGACAGCCTCAAAATGATAATGCGTGCTCTTGCTGGAATACCGTACTTGTGAGAATTTCAGTGACGCTGGTATTCGCTAGAGGTACAGCATTACTCACGGTGCATCATATCTTCACCACTGACCAGTCTGGCACGGATAGCTTTTGCTAACATCACCAATTTTCTTAGTCTACTTTTAGTGTTGTCTTCCTCTACAAATTTTCTCTGTGGAAGCATAAAGAACTGGTCAGTGCGTGTATACAAATCAGCTGCTCCTTTTGTCTGCACTGCAGAGTTCTCGCTGCATTGCTTTTCGTTTTCTATATATGCCAACGCTTGCCTGTAAATGTAATTTTTATGTGAGATATTCTAAGAACACCTTTGTCGTTTTTTTTCCTGTTTTACTTTCTTTTCAGAAACAAGGTGCCTTATGCGTCTATTCTGAAGAAATACTGCCGCTCAACATACTCCATTTCTGTGTGGACCCTTCCATCTTCGTTGAAAATTCCCTAAACTGTGACCATTCCAAGAAACACTGAGGAAGTGTCCCGCTATGAAAAAAAAAGGTATGAGTTTGTTGTCGTTCTCTGTCTTGTTTGTACTTCTCGTTCGGTCTTCCTGCGTGAACTGAGCCTTCGTTTAGACGAGTATGAGGTGTTATAATGATAATTTTAGGCGAATGACTACTTATCTCTTGAAACCGCTGCACTACCCAATATACTTACCCCTGCAAGAACTGTCCGCATTGAGTGCGCTTAGAATAGGCGTGGAGAGCTCATCACTTCAGCCTGTTTACGCGGCACTTCCTAAGTTAGCGCTAAAGCTCAAAACGTTGTGACAACAGTGTCATTAAACTGCCTTGACGTATTTAATTGTATCGTATATACAAGAACGATTTGAATGGATAAGCTATTGTGCAAGTAAATATTCTTTGGTACAAACAAAATTCCCCGCGACTCTTGCTCACAGCCTGAACTTAACGCTGCGGAGAAAAGTTAAGAAGAACCAGCCACTATTTTCCCCCTTGGGGATGCACATAGCTCTGTCAAATGTTAGATGAAGAAATACGGAAGGATCCGGGAACCATGAGCAGAATCGCTCTGTCGTTCGTCAAAAGACATCATGTCAGTGCTTCAGATATCGGCTGGAAAACATTGCGCATAATAGATGTGACCTAGAGCGCACACGTGCCCGCGTATGATGGCAAAACGTGGGAATAGAGCACACCTAGCACATAGTACGTAGTACACGTGACACGTGTAACCTAGTACGCGTCTCACAATCAGTCAATAATGGAAAGGAAGACCCGATGCAATGGTATACATATCATTCAGTTAGGGGTACAAGCATTACCCAGACCCACAGAAGTGCACCGAAAGCTACGTCAAGTATATATAATTTTAATTAAAGCAGTCTAAGTCTTTATAAGCGGATATCGAACAATAGTAACCGCACTTTAATTAACTTTAAAATACAAACATTACCGTTTTAGGCAAAAACTGTGTTACTTTGCAAACATATGCATTTGATAAATGGTTGTGTGTTGGTGTACAGCCTATTGTGTTGCCTCCTTTCAATTATAGCGTACCTTCTTTGCAGATCTACAAAGAAGACCACTGGAATCGCATATCGGCAGACAACAGTACTAAACAAGCATCTGCATTCAGATGGTGGTTTGTGTGAAGTGGACAAGCAATCTAAATCTACTGACGGGACGCCAAACTTGAAGATGACAGACAATGCCTGTCTTGGAAGCTGCGCCAACAGAACTGAAATGAAGTTCTAAGGAAGTGTTACCATGGGTGTCGTGTGAAAGAAAGAGAACAATTGTGAGAGAAAAAAAACCCGAAAGGACCACCTTTGTAAGGTGTGAGCGCTTTTGTTCCCAACTCTTCCCTTTTTCCCTTTGAGGTGCGCGTTATCAAACAAAATGTAGGTAGTAAAACAAACCAATCATCCCCCTGCGAACTAGCATCAAGCAATGCTTTATGTTGAAGGTAAGTTTATAGAGAACGTGCGTTTCGTCCTTAGGATTTCCGTGACAAGCGTAAAAGCTTCTCCCATCTCGTCACGTGGCTGGTGCCGATGCACGTTTTCAGTATTGTGTACAAATGTTTTCATGCATACATGGACAAATTTACCGAACTGACTGCCGGTGCTGTATAGACGTAGTTAGAAGTGTTTAGCTTCTTTTCAATGTCAGTCGACTAGACTCCATCACCTTCGCTTACCCTTAGCACACCCATCAGATATGTTCCCGTCACCGACACTGCCTGAAGGCATGGAAAAGATATGTTCATTTGTGCATGCGGTTGTTCTTTATTAAAAAAATTCACGAAAGTTCAAACTGTTCTAATAGGAAGGCGTCTTGTTGAATATTGTAAAGTGTCTTCACGCCTACACAATCTGTTGTCAGCATTGGTGTATTGCTCTTGATTAATATTTGAAATTAAAGAATTCATTTTGGTGCAATGTAATTTTTTCTCCACACACAAACACCCATCAGTTGGCTTTAGTTTTATTTCTGAATTAGGCATTTTTGAGACATGTTTGGTTCAAAGAAAGGAGCCAGGCAAGTAGGCGCAATCTCTGCGATGCTATTCACTGCATGCTTAGAAGTATTCAAGCTATTAGACTGGAAATGCTTAGAAGTGAAGATCAACGGTGAATATCTCGGCAACCTTCTGTTTGCAGATGGCACTGTCATGTTCAGCAACACTGGGGATGAATTACAAGAAATTATTGAGGACCGTAACCGAGAAGTGCAAGAGTGGGGTTGAAGATTATTATGCCGAAGACAAAGGTAGTGTTAACATGTTTAATAGCCTGGCAATGTGGGTAGAATTCAGGATCGCCATTCAGCCTCTAGAATGAGTGCAGGAGTACGTTTATCTAGGTCAATTACTCACAGGGAACCCTGGGGCGTTATAATGTAAAATGAATCCAAACTGTTTTGATTCGAACTTCTGCAATCAGCCTCCACGATTTGTCAAGACATTGTCGGGCCACTCGCAACTTTCCCTGTCTGTCACGCGACATCACAAAGCCGCGAAGACTCACCATGTCCTGTCACGCGACATCACAAAACCGCGAAGACTCACCATGTCAAAGTGACGTGTAGGCGAAAAAAAAATTGCATTAATATGTCGAACAAAGCTGAATTTTTTTCTAAATAGCCACAGACTGCCCCGTTCCGAAAGGAATAGAAGATGACTGCCCGGCGATCGCTCAGGCCCTCGCTACTCGCACCCGCCGGTGAGCATGTATTTATTAGCGCATGATAAACATTTTCCCGTGGCACTAAAACGCAATCGAGCCCTTTCGGCATGATACGACATCAATCTGCGAACTCTTCCTTGCTGAGGATCGGTTTTAGTCGCATTCTTATCTTTCCGTTGCACGCCGCCGCGATTTTCGACCAGCCACCGCAAGCTAAGCAAGGCGAAGCGGACCAATCGGAGAAGCCGGAACCACCCTCTTCATGCGGTTATCTGTTTTCACTGTGCTGGCTCGGCCCCATCGAAACCCTCTCCACTAGAGCGTGCTCCTCGCCTCTTGTCAGCCAATTAGATAAGAAAAACCGCTGAGAGTAGACAACGTTATTGGTTTGAAAGCGAACAAAAGTGACCTCCTATAAACGAGGAGAGTGTTTGATTGGGTTGTTCAGACAGCGCTGCCGGCCACTGCTCGATGCTTGCGTCGGTGGTTACGTAAATTTGACGTCAGGAGTTTGGAATTATTTTACGTTATAGCGCCCCTGATCACGCGAAGAAAATTTACAAAAGAATAAAAATGGGTTGGAGTGCATACGGCAAGCATTACCAAATCCTGACTGGGAGCTTACCACTGTCGTTGAAAAGAAAAGTACACAATCATTGCATTCTACCGGTGCTAACATATGGGACAGGAAGTTAGAAGCTAACAAAGAAGCTCGAGAGCAAGTAGAGGACCGCGCAAAGAGCAAGGTAACAAAAATATTAGGCATAATCTTAAGATACAGAAAGAGAGCGGTGTGGTCAGAGAGCCAACGGACATAGCCGATATCCTAGTTGACATTAAGAGGAAAAAATGGAGCTGGGCCGGCCATGTAATGCGTAGGATAGATAACCGGTGTACCATTAGAGTTAAACAATGTGTGCCAAGGGAAGGCAAGCGCAGTCGAGTATGGTAGAAAACTAGATGGGGTGATGAAATTAGGAAATTTGCAAGCGCATGAAGGAATCAGCGCAAGAGTTGGGTAATTGGAGATCACAGGCAGATGCATTCGTCCTGCAGTGCACATAAATATACGCTGCGGCTGCTGCTGCTGATGATGATCATTTGGATAAAATAATAAATACGTTTGCCAGTAAAAATTTGCTGCCATCCCTACTTGGAGCACCGGTCCTCAAATGTACTCCTCACGTCATGGCGGCCGTATAATTCTATTTCTTTCTGCTGCAGAAACACTTGACGTCACAGTGAAGCTCTTTGAGTGAACAGTTGCGCAGAAAAACGTTATGCATTTTTCTCAGTAAGTAGTTTCGGGCACGAAAAATTAAAACATAGTTTTTTTGTTCCTCGTGCGTTCATCGCAGCTGTAATTTTCGCATAGTACTAGTCAGCCATTACATTTCAATTGATTATTTATTTGATGATATATCTATGTGGTCCTTCAAAAACATTGAACAGTAAGTGTAATCGGTACTATAGTGACAACTTTGTTACTCTATCGCGGAAATTGGGCAGACTTTAGAGAGATTTCACTGATTAAGCAGAGAACTAGTAAAAAACTTGCATATACGCTGTCGGATTACTGTATTCCCAGGAGCAATTTATATTGGAAATAATAGTGCAAGCGCAAAATTTCTACGGACAGATATTCACTTCCGTAAGCAAGGCGTACTTAAGGTTATTTGGGAATACGATCAAAAACTGCAGAGTCGCTTTCACCCTTTAATGATGGCACATAAAACTATCGGAAAATTATCATTTTCTATCTACGAGTGCAAAGCCCATCATATGCTTACAATAGGTGGCTTCACTCAATAGGTGGCGTCACTCCAAGCCCCCTAAGCCTTCGTTTTGAATTTGTACAGACACCTCTCGTCTTATGTGAACCATAGTGGTGCATTTCATTTGCTTTGCATCACGTCTGGAACACTGCAACCGGAGACGTTGCATCGGCCTGTCTCAACTGCACACGCTTTCAAGAAAAAGCGAGTCGCGTACCAAACTACTTCTTCCTCGTCCTGCGTTGCTGTTTTAAACAAACACATAACGCTTGCTGCCTGTCATTCGCTGTTTGTCGAAGACAATTTGCAAGAAAGCTCTTGCTCAATAGCAAAACTGAGCAAAAAAAAATTGGTAAATAAAGGGTTAACACTTCTAGACCACACGAAGCACTGTGTTTAGAGCCACCAGCAGAAATATTCTGCTTTATTCTTGTCGTTGAGTCAAGAAAAGCTTTAAATAATCCAGCAGGACCTTGTGATACGACACAGTGACGCCAATAACGGGTGATAGAAAACGCTTACTGGTACTTATGGCGCTTATTATCATCCTCGGAAAATACCCACGAATGTTATGCAAAGCACCCGATATATTGTAGTATTATGCGTGCCATGGCGCACACATGTATTCATGACCTGCGGAACCCAAGCAGGGATTATGAAATTTAATATGGTAACTTTGATAGATCGTCATGGTCCTTTACATGCACTGAGTAGACAACCATGGCAAAGTATACCCTATATGTGACTTGAGTATGTCCGACAGAACTCAATCTTTTTTCTTTAGTCCCCATAAACATTACAATTTCAACCCTTTGTTGTTGCTATGCTAACTTCCTTCTCCTAGACACCTTCGCATTTTCGCAGATGCTCTGTAAGGTGCAACGTATCACAATCGTGTTGGCTTGCCACCTTCGGTGCCTATGACCGTGTACAGCCCGAAAAAAAAATTACGTAGCGAAACAACTAGTCCATGTACACATATGGTACGAAGCGTTAAAAACCTCTAGCCAATCGCGCTGCCATAGAACGCCGTTTCCATTGTCATGCATGTTGAAAGTTACCATCCAATGGTATTTCTGAAGCCACCGGTAGAACATTCCAACGTGAGACAGTTACGATGCCCGACTTCGTTCCCTTTCTTTCTTGCTTTCGTATGAATTGTAATGATATATTATAACTACTACACAAAACAATCCGGTAGAACCCATCTCGCGATGAACGTCCACGTTAAGGCGAATAGTATTAAGGCAGTGTATCGGAGCGACACCGTATTCCAACCACCGAAACGCGTCATGAATGAGATGTGCATGACGCCGGGGTAAATTATCGCGTTTACCTATGATACGCTGCGCTATCTATAGTGGCGCCGTAGCAATGTACCCGACTGGCAGTGACCCCAAGTTGGGGTCAAAGTGGTTCACTGAAGCTACTCATCCAAGTTAGCTATAGACGTTTATCGAAGTGCGGTACTAAACCATCTACGTACACATACTCACTGAGCGACCCAAGTTGGCATGAAACAGGTTTATCGAAGAGCTGCACGTAACTTTTGGCTATACCTGGTAGGACATACCCAACGGCACATGCCTAATGGCCCAAGTTCATCGAAGTAAGGAGGTTCATTGAAGTACGGCACATTGCTGGTTTCCCTTACGTAGAATTGAAGTTGGCTTGAAAGATGTCCAATGAAGCATTCATTTAAGTGTTTCATCTTCGTGCTCTCTTCGTCGTTCAACCGGCGATGAAATGCTGCCGAGAGAAAAAGCCACTATTGAAAACAAAACAGGCAGAGGTGCAGCCATAGAAGAGAGAAGTGAAGGAAAACAAGAAAAAGGTAGGGAAAAAAGAAAGCAGCAACTTGAGCGCTGTTGAAATGAGTGCTTTCGAAACCGGTTCCCTCCTTACAGGAACAGGATTCTTTAAACATTAGACCATAGACGACCCAGCGACCCAAGTTGGTTGGAAAACGCTTGGACATCGACAGATAGACATGCAGTCGGACATATACACAGCCCCGGAAAGTGCGTGCAGTACCCTAATAATGCTAATCACATAAAAATGCATTTTTGAAGCACCAACAGGAATTGCAGTTGAACTTGCGCAGCTTCATGACGGTTCACCAGGTTATCATAATCAGCCTTGCTAGTATGGTATGAATATTTTTACGGAGTCGCAATATACTAGAATAATCAGGGTGATCGTCAAGTGTTTGATGTCCTTGTCGTCGCTTTATCTTGTGTTATAGAGACAATAATGATGACGGATCCTGAACATGAACGATTTCTGGGTAAGCATCATCCGCGCTGCCTACATTCACAAGCGGAGACATGACTATGTTTGCAGAATGCGAGCTGCAGAAATCTGGACCCTTAATGCAGTGCGATTCCTTCAAAGTTGATGGCTTCCTCCGTACCAGAAATGAAAGCTGAAATCGCAATAAAGCACAATTTGCGATTGTTGTTATATCATGGTTTGTTGTCTGCTTGTGCATCATGTTTCCACAGTCTGTTGATTTTTTGAATGTGCGAAACTCAAATGGCCTGCCTTAGTGCATAGACAAGAAAAACCTCAAGCAGACAGGTGTACTTACCGTATAGCAATGCAGCCGGTTCTTGAATAAACTTTGTGACGACAAAAATCAAACGCATCAGGTAGTTTGGGAAACGAAGTAGATTGGCTGTAAGTGCCAAGAAAAAGATCAGGCAAGTTTGCACTCAGTTGCGCGAAGCATAGGTACAGCGATGCTTACAGGCTGCTATTGTTAGGTATGAACTTGGTTGCTGCTAGGCCTTAAGTTGGTTTAACTTAACTACGCATGTACGAAGGTATTCTCGAGCGATCATTTCCAAGGTACCTTCCCTTTCGCGATATTTCGCCTGAATAACGCTGGACGCGTGGGAGCCTACGAGCGACAGCGCTCCTGGCATGCCACAAAAGCAGGCAGGCTAACCAAGTTTGGTACAGTGCCAAGAACGTTGTCGCTTGCCGACTCCGTACACGTTGGCGACATTTCTTGTGACTAGCGCTGGACGCGTCGGCGCCTACGAGCGACAGCGTTCCTGGCATGCCACAAACGCAGGCAGGCTAATAAAGGTTAGCACAGTGCCAAGAACGCTGCTTCTTGCGGGCGCCGAACGCGTTGGAGGCTAGCCGCTCGATACCCATCGGCCAGCTTCGCTGTGTCTTGAGCTTTGCGCAGCCTAGTGCAAGCTTTGGGCTTTCTTTTAAATGCGAAGCGTTTTTTGCACAGGCTCTGTCTGTTTTCCCGCGTCCCACACCCCCACAGCGCATGTGCGTCCCCTCTCCTCTCTCTCCTCTCCTACGCTCCCACCTTTTCTCTCCTCTAGGAATACTCTACGGAGCGGCGCCCATCTGCCACCCCCCCCCTCCCCAGCGCATGCGCGTCCCATCCCCCTCTCTCTCCTCTCCTACGCTCCACCCTTTTATCTCCTCTAGGAATCCGGAGCGGCGCGCTCGACAGGTGGTGCGACAGCTGCATACTCCACTGGGGGCGCCACGGTAGCTCCGCGGTATGAAAATGAGGGAGCGCGCGCGCCTCATTCTCTCTCCTTTGCAGCGCCACGATGAGCGCTCGGGCCGCTGCCGCGAAACCATCTCCCGCTCAAGCTAACCATCTCGCCGCTGCATCGCATCCACACATGGTTCCCTTTAGCGGGAGATGGAGTAATTTTTATTTCCTGGCTCAGCGCGCCGCGGAGAGAAGACAGGCAGGGGTCGGGAAGGGAGGGATCTGGCGAGGAGGAGACTGCGTGCTTGCGCACGCAGTCTCCTTTTTCTCGGGGTTGCCATGGCTACCATAGCTACGCACCACAAATTATGGAAATAGGTTGAAGCGCAAATACACAGGCACAAAAGAGCACATGAGACACAGACGAGCGCATACTACCAACAAGTTTTATTGACCACCACACGTGTTTATACTATGCTCACCATTACCGCTGCACATGCGCACAGTGCCTTCTATAGTATAACAAAGGACAGCTATTTATCGGACAGGTGTACAGAAGGTGTGCTTGATACAGGCTGAGCCTAATGAAGATATCTTTTCAGCTTCTATTATCTCACGGGTGAGCCTATGGTCACTTCTGTTGACAACAGCACACTTTTCAAAAAGAGGTCTACAGTGACAGGAACTGCAGTGCATCGCCAACCAACCAACACGTGCCGTTTTCTTTACGTTTAGCGCGTGTTCTTTCAAACGTTCATTCAAACATCTCTACGTCTGCCCTATGTATTGCTTGCCACATGTTAGCGGGATATTGTAGTCTACATTAATAGTACAGTGAACAAAAGGGTCTTTGTGCTGCTTATTGCAGCCTATTTGATTACGAACGTACCTCTCATTGCAGAATTTAATGAGCTTGCAATCAATAAGGTTGCAGGCCGCTCGAAAGTTAATGTTGTGTTTTCGGCACCACAAAAGCTAATTAAATTCTACAATCAGAGGTACGTTCGTAATCAAAGAGGCTGCAATAAGCAGCACAAAGACCCTTTGTGCCGCAGCACAAAGACACAAATGCCACATAGTTGAACAGAACCGAGGTAATATTGTTTGCCGTCCCTTGGAGATAATCAGATTATTTTCGCATTCCACCTAATTAAATAATTAGTCTAAATATAATTGTAAAAATATATTTAAAAATGGGGTTTCCCATGCGAAAACTACGATCTGATTAGGAGGCGTGCCGTAGTGGGAGACTCCTGAATAATTTGGACCACCTGGGGTTCTTTAATGGGCACCTAAATCTAAGTACAGGGTTATTTTCGCATTCCGCCCCCTTCGAAATGCAGCCGCCGTGGCCGGGGTTCGATCCCGCGACCTTGTGCTTAGCAGCCCAACACCATAGCCACTAAGCTACCACGGCGGGTCTAAATATAATTTATCAACTTCTCAAATATAATAATTAGATCAAAAGTATCAAAGAGAAAATTATAGAGCAGTGTGAAAAACTACCGACACAGGTTTCTGTTGCCCCATACGTGCTACATAAAAGCGTTTTTGCGAGCGTGAAAGAAGCCCTCGAATACACGCAAAAGTTTCCGCGCGACTGGCCACTGGGGGCACTTTGCGTGTATTCTTGGGCTTCTCACCACTGCCACCATGTCGTGGTCTAGTGACGAGCATGCCACGAGATTGACGAGGCGTATGTGGTAACTGACAGCTGTTCAATAGGTTACGTAAGCAACACTCCCATGGCTACATGCCGACTTGCCTCGCGTGGTCTGGACGCGGTCCTGCGGAGGCGTCGTTCCACGTCTCACATGATGGCGTACGTAGCGCCATCTCGTTGGCCATAAAAGCTGCCTGACAAAAGACCAATATAACATATCGACGGTTTATTTTTTCTTGTATTATATTTGTTGCTCCTAGCGACCTACTATCCTCTCGTTCCGTTGACAATGTAGGTGGAATGACCCTCGGACCAAGCACCATAACCAAAGTTATTAGAACCAAAACGTTAGATTACTGCAGCCCAGTACCTAAAACGTGCTATCTTCATCTTCTATCCCCGTATTAAGTCAGCAATTGAAAATGTTTCCTCGGTTGTCTCTGAACTTACGTTGCCGTATCTTTTCTGGTACAAATGATTTCTTTTTTTCTTATGCAGAAGATCATTCCTCGAATGAGAATTTGCCCTGCACGTACGCATACATTTCATATCCGATCACTCCAGTGGAGGGCAGTAGGACCAGCTATTGATCCTTATGAACCAACAAAATTGGCAGTTTCGCCCGAAGGGTGAACCACTGACTGCGAAAGGAAGGTCTAGCGTGGCGCTTGAACTTCTCGGACGCTGTTCTAATTATACGCGGGTCTTCTAACGCGGAGACAACATACGCGGGTGGGCCAAGTTTTTCAGCACCCTTGACCCTTTAACTGGCAAGATAAGAAAAACTTGGCGTAGAATGGTTTTATTGCTTTAGTTCTTCTTTGGTTTGCTCAAATACATACCAATTGAAATGTTAAACGCTGTCTGTAAAAACTAAGCGAGGTACAGTAGGTCAAAATTATTGTTGAGCAGGTGGTGGCAGGGCCCAAAACTGGTCTCTGGTACTTGCGTTGGCAAGGCTAATGTGTGTTCTTGAGATGCACCTCTATGAAGTTAACAAATAAGAGCTTGCTTAAAACAGGGGGAAAAAATTCGCATTGGCGAGAATATGACCCCCCACGTGCGCTAAGAAGATAAAGACGAAGCCTTCAGATTTCGGGACCGATACATCTGCTGCTGCTCACGCTCGACATTTTATTGAATACCACTGTTCAGCAGGTAGTTAGATACAGGTAAATTGAAAGGCACAGACTAATGTTTGGATTTGTCTAGTTTTTGCATATGTTTTTGCTAGGCCAACAATATTGTTGAGCTGTCAGTTAAAGGGTTGAAAAAATTTACCACGCGGTTAAGGGCATTTAACGAATAACACCGGCGCACACCACTTTGCCCGTAAAGAGCCGCGCCGTTATCAGTACAACACCTTCAGATTTCAACGCCGATGATGTTTTGTCCTTGTAATATTCCACATTCGCAGAAAACTTTAGAGAAGAGGCATGAGCTGTGAATGTTGTTTCGAGAGATTTGTGTCTGGGCCGGGAATCTCAAGAAGCTGACGAACAATTTAGTCAGCAACTTAATACCTGGCATGAGCCACTTTAGCGGTAGAATACCGTAGCAAAATAACCAGCCTATACGGTATGGATCAGCATATATCATACATATATTATATGCGGAACCCCATGGCGACCCCGCCGGCGAAAGTGGCTTGGGGTGTGCATATAACTGCTACTGCAATAAAATGAGGCAGTGTTGTTAAATAAAGATACAAACCAGCACAAAATGCAATGAAGCCGGCACATTAGGTTTGGAGAAATTATGTTAAACTTTCAAGAGTAAAATTTTTTTTACGTTGCAATGATCTTCTTCTAGCACATATTGTCACGCACCCAGCTCCTCCACCAGTTTGTCACGCGCTAAGGCAAGATCAATCAACAGTACTAGCAGCCAGGCACGAAGAATGCCACACACGAAAAGACGGTTGTTGTTGTTGTTGTTGCCTCAAAACGGTTCTCCAGCTGGCGCGGGATCTTCGACTTCGTCGTCTTCTTCACCGTTCTTGCTGGGCACGCAATGCTGATCATTTGCTGGCTCTAAACACCAGGTGGCAATATCTTTTGCCGAATTTAAATTCAGTCATGGTACGCAAGTTGTACGAGTTAGTAAACGCGGAAACGTCGCGATCAGTTTCAGCATTTCGACGACAGACGTTATAATTAGTGGTGCGCCGTTCATGCGAACGGCGCACCACTAATTATAGTTTTTGGAATCAGGACAGTTGCCCGGAGACTGGAAGGTGGGTAAGGTGGTACCAATATTCAAGTCAGGTGATACTCATTGCGCCACAAACAACATACCCATATCGTTAACGAGCATCCCATGTAAAATGTTTGAACATGGCATATTATCTAATTTGGTTAAATTCCTTGAAAAATAATTAGTTTTTTTCCCTCATCAGCATGGCTTTCGCAAAACATTTTCGTGTGAGACGCAACTCATTTCATTCACCCACGACTTGTCTGACGCATTAGACAAAGGACTTTTCATTGACTG
Source organism: Dermacentor silvarum (assembly GCF_013339745.2). Classification (NCBI taxonomy): domain Eukaryota; kingdom Metazoa; phylum Arthropoda; class Arachnida; order Ixodida; family Ixodidae; genus Dermacentor; species Dermacentor silvarum. The sequence continues at coordinate 111,237,548 of NC_051155.1, forward strand.
TATATTCTTAGATTTTCGGAAAGCATTTGACCTTGTTAATCACCAACTGCTTTGTTTAAAGCTCAGCAAACTGAATATTGACCCTAACATTCTTTTATGGATCGAGAGCTTTTTGCGTAATACAACTCAATTCGTAACTGCTAATGACGCTGATTCTTAACCATGTTCTGTTACCTCAGGCGTGCCTCAAGGTTCGGTGCTGGGGCTCTTACTGTTCCTGATATATATTAATGATCTGGCAAATTATATTAACTCCACATTCATGCTTTTCGCAGATGACTGCGCCATTTACCGAGTGATCACTTCTGTTTCAGACACATCCATACTTCAATGTGACTGAGATAAGGTATCTAGTTGGTGTAACACTTGGCTCATGAAATTGAATACTAACAAATGTAAGGTCATGCGTGTTTCACACAGGTCTGCCATTGCGAATCTTAGTGCGTATCATATTTCAGGCTCTGTACTTAAACAAGTGACGGCTTATAAATATTTAGGGCTTCATATAACTGCTAATCTTTCATGGCAGCCGCATATTGATTATATTGTTAACAATGCTAACCGCATGCTTGGTTACTTGTGACGAAATTTTTCTATGGCTCCATCTTCATTAAAGCTACTACTGTACAAAACCCTAGTGCGATCGAAATTAGAGTACGCATGCTCTGTGTGGGACCCGGGCCTCGAAACTCTTACTATACAATTAGAATCGGTACAGAATCGCAGTGCCCGTTTTATATTATGTAACTTCTCCCGCACTACTAGCGTCACGGCCATGAAAAGTACCTCGAACCTTCCTAGTCTTTCCCTTCGTAGAAAACTTTCGCGAATGCTAACCTTTCACAAGATTTATTACCACAATCATCAGCTAAAAGAGGATCTTCTTTCTGAGCCATCATTCATATCACCTCGCACAGATCATCGCCATAAGGTACGCATTCCATATTGCCGGACTAATGCGCACTTTAACTCTTTTGTGCCAAAGACGTGTAGCGATTGGAACCACCTTCCCACCTCTGTTGCCGATATATCTGACACGTGTTTATTTAAAACTGCTGCTGAAAACTATGTGTTCGCCTAATCTGTCTTGTTCCTAATCTGATTTGCATTTTACCTAAACTTACTTTTTCGCTGCTGTATACGATAATGTTTTCTTTTGTGTACACCATATTGTTTTCATTTGTGGCAAGGACGGCGAGCATTGGAACCACCTACCCGTCTGTGTTGCTGATATTTCTGACACGTTGTAATTTTTTTAACTGCCGCAGAAAACTATGTATTCGCCTAATCGGCCTTTTTACCAATGTGATCTTGTATTTCGCTTAAACATACGTTTTTTCGTTGCTGATACCATTTGTTTTATTTTTTCAGCATTATGACTTCTTTTTTTTTTATACCACTCCGTTCTGTAACGCCTCCTGGGCCTTGAAGGTATTGAAATAAATAAATAAATAAATAAACACTAGAACAGGCTTAGAAGAATGAGGAAACCGCGAACACGATAAGATTTGCTTGTAATGTTCTGTAATGATTTTATATTACACAAAAGAACGTCTTAAGGTAGGAAGCTACCACAAGACATATTTATATTGAGAGGAATTCGACAAAACACTTTTTTACATCTCTATGACAACAGCTTTAGATGTAAAGACTTCTTTGCAGCAGTTGGAATGTAATGAAAGTTTCTACACAGGGTGTTTTATTTTAGATGCACGAAATTTTTCAAAATTACCTGTGGCAGATAGCACAATTCTTATCCATGATCTAAAATATTCGATGAGGTGGCCATTACTTCCACGAGAAATCCAAACGCCTAGTTGAATAATTAGCATATTTATGCTACTTACCTTTTTAATTGATTACATTGCAGCAGATATTTCAAGCTACGAATTATATCCGGTGGGCTGGCAAGGCATATCCACTTGGAACAAATTCTCAGGGCTGAAGCAGTTTCGTTATATTAATTTTCAAAGTGTACGATGAAATGCATTGGCGTACCAGTTACGTACCTTTTTGAAGAAAACGCTGTTTTATGCATTGAAGCAGAAAAGTAACTGAAGTACTCGTGCATTTCGTCGAACACTTTGAAAATAATATTTCGTAACTAGCGCAGCCCAGAAAGTTCGTTCGAAGTAGATACACATTAAAAACTCAGTAGCTACAGTGTGTGTATTTAGATATGTGCCATAAAATAATTAATTAAAAAGTGAAGTAGGCGTAACTATTCTCAATTATTCAATTAGGCATTTGGATTTCTCTCTTCGAGTAGTTTACATCAAGGTTTTGGAATTGTGCTATCTGCCACTAGCAATTGATAAAAATTAGGTGCAGCTAAAATAAAACACTTTGTATATTCGACAAATGTATAGCTTCGGCAACGTTACGTATTCCTTGCGCCATCTTGCGCCCATCGATACAAAGACTATCTCTGTTGTTCCCTCCGCGGTCGCACCAGTGCGCCGGTGCAATCGCAGACGCCGCGTAATTGCAGGAGTAATCCGATACCAGAGCACCCTCATTTTAATACCATCGCGCCCCCCGAGTGCAAACCATATGTCTTAAACTTCCTTAAATTTCGTGTAATTCGGTAGCGCCTTATAAACGTGGTTGAATTTATACTTGAAGGCTTCGAATGAACGCCCGCTTCAGACCCTATATTCTGTGGTATAATTTTCACGCTTATAGATTGAACGCCAGCGTGCCCAATTCTGTTGAAATGCTACCCTATCACCCCACCTGTCGGGAATGGTGCGAAGCAGTGATCAAGAATTTGGATCACATGGGCGCTAAGAATAATCAATAACTGCTTCGGTGCGTTGTCGGCAGATGGCGCTGGAAGTCCAAGCACCGTAGCAAGGTTTGCGTAACCTCGGGACGTGAGAATCGAAACACGAAGGCGAAGCGCCCCATCCAGGGCACGACATACGTTTCCCCACCGTGGTTCCGCACACATTCACCCTTCGGCGCCACCGGTTCCGAGGAATGAGAACCCGCGCCTAAGCCCTCGATATGGTGCGTCTTCTTTTGCCGTCGAACGAATGCATCCACGGAAGCACTCAAACGCATTCGCGCTCCTTAATGATGCTCTGTATCTGCTGCCTCTGCGGCATGAATTTTGGCCCTCCCCTCGAGCAACAAGAAATTGTCGGCGCTGCTTGGAAATCTTGCAAATGCTTTGCTTGTTGAATGCGACAGGCAAGATGGGGAAGGTCGACGTCTGGTGTATGTGAAGCTCATATTCCTTGTTGGTGTAATTATATTTTGGGTGGCTGCGTATACTGCAACTGCGAGGGTTCTCTAAGTTACTCGTCGCCAATAATATATTTTATTGCGAGCCATATATCCCTCTGGATTCACGCTGCCACAAAGCCCCCCCCCCAAAAAAAAAAACAGCACAGTGCGCTACTGATACTATGGGAATCGCTCGCTGCTACGTGTACACATTTAATTTTCTTCTTTACGGGAGGATGCAATGACCATCGGCAAGAACGGTCTTAATGTCCCAGACTAACAATTAAAGCAGTGAAATCATAGCTTTCTCAAATGCCTGCATAAAAAAAAGAAACTGCGCTTCTTGTGAAGGGCGGTCAGATACCTCCAAGTAAAAATAATCCTTATACCTCACTCTTATGGCCTTTGCACTAGCATCCGGCGGGCCGTAAACGCAAATTCAGACCGTTAAGCTGTAGCAATGAAAGCTGCGTCTTTCCATCTAATGAAAACCACAGAGAACCTGATGGACCTTGGAGTTCAAAATACACTTGAAGTAGTCATCGAGTCTCAGCAAACGGCACAGGTCGCCAGGCTTTCAGTTACATCAGCAGGGAGAAAGATCCTGATTGACACGGGACACAACGCCCTTACGCTCGAAGCGCAATACACACATCTCTCTGATCGCACGAGATCTTGCATTAAGGTCTCTCCCCTTCCGCGAAATGTGCACCCACAATACAACGTGGGAAGGCGTGTCACTGGAGCCTCCTATCTTTTAGCTCACGCTCACGCCCACTCTCCGCTTGCATGCTTTGGCGATGCTGGCCGGCAAGGCGCTTCCGCTCACTTTGCAGTAGTATCCACAGATACTAAGGGTCGGATTCTATCCTCAGCATCGGTCCGAACCTCTTCTTTTCACAAAGCAGAGTATACTCTGCTTTGTGAGAAGAAGAGGTTCTGTGATGGTCATCTATAGATGGCATCTATAGAAGAGCTGCTGTGATGGCCACCTATAGATGGCCATCACACTCGCTCTACTTTATCCGCAAAGAACTGATATTTACACTGATTCGAGATCCGCTGCTAGGGCCTTCGCTTCTGGGTCCGTCTGCAAGGAAGTTTTTAAAACTCTAGCTCACAAGGAACTCGCACACCACACGCGAGGTCTCACTTGCCGCGCCGGGGCTTCCGAGGCTCGGGCCGTCAGTGCGGGCTGCGCCGGGACTTGCGCGTTTCAGACAGTGGAATCAGCCCCAGCCTTCATTTAGGGACATCTTAACTACTTTCAGCGATGTGACGAAACACACAGAAAGTTGTCTCGGCCACGGGAAATCTCTGTTCACATGCTTGAGACGGGGACATACCCCAGACTCTCCATTTACAGTCATTATACTCAGACATTTCAGCACTTTCTGCAGACTGTAACGATAGGAATGATTTTAGACACCTACTCTGTAGGTTCCCTTCTTTACAGGGAAAGCATCAAGGCTTCTCTGAACATGAATTTTATTCCATGATCAAGAGCCCGGTCCTACTACAACAACTCCAGGCTGTCCAGAAGGCCCACTATGCGGCGATGAGGCTAGGCCTCCCCGTTCCTACGTGGGAGCGGCCCGCGAGCCTGCCCCTATAAAACGGGGGTGGATTCCTTGAGGACCTCATTAAAGTTCTTTATCTATCTATCTATCTATCTATCTATCTATCTATCTATCTATCTATCTATCTATCTATCTATCTATCTATCTATCTATCTATCTATCTATCTATCTATCTATCTATCTATCTATCTATCCGCATATTAATCTTCAACGCCATTCTTACACTTTCTCTCTGAAGGTCTTCAATCATTTGTTGTAATTCGTCCCCATTCTTGCTGAACAGGACAATGTCATCTGAAAACCGAAGGTTGCTGAGATATTCGCCGTGATCCTCACTCCTAAGACTTCCCAGTCTAAGAGCTTGAATACTTCTAAGCCTGCAGTGAATCGCATTGGAGAGGTGTCTCTCCTTGCCTGGCCCTTTTCTTGATAGGTTACTTTATACTTTTTTTTGCAGAGAACCAAGGTACCTGTGGAATCTTTGTAGATATTTGCCAAGATATTTACGTATGATTCTGGCACTCCTTGATTAAGCAATGCCTCTATGACTGCTGGTATCTCTACTGAATCAAATGCCTTTTCATAATCTATGAAAGCCATATAGGCTGCTTGTTGATTGTACTCCGCAGATTTCTCGATTACCTGATTGATCACATCGATATGATCAATGGTAGAATATCCCTTCCTGAAGCCCGCCTGCTCTCTTGGAAATTATCTTGGGGAATATTTTACAGAATACTGAAAGCGAGCTAATGGGTCTATAATTATTTATTTATTTAATGTCTAACGATGAATAACGATGGCGTTCTTCCAGCTTTCTGGTACACTTGAAGTCATGAAGCATTGCGTATTACGGGCCGCAAGCTTTTCAAGCATATCTCCTCCATGTTTGATTAAATCAACGGTTGTGGCATCTTCCCCAGCAGCTTTTCCCCTGGTCATGTCTTGCAAGGCCCTTCTAACTTTATCGCTAGGCATAGAAGGAGCTTCTGTATCCTGTTCATCAGTACATGAAATGAAAGCAGCTTAGCCGCTCTGGGAACTGTACAGGTCAGTATAGAATTCTTCCGCTGCTTTTACTATGTCATTTAAATTGCTGATGATATTACCCTGCTTACTTTCAGTGCATACATCTTGCCTTGTCCTATGCCAAGTTTTCCTCTCACTGATTTCATGCTGCGTCCATATTTTACTGCTTCCTCAATCTTCTCCACGTTATAATTTCGGATATCCCTTACTTTCTTCTTGTTAATCAGTATCGACAGTTCAACGAAACCTATCTGACCTCTCAAGTTTGCTACTTTCATGTTTTGTCGTTTCTTTATTAGGTCCTTTGTTACTTGAGAGAGCTTACCTACAGGTTGCCTTGGTGCCTTACCTCCCACTTGAATTGCTGCTTCTGAGATGCAGCCTAGTTACGGTTTGATTCATTACCTCTATGTCGTCTTCATCTTCTTGTACTAAAGCTGCATATTTGTTTGCGAGCACCAGCCTGAATGAGTCTGCATTTAGCCTCACTACGTCTAGGTTGGCTTGTTTCTTCTTGACTAATTTTACTCTTTCTCTCTTCAAATTGAGAGAAATTCTAAACCTCATTAACCTATGGTGACTGCGCTTTGCCCTACCAAACACTTCTACATCCTGCACTATGCTGGTATTGGCAGCAAGTATGAGATCTATTTCATTCCTTGTTCATTCATCAGATCTTTTCCAGGTCCACTTCCTGTTGCTGCGCTTCCTGAAGAAGGTATTCATTATTCGGAGCTTATTCCTTTCCGCGAATTCTACCCACTTCTCTCCTCTAGCGTTCTCCGCAAGTACATTTATACATCTATAATTATATACGCATCTCACGAGACCTACCTTTAACACGTCACCAGCTGTCCACATTTCGCGTGCACTTTTTCTGCTTTGATACTCCTAATGACGACGCATTAGAATGTTGAAGGTAATGCACCGTGCTTTTGAGGTACCTCCATGTTCTGCCTGTGTGTCACGTACGGAAACTGCTCTCTAGGAGCATGAAGAGTACGTGGAGCAGGTAGAGCAACCTTTCGCCAAAGTGTATTTTCTAGCTTTCTTTACCTACCATTCACTGCAGTCATTACGAGCTATTCATTTCGAAATGTTCTTGATTTCTTGCACACCGCGGACGTGTGTTCCCTTTTAAAGCGAAGTCCCTTACTTTCGGTCAAAATCAAACTTCGTCTTTTTATTTAAATAAATTTAAAGGAGAGGTTTGCGCCTTTGGTGGCGCAGGCTGCTCACCGCTGCAGGACAAACCAAACTGAAAGCACGAAAAGCACTGAGAAAACACTGAATACAGCACGAACCCTTACGAAGTTCCACAGAAAGAACACAAGAAGGCACAGAAACACGTCAAATTACTCTCAGAAAAACGACAACGTTCCGTAAATAAGTGCGCTTAAGCGTCCGGGAATACGCTCAAAACTTAGACATCTGAGTGCGTAATAGCATGCAACAGTTTCAAACTTTCTATGGACAATACAGCTCGTTAAAAATGACTGAGTCCTTGGCTGCTTTCATGTGCGTATATATATATATATATATATATATATATATATATATATATTGTAATGAAGAAGACAAGACGACGACGAAGCAGTCAGCAAGCAAGCCATAGTGTTAGTGCTAACCACGCGCCCCGAGCTTGCGCTTGCCCGGATTTTGGCTGCTGGTCGCCTCGCCGCTTCTTGATGTTCGCCTGACGTTTCTCGCATTCCTTGACGTTTACACGTGAATAAATCGCTTTGCATTTGGTGGAGGTTGCGTGGGTCCCCCGCACCAACCTGGAACTCCGCTCCCGGACGCTCCCTTCGGTTCCCGCACCCATGATGGTCAACGACACCTCGACTCAGACTGACCCTTCGGCAGCGCCTGCCACCTGCAGCGCCGTGTACCGTGAGCGGGATCCGCCCATCTTCAACGGCTCAGGTGACTCCGATGTTGAAGACTGGTTGTCGACATACGAACGGGTCAGCGCCAATAACAAATGGGACGATTCATCGAAGTTGAGTCACGTCATGTTTTATCTCGCGGACATCGCGCAACTGTGGTATCGCAACCAGGAAACCGACATACCCACTTGGTCCGTTTTTAAGACTTCCATTTCGGACGTCTTTGGTCGGCCTACGGCCCGCATGCTTCGCGCAGAGCAGCGCTTGCGTGAGCGTGCGCAACATCCAGGGGAGAATTACACGGGCTACAGCGAGGATGTGCTGAATCTCTGCAACCGCGTCAACCCTACCATGACAGAGGGCGAGAAAATCAAACACATCCTGAAGGGCATCGAGGACGACGCTTTTCAGATGCTGCTCGCGAGAAATCCCACCACAGTCGCGGCACTCGTCTCCTTGTGTCAAAGCTTTGACGAGTTGCGTAGGCAGCGCACGATCGCCCGCCAAGCCCTCATGACGCCAGACACACTATCGAGCTTGCAGCTAGCTGCCCACTCTGCCGATCAACAGCCACTGCTCTCTACCATCAAGGACTTTATCCAGGAAGAGGTAGCGCGTCAGCTTTCATTGCTGCGTCTCACGCACGAGCCTTCGCAGTCTTTGGCTCCGGATCTTCAACACGTCATTCGGACCCAGGTTGCAATATATTGAACAAGGTCGGTCCACCTACCGAATCTGCGCGCAAATTAAACCGACGATAACCGCGAAGTTGTGCTTCCCATCTTTAAAATATATACATATATATTGTGGCGTTTATATAAACGCCATCTCTATTTTTCATCGAACTAATCTGCCATTGCTTCCGCAGCATGTTGCATAAATAACCTATTTTTACACGAGCGCTTATGAGGAGACCAAAAGTATTGGGAGCTGGGGGGACTTATACTGATGTACTATTGCGGTCTGTGATTCAGTCGCCCACGCACGAGAAATGTCGCTGTTTATCTGGATTGGTTAGGGAACCTAAATGCAAAACTTGCGTGCAGGTTCTCTGGGCCGCAATGTTGATAGGGTATGAATTATCGCTGTCACTGTAAATTCGCGCACATCAGGAGTTACAGGGAGCACGAAATAATCCTTATGCTCCGCACATAATACCCGAGACTGTATTTCTGTTCCGTAAAATTGTTATAAAAGTTTTGACCTTGCACCTGTTTTGATCTTGATCAAATTTCACAGAAATATCGCGTTTCTTATTAAGATATGCAGCGTAACTAAACTAAGACAGAGAAATACGACAGCAGGCGCACAGGGCTGTGTATATGGCGTCTTCTTTTCCCCGTTTTAGCTAGTCACACTGCACAACTTAATCATAAATGTGAACCAGAAGGATTGAAAATTGAGCTTGTTGGTACATTTTGAAACTTCTTTGGTGGAGCGCTTAACTACCGGACAAGGGGGAAAGACAACACATGGGCGCATGGAGAAACAGTGCTCGATTTGTAAAGAGTAAATTTCAGGAGGGTTGAAAATTGAGCGTGTTGGTACATTTGGAATCTTATTAAACGACGGGGCCAGGAAAGGCAATACAAGGGCGCAGTCTGAGCCAACTAGTGTGCCCGTATGCTCTTATAGTGTGCTTTCGCATGTTACTTATCTAGTTTGACAAACAAAAGCAAATCTGCCTTCGACTGAAGTACTCGTGATTGTACTTATTACCCTACCCCACCCAACAATGGAAACAAATCTCGAAGGCCATGCTTTGCCGCGCTGCAACGTCGCAAGCCAGCAGACGACTTCATTACGACCATGCATTGACTTAATACGTGGGCGCAGACGAAGGCGAATTCGCACTGTCTGAAAAATAGTTTCGTTTCTATTCCCGTAGCGCAATTTAGGTGCCTAATTATACCCCTCATATTTGCTCACAGTAAGCGCACGCGAGCTGCCATCTAAAGTATTCCGCCTGCGCCACCATTGACTCACCTTCTACTAATTGTTTCATTCGGTAGCAACTGTGTCGGGTCTGGTCCACAGGTGGCGAGATGACTAGAAAACGCTGCCAGTATTTGAAGTTGTAAGCACGCTGGCAAATAAAGTAAATAAATAGAATATCGCAGTGTTATGGGACCCGTGATTAGATTGCGTCCTATTAACGCGATAGCGTTAAGGGCCCCGTGTCGCCGAAAATCTGGCGCTGGCATTGGTATCGGCGTCCGCGGCCCAAAAATTATTTGGAACCACCCCTACCACGCAGGCCCCCCACGCGGGGTAGAGGCGCTGGTGAACTTAATTGAATTTCTCAAGGTAAGATGCGTCAGAAAAACCGTAAAGTACTACTTAACCACAACCTACAGGTATGATGGCGTCGAATTGTAATTTGAATATAAGGGAAAACATAATTATGTTAGGTGGAAGCTCAAACAGAAACCCCTTTTCAACATTTTGTAGAATTTATACAGGGGCGCGCCCCGGTCGGTGTTCCTTGCAAGAACACCATCCAGATGGCGCTCGCCTCCTCGGCTGCGGCGCGCCGAGGCGAAGGTGCAGAAAAGAGAAAGTTGCAGTTGCCGGGAGGCCTGACAAGCAGTCAGGGATCTTTGAATGCTATCGCGTTCCACCCTTAAAGGCGAAGCTAAAGTGTCCTCCAAATTTTTGGAATTGCACTTCAATTTCTCGCGATGGAACGACCACATTCTTTTCAAGTAGATATGTCATTCACATTATTGAAGTACCCTTCATTCTGACCGGTTTCGAAATTCTGCACGCATTGTTTCTTTCAAGAAATTCTCTGAAGGCCGGGCGCTGGGAATTAAACAAATTCGTTCAAGGATAACTATCATGATTAAACTTAAGCAGTTCGCGAGTTGAAAGCTCAATTTACCTTGGAAAAACATTTACTGTGCAAGGTTTTCCTGCAATTCAGTTTCCATTTGAATTAACTAGCGTCAATTGGAAGAAAAACTGAATCACTTTTCGCTTTTGTGACTCCGAGTACCAAACATAAATAAAGATGACGGCAAAATGTTGACGAAAAGAAACTTGGGCGTATATATTTTTCTTGTGTAGCAAAAAAGCTTCGATATTTTTTAGAACAATTCCGCGAGACTAGCTGCCCCGTTTATTTCTATAGAGCGACCGGCAGTGAATGAAAAAAAAATTATTGAGAACCTCGCAAGAATGAAATGTTTTTATATTTTTGTGGTTCGAAATGCTCACACCGAGAAATCGTTTCTGACTTTGACAAACAAGCAACATGCCAGTGTTCCAGCCGGAAGGCAGGATGTGATTGAAACTCGACATCGACGGGTCTTTCCAAACCTAGCACCGCGCATCCCATTTTGGAGCGTCCCGAATTTCGTTTTCTGGACATGCTTGTGTGAGCAAGACAACAAACGAATTCCTACTCGCGGTCAATTCGCCTTGATGTTGTACCATCAAGAACTTTGTTTGCTTTTCTTGTTTGTGGTTTTGCTTTGAAATAGTCGCTACTTCGTTTTCTTGCCTTTATGTTTAGCCACTCCGAGAAATATAGTACGGCGCTCTTGGAGTGCTGTGCCTTCAGGCGAGGTTCGATATTGGTTGCAGAACTTACTTTTAACAGTGGAGCTGTTTAGGCTCTTCGTTGCGCCGCGTAACATAGACCAGTAACTGCGCCTGGCGATGACGTCACAGCGCGTTGCGTAGCAACCACTTGTAAAAGCTGCGCCTCGCTTCGCATAGTTTCGTGAACGCTTCTCCGCCGCCACGCCAGCTGTTCCGTGCACCCATGACGTCACTTCGCGTCGCCTAGCAACCACCTGGCATAGCTGCTCCGCCGCTTCGCTTAGGCATGCCATCGCTTCGCCAAGCTCTTCACGGCGCCCTTCCCAGCTACTACGCACATGCTTTGCCTAGCCGCACCGACACCGCGCACCCGCAGAGGGTTCACGTGACCTCACCAGAATCCCGGCTGCCGCCAAAACATCCTCGCTCCACCTGGTAGGCGGAGCAAAAAACCATGACGTCACTGCGCGCCAACACGGTTCACGGGCTGTGTGGGCTTTGCCTAGCTGTGCCTGGCAAGTGTGGAGGCGCGAGTGCTAACAGCGAGCACGGCCTTTTTTGTAGACATTGAAGAACTTTATTATTCTATTCCACATGAAGAACTTTTGGTAGGAGTGCGGGAAGCTATTAGATGCCAAAGGAGACTTCTTTTCAAGGTAGTTGTGGCCACTTTTATTTTTTACTTGTCGGCATTTTTTGCTGTTGGCACTCCCAATCTCAAGGCGTCGATCACCGCGCTTTAACTGTCAATGCCGAACGGTCGTTAACAGCAAGTGCATTCAAGGAACGTTGCAAGAACCTTCCAAAGGGCTTCTGCCAGGAATCTTCTTCTGTGACTATGGTTCTCATAGGGCAGTCAGGCTTGTGTATTTTCATCGTGAAAAAAGCGGCAAGCCCATCCCTATCGCTCTTAACATACTTTTATAAAAACTTCAGGTTAAGCCTCTTCAGAAGCTCCAGTGTACTTTTTTTCACTCTTTCTGATTTTACGCAAACTGCCTTGAAGTTTTTGTTGAAAGCTTCTTTGGCTTTCTTACTGAAAGAAGTATTCGGGAGGACAACATGCCCACTTTCCCTATCGGACTGCTGAATTCCAAGTTCACTGTCAACGAGGAAACATACAACAGGAAGCATGAGCTTTTCCGAGAGACCACGAGAATGTCCTGATTTCCGAAGTTGTTCAATAGCTTCTGATAGGCACCTTTCCTTCTCTTAGGAAGGCGCTTTTCATGATACGAAGAAATAGAATCTCTTGGTAAAGAACACAGATGGCGGACTTACGCGCTTCTCGGGGCCAAGTTTATAGATGCGATAGGCTTCAATCGACTCTCTTTCCTGCTGAGTCTTAGCCTTCCCCATGATTGATACGTCACGGAAGATGGGATTGCAACCGCACTCCTTACAATGTAGCGGAAGATTACCCCCCGTGCCTGTGGGTACCAGATTGGCATGCTCACGCATCCGATCGTTCACATAGCGACCGATTTGTCCTATGTAATCTCTACCTCATTTCAAGGAAATACTGTACACTAAACATGTGTCGCACCTGCGGCGCTTCGAGACATGCTTGGTATTGCACGCACTCCTTCGCGAACTGGGCTGCGAGACCCTCATGCAAAGTATTGCAAGCTTATAATGCGCAGAACAGACCAAACTGACATCGTTTCTTGCCGCAACCTTTTTCAATCTGTGTGAAATACCATGTACTTACGGCATAACCACCAAGTTATTTTTCCTTTTGTCTCATACTTCGCGACCCCTTCTGTTTTTCATTTTCAGAAGCTTCTGCAGAAGATTCAGTCACTGCAGGGGTAAAATGGGAAAGCTTGCCGCTAACAGTCTCCTCTCCTGCTGGGCGCCACTGTCTGGCATTTGATGCGTACAACACTTTTCCACCGCAATCGACAGGCGCAAGTTGGCTATGCCGTTGGCTATGTCGGATGCACGAGCACAACAATCTGGTGCCTCCAGGCACGGGAGGTAATCTTCGGCTATATTGTAAGGAATGCGGTTGCAATCCCATCTTCAGTGACTTATCAATCGTGGGGAACGCGAAGACTCAGCAGGAAAAGAGTTGATTGAAGCCTATCGCATCTATAAACTTGGCCATGGGAAGTGGTTAAGCGCGCCATCTGTACTCCTTACCAAGAAAGAGCTTCTATTTCTTGATCAGTGTAGCCTTCTATAGATAAGGTGTTTACCGTGTATTTGATATGCTGTGTTTTGCGCATGTTAAGTACGGACATAGGGGACGTTGTTTTCAAGAATAAAGTTCACTTGTTTGTCCCTCACCTTCCTGTCGCTTTGTCTATGTCTGCCTCTCGATTGTTTTTCCTATTTCAGGTTTGCTGGCGTTCTCCTAGTATATCTACACTTGATGTGTAGGCAAACATTCAAGAGCGTCAGGTTATTACACTCCTTGCAAAAAATTCCTGAATGTGCTCGAAAGCTTTGTACAGCCCTTATCATCTATGCTTGTCAGTGTCCTGAAAGGGCTCGACGTTACACCGAGTTTACATAAAGTCAGAATGCAGTGAGTAATAAGTGTAATGTGCGGCTATACATTACCTCTTCTGACTGTATCATGCATGAGCTTGGCAAAGAAAGTCTTAAATCTCGTTTCTTTCCTGTGTCCATGTGTTATACAAGATGCCCATGGGGTCCTGGATGAACTATATTAATTACCTTTTTTGTGTTTTGTGAAAATAAGGGTATTTTAGAGCTGATTTGTAAGTGAGCATTAAAGGCTAGTGGAAGCAACGGCCCCACGGTAATATGGATTGTTATTCTGGGATATCGCACAAGATTCCTGATTTTTCTTCTTTTTGTGAATCTAACGCTGAAAAAGACGCGGCATTGTCTCTTGTACCGGCAATACACTTAGTTTAACTTGTACTATTTGAATTACTACTGGTGTAACCTTCTTGCAGTTCCTTGTAATGTCCTGCCTAAGTCCTACCTGCGTTCCATAGGCACGATGCACGCAATTTAAACTACATTATGGCAAACTGATAGCCGAAAGCATAATTTTTTGCGTGCGATCACTCTTTCAAGAAAGTTGTATAAGTCAAATAATAGCTATCAATACGGCAAGAGCAAGAAAGCTACTAAATCTGGTAGTCCCGCTTGATCGTTGCTTTACGCTGTCACAATTTTGGGAGGTAAGAGACTGAGTCATAGAGTTGGCGAAGGAGTAGCGAAGAATTTTATACAGTATATAAAAGAAATATTGACGAAAATATCAGTAATGGCATACTCGTAGCTGCCAAATAGCTGTCAGAACCCACCAGACCGACTAGGTCGATTGTTGGCATCTCTAACAATGTGCCGTAAAGCAGTGCCCGTTACTACTACGCGCCAAATGAAAGCGCAGAAGGTGAGCTTTCTACTGTAACGTGGCTTATATGTCTATGAAACGTGTACGAAGCACAGTGCGCCCCCAACAATGTCTAGAATGCGGAAATTGCGCAGCTGGAGTGAGACCGCCACCTTATGCTCTTGACGTCGGAGGCTCGACGGTCCATCACCTTGTGTAAAAAAGTTCTCGCAGTTTCACCTGAAAGGCGAAGCATCAATTGCGATAGCAAATTTGTAGAGAGCTATACGGAGTATGATAGTAGCTTTATCAGCTGTATAAACTTGGACATGCAGCAGCACCGGCAACACGCAGAACTGTTGTCGACGCCGTCGGCGTTTTGCCCGCGTTCGCACAAAATGCGTGCGCGTTCGTGACTGTTGCCGGAGCCTCTGATATAAATAGGCACTTGGTACCGCAGCTAAACGTCGCCTCCCTTCCCTCCCCCTCCCCCCCACGGCTTTTCGTGCGTCAGAAGAAGGCGCGTTTGCTCTACATATATGGTGATGGTAAAGGAGGAAGAGACGCCTACTTCTGCAGCCTTTTGGGAGCACGGCACAGAACGCGCGTTTGTTCTCCGCCGTGCGTTCACTCCCCGTGAAAGCGCGCGTCCCTCGCGCCCTTTCACTCGCACATACAGCGTTCGGCGGCGCGCGGCGACGATTTCATCTCCATTGACGTCATACGGAACCTCACGGCGACGGCGACGGCGACGGCAACGGCGACGGCGACGCCGACGGCAGAAATCTGCTTTGTAGTGTCCATATCATTGCCATCGCAATAAAAGGCGTGGGGGGCGGTGACACCACTCGCATCACACTATTTTGCTTCAGGAGTACACAAGTTGAAGAGATTTTAGTCATTGGCGCTGGGCGCTGACCCGTCCCGTCACACCGTCTTGCGATGGTGAGGGAGGGGGGGGGGGTCAACTTTGCGAAAGGCATGGTTGCGCTTCGCTGTACGTAAAGCATAGAGACACTTTCCTACAAAAATAGCAGAAAAAACGAATGTTCCTCTGAAGGCAAAAAAGCTTTAATACATCACTTGAAAGTTACTGATTTTGATAGTCGTTTGCTTCGAAGTGAATAATTTGGTTGCGGGTCTGGAGGAAAGTATACCGTCCTTCGTTTGCTTTTCCTTCAAGCCATTCTTCACATTTTCTCAAAACATCTGCTGAGAAAATCAGGAAAAAAAAACTTTCTCAGTTTTAAAACAGTACTACGCACGAGTTTCTTCTCCCCATGCATCACTTGTCTTGGGTCTGATGGTGGTCCCAAAATTGGAAGCTTTCCTGCTTTGGTGAAGAAACTCAGTTGGAACAGAAAGTAGCACAAGGAGTTATTTCAGGAGTATACCGTGTGAACCAATATTTAGAAATCAAGGGCTGTAAACCGTGCATAGAAAAGAGAAAACTGAGGGAGAGCTCTGTACGGAGAGGGTCGCGAGAGGCGAATGGTGAAAAGCATATGTAGATGTTGTCAGGAGGCGTATGCGAGATTAGGAAGAAGAAATAAATGTCGCAATTTTCACAGAGTGACAGCTGTTCTGTAACTCGGCGTGGATGACGTTTATTTCGCTGTACTGATTTATTTCCGGGCTTCCGTGGCGGTGATTATGCAAGCAGGTAAAATACAACTACGAATATAATGGCCCTGTATGGTAATGAGCTCATTTGTATTCAGCGACAATCTTCGCGACGATACGCCGAGCATTTCGAGACTTGAGGTGCCGGAAGAAAGCGGAATAAACAAGGACAATATACTTCTGCCGAGGCGATCTTGTACATCACCACTTTGAGCGCAGACATGACCACATTGCTCTAAACAGCGGACTTGGTACTTTCTTTGTATGCCACGTAACGCCGAGTGAAACAAAGAATGTAGAGCTACCGTAGAGAAGGGAAAAACAGGCTGTCATTTGAAAGAGTAAACCAGGTAACATAGATTAAACGGGGCCTCTTTTTTGCGGTGGTCTCTACACTGGCTATTTAGGTTACTGGTGTGTGCTTACGGTTCATTAAGACACTTTTATCTTTCTTGCTCGACGGGTTGTAATGACAAGGAGAGTTATGCAGTGATGAGTTAGCCTGGTTTGGGACACGTCGTGGAAGCACGAAGATTAAGCGGGAGTAATACGATTTAATTAAAGGAGAAAATTAGTCTTGCAGCAGCCTAGCAGCAGCTAAGAGCCCGAACTCTCTGCCTATCACAGCATGGTTCTTCGTCTTCTTTCTTCGTGCTGCTACCCAAAACACGAGGCACGTCTGCTTCACTACATTGGCCCCGGGTGTGAAACGGAGCCATCCTGGCGACTCAGGTATAGCAGACAAGGTGAGGGGGTCGTAATATGGCTTCAGGCGGCTAACATGCACCGCCTCGCAACTCCGACAACAAAGGTCCGGCGATGGTGTGACGAGCTCAACGATATAGATCACAGGTGAGTAGGCGCCGATAATCCGGTAGGGTCCATGGTACCACGAAAGTAGTTTGGAAGAAAGGCCAGGAGTGTGAGGCGGTATCCATAGCCAAACAAGGGAACCGGCAGGGAAGGTGGTTGTGTCATGATACCTTTCACGTCTTGTCCTCTGACGCTCCTAATCTTCGTTCCTCAGCGAACGAGCCAGCTGGCGGCAATCTTCAGCATATCGGGCGACTTCTGAAATTGTAGTGCACTCGGAGGCGTCAGGTCTGTAGCGCAGGATATTAGCCAGTGGACACGAAGGTACACGTCCGTAGAAGGAAAAAAGGAGAAAAACCGGGGGTCGCTTGCGTCGCGGTGGTATAAGCGACGGTGTCCCAATTGGTGTGGTCGGACGAGACGTACATCCTCAACATGCCGCCCAGTGTTGGGTTGAAGCGCTCCGCAATACCGTTCGTTCGGGGGGTGATACGTGGTCGACTTCCTGTGAATGATCTGGCACTCGCGAAGGAGGGATTGTATCGCTTCTGGCAAGAAGACATGACCCTTATCGCTGAGTAGTTCTCGAGAATGAACATCGCTACGTCGCGCGGAGTCGCGGCGGGATGAGCCGCGGTCTCGGCGTAGCGCGTCAGGTGATCGACGCCAACAATAATCCAGCGGTTTCCACATCAGCTGTATGGGAGCAGGCCATAGAGGTCGATGCCTACGTGGTCGAACGCTCGAGCAGGACACGCTGGCGGCTGCACTGGGTCAGTATGGCGCAGTGGGGGAGTTTTGCTTGGTTGGCACGCGCTGCATGATCGAACGTACTGCTGGACAACCCGATACATTCCCCGCCAGTAGTATCATTGACGCAGCCTTGTGAAGGTTTTTAGGACGCCGGCGTGGGCGCTTTGAGGGTCGGCATGGAAATACGCGCGCATATCGGAGCACACGTGACAAGGGATAGCTAGAAGCTAGTTCCGACCGCTACGCATATAGGTGCGGCGGTAGAGGCTGTTGTCTCGCACGGCAAAGTGGGCTGCTTGACGGCGTAGCGTCCGCGTTGAAGGAAGGACCGATGGAGCGACAAGGTAGTCGAACAGCAGGGAAAGCGATGGGTCCTTGCGTTGCTCGGAGGGCATATCGATGGCAGTCAATAGTGACGGGTCTGATGTCGTAGAGTCAACAGAAAGAGAAGCCACATCAGGTGTCATCGGTGAGCGGGAGAACGCGTCAGCGTAGGAATGCTTTCGACGGGAGCGGTATACGACATGAATGACGTATTCCTGCAGGCAAAGCGCGCAACGGCTGAGGCGGCCCGACTCGTCTTTCAAGGAGGAGAGCCAGGAATGGGAGAGATGATCAGTGATGATGCTGAAAGGACGACCGTAGAGGTAAGGACGAAACTTGACGAAATAAGAGCACAGGCCTACGAAACTTCGTAGAGACTTGATAGATGGGGGATTTGGAAACTCGGTGTCTCCGCAAAGCTTGTCGGGATCGCGAAAGATGCCGTCTTTCGCGACAACGTGACCCAAGACAGTTAATTTTCGCGCAGCGAAACGACACTTCTTGAGGTTGAGCTGTAGGCTAGCTGAGGTGAGACAGGTTAGGATGTCATGCAGACGGACGAGATGCGTCGGAAAATCCTTTGAGAAAACAACTATGCCGTCCAGGTAACAGAAACAAGTCTTCCACTTGTGTCCGCGAAGGATGCGCTCGAAGGATGCGCGAATCATGCGCTCGAAGGTAGTGGGAGCATTGCAGAGACCGAAAGGCATACCGCGTCACATAAAGTCACAAAGCGGCGAGAGCGCTACTTGCGCGCGAGAGCAATTGATGATGGCATTAGGACGTGACAGGAAACCCCATCCGAGGATGAGATCATGTGAACAGGAGGACAACATAAAAAACTCGATGATGTACAAAATGTCTTGGATGACTACACGGGCGGTACATACAGCTGTTAGATGAATGCGTTGCGCACTAGCAGTGCAGAGTGCCATGCCAGATAGAGAAGTCATGACTTTTTTCAGCTTGCGACAAAGATTTTCATGGATGACGGAAATGGTGGCTCCGTTATCGACAAGCACTTGTGCGGATGCTCCCTCAACATGGACGTCAATGACATTCTGCGGTGAAAAATGAAGGTCTTAGAATGTTCGATGAACTTGCAGTTCTTGCCTCCGGAACTGTGCTAATCAGTTTCCCTCGGCAGTAGGCGGCCGACGACGCATAGGTGACAGCAACCGTAGACGTGGAAGGAGAATGTCGACTGTCTGAACGGCGGTCGAGAACGAGAGGTCTCGGCGGCGAGTCAGTGGCATCTCTGCAGCGAATCTCGGCGGCATGTTTTGACACGTAGGGATGCTGGCCGAATGCGTCATGGTTCGAGGACATGTTACGACGACAAAAGCGCTCAAAGTGACCATCAATGCCACAAGCGAAGCAAATAGGCCTGTTGTCTGGTGTGCACCACGTGTCGGATCAACAAAGAAGCTGGGGTGACTGTCATGGAACGGGAGCAAGGGGAAGCCGGTGCGTTGGTGGTGGGACGGGATTTTACGGTGGGGGTGATCTTGCGATCGCGGCAGCGTAGTTGAGAGGTGGAGATGTGATGCGTGACGGGTAGTCGGCATAAGAGAGCAGTGCCGTCGGAGATGCGAATAACGGACGCTCGTCAATATGGGAGAGCGGTGCCGTCACATGAGCTGGCGGGCGAATGGGGGTAACTGCATGAGATATTTGGGCACGCATGGCTTTTCGCACGGCTGGAGTCAGTGTTGGGTCAGGCTCCGGGCTATGAGGGAGTAGCGACAGCTGGCGGGCCACTTCCTCTCGAATTCAATCCTTCATATTATGAACGAGAGCAGAAGTATCGGTATGGCCAGCGGCACCTGCAATGGCCGAGACGGAGTCAGCATGCGGGAAGTTTTGGTGGGAGATGTGACGTTGGCGGCGCAATTCGTCGAAATTCTGACACAGGTTGAAGAGAACAGCGACACTGTTTGTACACTGGTCTTCCGTCATCTTTGGATTAACATGGCTGCATATATCAATACATCCTCAATATTGTCACGTAGTAGTGACAGGGAAGTAAACAGTCGTAAAACTGTGTATGACGAAACTGATCCTTTATTGGGCGAACCTGTGCCCACAAAATCAAGCTACACTCGAAGCACAACGATAGCGGCGAACACAGTCGGCGATCGTAGAAATCTGATCAGCGGCGAAACGCGTCGGCTTTTAAACGTGAGTGATCGAAGGTTCCCGATTAATCCCTGGTGCCCGCGTGTCTTTCAGAAAGTTCTAGACAATTCGCGTCGCTCATACAATGAATTCTTATGAGCGTCGGTGACCACAGACGACGGATGGAAGCATCGATAACGTTCGAGAAGATTCCGATGCAGGCGCGTCCTGCGCTGAGCTATAACTTTTGACATTTGTTAGCCAGTGGAAAGCGGCCACCGGTGAAAGATAAGCATGTATACGTGTCAATACCCTCCCTTTAAAAAGCATCGTCCCGATGCTACAAACACGAAAGCGAAAACAAAACCACGCGTACAGAAAGGGAAAAAAACAATAACAAAGTAACAAAGGACCTAAGTTCGTCAGCGGGCGTAGGAAGGCTTAAGACGCACCATGTGGATGACTTCAGGTCGTGCGCGGCGCCGCTGTAATTGTGAAATACCAGTGCGCCAATACGTCGGATGATCTTATATGGTTCGAAATAGCGATGTAAGAGTTCCTCGCAAAAGTCCTGGTCGGCGTATCGGAGTCCAGACCCAAACACGGTCGCCTGTTTGGTACTCGACGTAGCGTCGTCGAAGATTGTAGTGTCGGCTGTCGGTCCACTGCTGGTTCTTGATGCACAGGCGGGCGAGCTGTCGACCTTCTTCGGCACGCTGTAAATAGGTGGCAGCGTCAAGATCTTCTTCGTCGGTTACGTCCGGTAGCATGGCGTCAAGCGTCGTTGCCGGGTTCCTTCCGTAGACCAGGTTGAACGGCGCCATGTGCGTCGTTTCCTGCACGGCCGTGTTGTATGCGAAGGTCACGTACGGAAGCATGGCATCTCACGTCTTGTGTTCGACGTCGACGTACATTGCCAGCATGTCGGCGATGGTCTTATTTAGGCGCTCTGTGAGGCCATTCGTCTGCGGGTGGTAGGCGGTGGTCCGGCGATGGCTTGTCTGGCTGTATCGCAGGATGGCTTGAGTTTGTTCTGCGGTAAAGGCCGTGCCTCTGTCGGTGATGAGGACTTCTGGAGCACCATGACGCAGGATGATGCTCTCAACGAAGAATCGGGCTACCTCGGCTTAACTGCCTTGGGCAAGGCTTTTGTTTCGGTGTAGCGGGTGAGGTAGTCCGTAGTTACTACGATCCATTTATTCCCGGATGTCGACCGAATGCCTCTGGACGCAATGTTGAGGGTTCCACGAGGAGGAAGTTGGCTCGGAGAGGCGAAAAGTTCTTCTTTAGGAGAATGTTGCTTTGCAAGAAAAGCGACGCCAATCCTCGCCTGAACACATTCGGCACAGTGGCGGTCTTGCCTTCCAGGTAGTCTACGAGGCTCCTTAGTTCTGGGTCGGCTCGCTGTTGTTCGGCGAATTCGTCGGCACTGATGGGTCCCAAGAAAGTGTCGTCATCCTGGTCGTCCTGTGGCGGTGGTTCGACGGGGGCGCGAGACAAGCAGTCGGCGTCAGAGTGCTTTCGCCCGGACTTGTAAACGACGGCGATGTCGAAAGCTCGAAGTCTCAGACTCAATCGCGCAAGGCGACTTGAAGAATCCTTCAAGTTAGCTAGCCAACACAAGGTGTGGTGGCCGCTCACAACATTGAAGGGCCACCCATAGAGGTAGGAGCGAAACTTTCATTTAGTCCAGATGATGGCGAGGCACTCCCTCTCTCTTGTGGAATATTTTGCTTCCGCCTTCGATAGCGAACCGGCTAGCGTAATTTACAACCCTTTTCAGTCCTTCCTCTGCACAAGCACGGCGCCGAGTCCTACACCGCTTGCGTAGGTGTGGACTTCAGTATCGGCGTTTTCGTCCAAATGCGCAAGTATTGGCGGCGATTGCAGGCGTCGCTTCAGTTCTTCAAATGCTTCGACTTGTGGCGTCGCCCACTTGAACTCCACGTCGGCCTTCGTGAGGTACGTCAGTGGCTCGGCGATCCGTGAAAAGTCCTTGACGAAGCGCCTGTAATAGGCGCACAGTCCAAGAAATATACGCACTGCCTTTTATTCGGCGGGCGGAGGAAAGTCAGTGATGGCCGCCGTTTTCTGTGGCTCAGGACACACTCCAGACTTGTTGATGACGTGGCCCAAAAACAAGAGCTCCTCGTATCCGGAGCGGCCCTTTTCTGGCTTCAACGTGTGTCCGGAGGTCTTGATTGTTTGAAGAACTGTTTCAAGGCGCCGGAGGTGTTCCTCAAAGCTTGAGGCAAACACAATGACGTCGTCCAAATAGACGAGGCAAGTCTGCCACTTCAAGCCTTCCAGTACTGTATCCATGACGCGTTGGAAAGTGCTTGTATTCGTGGCTGAAGTTCGTGAGCATCACTCCTGCTTTCCCTTCACGTAGCTCAGCTATGCCTCTAGCGACCAAATTGCACGGTCGAGCAGTAAGTGATGCTCGCTCTCGATGACGCCCTCCATGTCTGCGGGCACTTCGTTACCGACGGAAATAATTACGCTGGAGTGAGGCGGAACGGTGACCCTTTCTTCTAGCACATTTAAGGCATGGTAACTGATGTTTGTATCCGGTGGTATCGCGTTGTGCGTTGAAAGCGATATCCGCTTGAACCTTAAGTCAATGACTGCACCGTGTTGGTTTAGAAAGTCCAGGATGACATGCCTGGAGCAGTGCTGCAGGATTACGAAGCTCGCGGGGTAAGTGCGGTTTCTTGAACCTTAAGTCAATGACTGCACCGTGTTGGTTTAGAAAGTCCAGGATGACATGCCTGGAGCAGTGCTGCAGGATTACGAAGCTCGCGGGGTAAGTGCGGTTGTTTACCGTGACTCGCACTGTGCAGATTCCAACCGGCTGTCTGGATATCAGGTCCTTGCCAGGCCGTTTTCACCTTCTTCAACTTGGCGGCGAACCGGCCACCGAAGACGGAATAGTCGGCTCCAGTGTCGACGAGAGCGGTGACGTTATTACCCTCTATTAGCACGTCTTGATCGGTAGACCGTCATCTGGTGTTACGGTTAAGTCGTGGCGTCGGATCACGGCTGCGTCGGCTTGCTCCACTGCTGTTACGTCGCGTCGGCAGGTCCACTTTCGGCGGCGAAGTGTTGTCGACAAGGTTCTTGCCAGGCGGTGTGCTGATACCTCGTCGTGATGATTCGCGAATCTTCTTCGTCGGTGGCGGAGGATCTTCGGCATTGCGTCGTACAGCAACCGCACATCCATCGGTTGCTGCCTTTAGTTTCCCGGGTTAGGGCTGGGAGATCAGCCCCGGGTGAGACCGGTGTACTGACGGCGATGCGGCGAGATGTAGCGGCCTGGTGACGGCGAGCGTGAGGGTCGTCGTGGTTGCCACCGGGTTCCGGCGAGGTAGTCGGCGATGTAGCGCGGTCGTTCACCCCGCACTGGACGTGGAGCGTTGACGGCGAACCCCCGTAGGCCAATCTCACGGTATAGGCACCGGCCTTCCGCTACAATGCTTTAGCGAGATGCGCCGTAAATGAACTGGGTGTGTGCCACTCTTGCATGAACCTCTCATGAACTTGAGTCACTGAGTACGCGTACGCCAACCGAGGGAACGAATCTCAGTGTTCGCCGGCACCGGCGTTCGGCGCTTCTCGTCTCGGTTGCTACGCGCGGGCTTCTCCGCAGTGCCACTAGATGGCGCTGTGTGTCCAGAAAGACGCGCGGGGCAGAGGAGCCCGGTTGCCGCATGACGCGTTTCTCAGCGTTCGCACGCACCTGCGCGCAATGCATTTCGGATGCCATGCGCAGGCTTCGCGGCCGCGACGCTAGATGGCGCCGAACGTTCTTAGGGAAGCGTGAAAGAGGAGAACCGCTGCACTACAGGCCTTAAACCTAACTCATTCCGACGACGGCAATCCGTTGTGTCGCGATATTGATTCGATGCTAACGCATTACCGTCGACAGTGAGCGTGAGAGGGGTTCTGCCACAATTTTGTCAAATGAAGTATTAGCTTTCTAGAAGCCTACGCCTATTCCCTTGCATCGGACATTGTCTTCGGTGCTGTCAGCATCATGTTTGACCATCAGCTTGTGTTAGCCACCCCGATGAGGCTGCTGTGCAAGACAGCCGGACGTTGACAGACATTCTAAGCACAGGGAGTGACGCAAGAATTTCTTTGATTTGCTAGTCGGTGGCCCATAGCGTTTGATTAATTCAACACATAATCGTGAGTCAGAGTGAGAATCAGTTTATTCAAGACAAAAACGGAGTTAAAACATGATGAGTATATACAGAAGGAGGTCCTTTATTTAAACACTGAAATGGACATTCAATGCATGATGACAAGATTTATTAATACAAACAACAACGGCAACATCTGAAGTCTACGCTAATAAATGTTTTTAGGAGACAAGGCACAAAAGAAGAGAAAAGCAGCAGTTGAATGCAATAAACAATGGCGAGGCTGCAGATTAGTCAATAACAGGGAAAACTACAAAGGGTACTTTTTCAAGAAAATAAAAAAGATGCTAGAAACAAATAAATAAACGCAGGTAATATTAAAAAGAACAAAAGAATACATACTACACTGAAACATGAGTTGGAGGAGAAGATAAAAGAAAGTTTTGAAGTTGTGCATGAAACCAGTGAGCTTTCAACAATTTTAATGGAAATGGTAATGCGTTCTAGAGAGATAAAGCTCAGAAGTGAAGTGCATGCTCGCGTAGTTAGTGCAAACACTGTCTAAAATAGAGCTCATATTCTCTGCCAATCTATTATTGTTTATATTCATAATAGATGTCTTCAGTAAGATGGTTACTGGAATATTATTGCTAAATGCCCTAAAAATAGAGATAGCGAGGTTATATTTAAGAAGGTCAGTCACATTCAAAATATGACGTGCATGCAATAACTGATTGCCGGTAATGCTACGAGATGAAAATGTTATTAGACGAATAGCTCGATTTTGAATGACTTGCAATACCGTTAGGTGACTGTTATACGCGCTTCCTCAAGATTCATTCTTATAGTAGATATGAGAATGAACAAAAGAATACTACAGTGGCATGAGAGAAGGAAATGAGAAATATGGTCGTGCTTTAATTATAACGCGTATTTCATGTGCCATTTTCTTTTTTTACGTTAGCTGCGTGAACGTGATTGTTAAAGTTGTGGTGAAATTCCACAACCAAATAGGTGCAATGATCAACTGCAGTCATTAGGTGATTGTTGATGGAAATAGATTGTATGTGCTCAGGCGATCACTTATGCGAGGTAAAGACAACAAAATTGGTCTTATAATGGTTAATCTGCAGCTTATAATGTTCACACCACGTGTAGATATACTAAAGGTCTTCGTTTAGCTTACTTGTTATAGCGTTGTTACACATTGTTAGAGTTAAATATAGTAGTATTGTCAGCGTACAGAATGCACTTCGATGAGGAGGGGCAAGTAGGCAGATCATTATTATAAATTAGGAAAAGTAGGGGACCTAATATATACCCCAGCTACTACTAACGCCTATGTTAGTAGTAGCTTCTTAGAGTAGTACCCACGAATGCTAACTGCCCATTTTCTTCTAAGTAACTGCGGATTAGAAGTAGTGGTGGACCAGTTATTCCAATGCCTTCGAGTTTGGCGCAAAGAAAGGCGTGGTTAATAGTGTCGAAGGGCAGAGATAGGTAAACGAATATGGAGGCTGCAAACTTACCTTAATCACTTTATTGAAATATTTTGTTAGACGCTTTTTCATAAGATTTTCAATAACTTTATTCTAAACTGCGAGAACAAAATGGGTGTATAAGTCTGCGTGAGCGTGCGATCACCTTTTTTTGAAAACAGAAATGACTCGACCGCGTTTGAGTTCAGATGGATAGACACCGGCTTTAAAGATGAGGTTAATGATAGCAGAGAGAACAATAGCAATATGTTGTGCAATCATTTTATTGTGGTAACCGTTAATACTCTCGAGGCCAGCGCTATAGTGACCACGATAATAACGAAGCAGACGCAAAATACACGGCACATTGCTGATGGTAAGTTCACGAAGGTGACCTAAAGTGTGAGGTGCCAGGCTTCAAGGATGGCCATGAGATTCCATAGCTCGAAATAGAATTAAATATTACCTTAATACAATTATTATTAGTCTTTTATGAAGAAATGGTGGTATACGTATTTAAACGAGAAAGGGCACCTTAGTCTATTTGTCGATTCTTTATTTTTACTTTTCTCAAACTGAAAGTGGCGGAATATAGTTACCTTTACCTTAGGTATTTTTACCTGTGATCCCTGAATAATAACGACGCGAAACATTTTAGGCCTGCATTAGCAGAACTTCACTAACATAAGAGCGTCTCTTCGCATCTCCATTTTAGAGTCTGTTGCCGCTCACATTAGCAACCGCCGTGATACGAAGCCGGCGCCACGGCGATGGCTAATCGTGAACGGCCCAGACGCGACTGAATCATTGGTCTGTGAATGCGAACCCTAATTAGAAATCTGTGCTATAACTTGGATGCTTAGTCGCTGCCCTATATGCTTAGATTTAGAGCGGAGCGTAAAAATAATATTCGCGGCTCCATGAAAACGACGTTACCCCCTAGCAGATTTATTTTGGCTAAAATTGTGATCACAGTGCCCCTGCTGCTAACTACTAGAGGTGAACGTGTGCTTGGTTTTTGGGTTGTATAGTAAGAAACAGGCATCAGGTTGGCAACAGCAACAGTTGCTGAACTCGATACGAGAACAGTGCCGGCGCTACGAAAATAAAAAGGCGAAGTGAATTTACTACAGGCAGTCATTCTTCGAAATTTCTTTTCACAGAATTCACGTGGGAGTAAGAAAACAGTTTACCAAAGACGCTCGTTTGCATGGTCTGAACGACAGTTAAAATAAACGAGAAAAAGCACTGAATTCATATAATGAGTGAGGTCTTCAAAGAAGATTAAGGAGAAGTCGGGAGAACAAGGCGATATAAAGCCACAAGCACAGGATCTCAATGTGTAGCCGAGTTTGGCGGCCAGCCATTAACATGTATTATGTTATTGAAAGCTCTGCATTTTAACTCTAGTATATAAATTTTTTAGCATGCTAGCTCTTGAACCCTACATCGTTTTCTAGCGGTTTTCCCACCTACACCTCCAGAGACCCCGAAAGCTTAACAGCGGTAGCTGCAAAAGAATAAAAAAAAAGAAAGTCAAAGAAAATCAGCTGCTAACAAAGAAGCAGTGAGCAGTGGTTTCTTGTCCTGAGGGGCCGTAACAGGAAATAGGCGGTGTCCACAGGAGCGAGAAGACGCTGCTCTCTCAGCGCGACAATTCATTTCATTACAGGCGACAACCGCGACAGCACGGCACCATTTCTCAGTTCCAGAAACGTGCCGAAGTGACCAATCCTGGAGCCTCCCACCGAAAGCCTAAATTGGAAGAAAACAGCCACTGGGGGGCCGGGCTTTGCTGTCTTCGATACGTGTGAAGGCCTGGTTAGCTGGAGCCGCGTTGTACATTCCGGCTTCTCTCCCACGCGGCTTCTTTTATGTACGGCGCTGCGTGCTTTATCATTGCATTTTTGAAGCGCCAGTAGATGAGGTGATTGGTTTGGCTTCTCTAAGGGTGGTCTGCGCCCTATCATAAATCCCATTTTCTTGGACGGTGACTCCTTCGCTTTCTCCATGGCTTAGGGAACTTGGCGGCATAATAAGGAAGCCCCTGGCACTCCCGCACCTTTACCGAACAAGTTACTCGAGATTAGTTTTCGGAAACCATGTTTCTTTCCTTGCAGCAACTGTGTATTCGGTAATTGGGAGCCACTGTACTATATCTAACGGAAGTATTTTTCCTTATTGGTCAACTCAATGTATCTGCGCTTTTGTTCACATTCTTATTCGGCGGCTCGGTTGAGCTAAATGACTGCCAGCAAGCATTGAGAAACTTCGGTCATGGAGACGAGACCTTGCAGAATTGGGGTAACGATTGTAGTGGAAGAGATAGGCACCCATATCAATCAGAGTTAATCGACCCTGTAATCGCTGCGAACTGCTTAATAAAGTCGCGTGTCTATCGACAACAAGAATAATGCGGAATGTTACCAAAATATTGCAATTTACAAAATGTAGCCACTGATATTGCAAAGTATGTCTACTTGGAATGACTTTTAACCCTTTGCGGTCCGCTGTCGGGCAGGGCCCGACAACGCAACACGGCCGTAGCGGTCCGCTGTCGGGCACCGCCCGACAAGGGTATTCGGGGGTTAAATTTCGCGGTTTTTCTCACTGCGATTCGTGCGCATTCTCTGTATACATAATGCGCCATCTCTTGAGGGATAAATAAACATTGTTTGTTGAAGTTTACTTTTTTTGCACTAGGGTGCAGCACAATGTTCAGCATTGCTGCTGGATACCAGAGCGTTCTCACATGCGAGAGCGCTCCACCTAATCCACTAGCTATGCACTTTCTTATGCAGTGTAGCTAGCAACAAATGCAAGTTTCGTTCCTCTATAATCTCTCGAAGAAGGACCCGGCACCCGGAAGAGAGCCGTATGTTGGAACAACGCTTTCAGAAATTGCTACGCACCCCGGAAGCAAAATAATTGCTTTCCTATTAATAGCTCCTTGATCTAGTGCTTCGAATTAGCGCGAACGGGGTTCGCAGCCGACTGGAGTTGAAGCGGGGGCGTACAAGGCAACCGATGCTTAACAACCAAGCATTGGAGAGCAGATAGGAAATGACTGTCCTGGAGGGAGAGGATTAGAGCCGCCCGGTAGGTGTAGGCGCGTTGAAACCACTAGGCCTCGGGGAATTGGAGCTTGTTAGGCCGAAAGCGCATCGTAGAGCTAGCCTGACCGACGCGGAGACGCCGATACGCTACCGGTGTGCGCTTCTCTACTTCGCAGTACTTCGCCGACCACCGAAGAAACGGCCGAGTAAAGCCAGCCTTTGCCACGATGGCAATAGCCGTAGCTACGTGGTCCCAGAACTAGAGAGCGGCTTTCCCTCGTAATGCCACCGTATTTCCGGAGTTGCTTCCCAGTGACTCATAATGAGGCTCGCGGAAAGGTGTTTACCTCGGGCCCCGAGGCGCACTATTGCGGTGGTTGGGAAGGCGGCTGTGGTAGAGAAATCAGGGGGAGGCTGTGGTGGAGAGCCCAGGGGGAGGAGAAAAAAATGTGTCTAAAAGGGAAGCGCCAGAGTGAGACGTGAACAGAAAATGGCGGTTGCTCGGTAGAATGGTGGCGGCATCGAGTGCGGTACAATCGGCAACATAATCCAGGGAAATGAAAAGCATCTGTCACTTATTGCAAAAAGAAATTTCCAGTGACAGCGAGTAAATTGGCTGCCATGGGACACCGGTATTCTGGCAGCCAAAATGTATCCCGCTATTCGGCTTGTTCTATATGAGATGTTCTCGGTGATAGTACTTATAAAACTAGAGCTTGAAGCATCATACCACCTTTAATAATTAGGTCTGTTATGTTCCTAGTTATGCTGTCCCACACAAATAAGAATATTTCAGGTTCCTTAATGCTAAATAGATAAAAACCTCATGTTCTTCCAACCAAATTGTAAAATTACGCGTCGAATTATTGTTCGATGCGCTGCAGAAAGTAATTACTACAATTCTTTGCAAATATGGAGTGCGGTTCAACAACCTGCCTCGCGAACAGTAGCGCGTTTGTAGGTTACAAGACAAAGCACCGGGCACAGTTGGAGCCTATGTAATTTGGTAGCTTATATGACGTCCCTGGAGGTGACGCTGTCCATTCACCTTCCAGGTACGAGAGTTGCAGGAGTGGCGACAGGAAAGCAGACAGCGGCGGGCTGAAGCCTGAAAAGTTGCCGGCTGCTGGGAAGATAGCGGCCAGTGCAGGGTCGCAGTGCTGCAATTTACAGCCCGGCAATATGTCCGCAGAAGCAGTCACGCCAGCAGCAAGAAGCAAGCAAACGACGGCGGCAGGAAGCATCGTAGGTTGGCGGCGCGACGAGCTACATGGGAAGAGGGAGAAGTGACAGCAAAGAGCGCTAACTTGCAACAATTGTTAATGCGCGCATAAACCAGCTTAAATACCACCCTATGGCACAACAGCAAGTAGAGGAGGGTGACACGTGCTCCATTCACTGTTTGCCACAAATGACATAGCGTGGTATTTAGGCCTGGTTTATGTGCGCAATAAAAATTTTTGCAAGCCAGCAGTCTTTCCCGTCACTTCTCTCACTTCCCACGTAGATCGTCGCGCTGCTAACCTAAGATGCAACATTACCAACATGCCCGTTCAGGTATACCGTGGCAGAATGCACCTGCATTGCGAGCAGCAGCTGGTTTGTACGTGACAAGTCGAAGCGGCCACCTTTTCCAGCTGATCTAAACTGCTTTAAAGGCTTAGATCTACTCTACCGCGCACGCAAAAGATGAGAGACCGTTTTCCACGAGACATTTACCGAAGCTCCGCAATAACCAAAGACATTAACACACGCGAACGCGAAAATGTTAATGGCAATGTTCATAAACTTATCGTACTTATTTTACATCGCAGCATTAAGAAAGCGCCACACTCGCCCTGGTTGCCTAGTGGATACGGTGTTGGGCTCTCAGCACGTAGCCGCGGGATCGAATCCCGGCAATGGCTGCCGCATTTCGATGGGGGCGAAATGCGAAAACACCCCTGTGCTTAGAATTAGGTGCACGTTAACGAACCTCAGGTAGTCCAAATTATTCCGGAGTCCTCCACTATGGCGTGCCAAATAATTTAAGGAAGCGCCAGAATTCAAACTCTTATTAGACACCCATGTAATCACTGTACGTAGAGTGTTGCTGGGTAAAAAAATGAATTAGATATTTGTTAAATTTTATAGTGTCCATTCAGCAATGCCATGAACGAAGTAGGTTGATGAATGGCACATTAAAAACGAGACAATGAAGAGACTGGACACACAAATGCGCATTTTTGTGTCCGGCCCTTTCACTGTCCGCCCCCCCCTTCTCTCCTCCACGCTATGTAGTTATGCATAAAAACAAATTAGCCCAGTTCTGTATCTTATTAGAGTTAATCGGGCGTATTCAGCAACGGCTTGCGCTTGTGTGTTGTCACTTTTGTCGCTCCTTTCATTTACCGTGGAAAACCATCGCAATACCTGAAATTATTCATGATGATTAACTCCACCATTATTGCAGGATGATTTCCTATCCATATTTGCCTTGTCGTTGTTCAGCTTAGTTTCTTCCTTGAGCTTACTCACTCCATTTTCTCTATTTAATGCGCAACGAGCAAGATAACCTGCTTCACGTCAACGTCCGTTGCGCTATTTCTGACACTTATTACTCGCGTCACCCCGCTGGTGTAGCGCAGGTGTTATAAAAATTTTCGGGTCAAATTCACAACACTTTTCTTTCGTGGGTGCTGTTAACGATTGGTCGTCGGCCTTCCGTAATTAGTCCTACTACATGATTGGATGATACAAGCTCGTACAAAGAGCGAAAGTCCCCCTTTGGGAATACAGGACCGGATCCATACCTTAGTGGAGATATAATTTAGCCGTGAGCAGCACTTACTAGACATGAAATCAAGTGAATGGGTCTGCTCGTCCGCTTGCACTATTCACCACCTCTGCTGTCATGCCGAAATGTGTGACGTCACGCCCACTCCAATTGGAGCAGGGTGATTCTCCGCACTGCAGAGGATGACGTGCAGCAGTAGTAAGAGGGAACGGGGCGGCCTGGTAATTTTCAAGTAGCCTGAAGAGGAGGAGTACTATTAAATCCCGAACTATAGAACATGGTACAATGGCAGAAACTCGAAAAACAGCGGAAGAGCCAGGAGATGAGGCTGGAAGTGTCTTCCCAAAAGACCACCTGGATTTCTTGCACCTTTGAAAATTGAGCGGTTTTCACGTATTGTCTAGTCACTGTGCTCATACAGTATCCGTCCTTATTGAACTTACGGGTGGCACTACAGTCCACGATTCAAGTACATTTCGTAGCTCACGGTGCGACACGTGAGCTACATTCAGTGCGCATATAGGATAATCCTTTCGAGTATAAATAGGATGCAATAGCACATTTACTGTGTCATGTCCTCTCACAGTACATTGCACGCATTGCACAGGGGCGATCCTATTCGCTTGGTTTCATGCGAAAAAGAACATTGTACTGGGAAACTTCTTTTCTTCAGTAGTCAGTGGGTTTCAGGGCAAAGGAATCAAACAGTGCTACACAAACATGA
Source organism: Dermacentor silvarum (assembly GCF_013339745.2). Lineage (NCBI taxonomy): Eukaryota > Metazoa > Arthropoda > Arachnida > Ixodida > Ixodidae > Dermacentor > Dermacentor silvarum. The sequence goes on from NC_051155.1 coordinate 111,269,949, forward strand.
AAAAAAGTTCCCTGGTGCAAATTAAACGCTGAAATAGCGGTGCCATGATGAATTTCCCCGCTCAGAAACATCTGGTTGGAAAGGTACTGTGCGCAAACAGCCCGGCGAGAAACCCCTCCCCCTTCTCTCTCCCCCCAAAAAAACGAGCAAAAAAAAAAAAACGAAATAGCTCCCTTTAAAGCCTTCGCATGTCCAGCGTTCTATATTATAAACATTCTCGGTTGTAGACGGTGGGTCTTCGTGTTTTTGAACGGTAATATCCATTGTTAGACGACGCCCGGGACGAAGGCAGGGGTGCTGTAACGTAAAATGATTCCAAACTGTTTTGATTCCAATTCTGCAATCAGCGCACCACGATTGGTCAAAACATTTTCGGGCCACTCCCAACTTTGCCTGTCTGTCACGCGACATCACAAAGACCGCGATAGCTCCCCATCTGGTATTACGTGTACACACTAATTATGCATGATTAAACCGCACAAAAGAACAAGAATCATTCCTGATTCGACGCATTTTCCCCATTAGCCCTCTGATATTGGCCCAGCGTTTTCTGGCTACGCCCACTTCGCCTGTCTATCACGCGACCTCACAAAACCGCGAAAACTGACCACGTCAAAGAAAGGTGTGCGCGAAAAAAAAAGCATTATTATGCCGAACAAAACTAAAATTTTTCTGAATAGCCAATGACTGCCCCGTTCCGAAAGGAATGGAAGATGGCTGCCCGCCTATCGCTCAGACCGTCGCTACTCGCACCTGCCTGAGCATGTATTTATTTGCGCATGATAAACTTTCTTACATGGCAGTAAAGCCTTATCGAGCCCTTTCGGCATGCATACGACATCGCTCTGCCAACTCTTCCTTGCTAACGATCCGTCTTAGCGGCATTCTTATCCTACCGTTGCACGCCGCCGTGATTTTCGACCAGCCACCGCAAGCTAAGTAAGGCGAAGCGGACCAATCGGAGAAGCCGGCACCACCCTCTTCATGTGGTTCTCGCTTTTCACTGTGCTGGCTCGGCCCCCTCGAACCCCTCTCCACTAGAGCGTGCTCCTCGTCTCTTGTCAGCCAATTAGACAAGAAAAACCGCTGAGTGTAGGCAATGTTATTGGTTTTGAAAGCGAACAAAGGTGACATCCTATAAACGAGGAGAGTATTTGATTGGGTTGTTCAGACAACGCTTCGGGTCACCGCCAATCCTTGCGTCGGTGGTTACGTAAATTTGACGTCAGGAGTTTGGAATCAAAACAGTTTGCGATCATTTTACGTTATAGCGCCCATAGTTCACTTTGTGCGCATGAAACAATACGGTGCGCGTTCGTGATTTTTTTTTCATTTATTAATTTTTATATTTACGCTCCTATTTGCAGCTATGCGGTTAGCTCTTTTTTTCTTGAGACTGTGCACGGCACGCTTCACCACTGCTGTACTTTTGTTTTTCCTGTAGCTGGCACTATGTTCCTTGCGCGAGCATCTGTCTTGACCATGTTTCTTTTTTCCTTACACCGTTTCTTGAGCTCTAAGCCAGTGCTCTTACTCGGGGAGGGGGGCAAAATTCCGCTTGCAGTAGTGGGCACAGTGCAAGAGAACAGGCACGCAAGGACAAGAAGAAGTGCGCGTGCTACACACCCGTTAGATAGCCAGGTCCCACCTCTTCTTTTTCAGGGGCCAGTTGCTTTCAATAAAAGTCGCCAGTTCTCCCTCAAGACACTTAATACTGTCACGTAGTAGTGACGATGAAGCAAACAGTCGTAAAACTGGGAATGACGAAACTGATTCTTTATTGGGCGAACCTGTGCCCACAAAAGCAAGTTACACTTGAAGCACAACGATAGCGGCGAACACAGTCGGCGATCGTCGAAATCTGATCAGCGGCGAAACGCGTCGGCTTTTATACCTGAGTCATCGAAGGTTCCAGATTAATCCCTGATGCCCGCGTGTCTTCCAGAAAGTTCTAGACAATTCGCGTCGCTCATACAATCAGATTACATGGGCGTCGGTGACCACAGACGACGGATAGAAGCATTGATAACGTCCGAGAAGCTTCCAATGCAGGCGCGTCCTGCGCCGAGCGATAACGTTTAACATTTGTTGAAAGCGGCCACCGGTGAAAGATAAACATGTGTACGTGTCAATACCCTCCCCTTAAAAAGCATCGTCCCGATGCTACAAACAAACACGAAAGCGAAAACAAAACCATGCGTAATAAACAAAATAACAAAAAATAATAACAAAGTAACAAAGTACCTAAGTTTGTCAGCGGGCGTAGAAAGGCTTAAGACGCACCACGTGGATGACTTCAGGTCATGCCCGGCGCCGCTGTGATTGCGAAATGCCGTCTGGCACGACCTCATAGTCGAGTGCGCCAATACGTCGGGTGATCTTATATGGTCCGAAATAGCGACGTAACAGCTTCTCGCTAAGTCCTCGTCGGCGTATCGGAGTCCAGACCCAAACACGGTCACCGGGCTGGTACTCGACGTAGCGTCGTCGAAGGTTGTAGTGTCGGCTGTCGGTCCTCTGCTGGTTCTTGATGCGCAGTCGGGCGAGCTGTCGACCTTCTTCGGCACGCTGCAAATAGGTGGCAACGTCGAGATTTTCTTCGTCGGTGACGTCCGGCAGCATGGCGTCAAGCGTCGTTGCCGGGTTCCTTCCGTAGACCAGGTTGAACGGCGCCATGTGCGTCGTTTCTTGCACGGCCGTGTTGTATGCGAAGGTCACGTACGGAAGGATGGCATCCCACGTCTTGTGTTCGACGTCGACGTACATTGCCAGCATGTCGGCGATGGTCTTATTTAGGCGCTCGGTGAGGCCATTCGTCTGCGGGTGGTAGGCGGTGGTCCGGCGATGGCTTGTGTGGCTGTATCGCAGGATGGCTTGAGTTAGTTCTGCCGTAAAGGCAGTACCTCTGTCGGTGATGAGGACTTCTGGGGCACCGTGACGCAGGAGGATGTTCTCAACGAAGAATCGGGCTACCTCGGCAGCACTGCCTTTGGGCAAGGCTTTTGTTTCGGCGTAGCGGGTGAGGTAGTCCGTAGCTACGACGATCCATTTATTCCCGGACGTCGACGTCGGAAAAGGCCCCACTAAGTCCATCCCAATCTGCTGGAACGGTCGGCGAGGTGGCTCGATCGGCTGTAGAAGTCCGGCTGGCCTTGTCGGCGGTGTTTTGCGTCGCTGACAGTCTCGGCATGTCCTTACGTAATGGGCGACGTCGGTAGAGAGGCGAGGCCAGTAGTATTTTTCTTGTATCCTCGCGAGCGTGCGGGAAAAACCGAGGTGTCCAGCCGTTGGGTCGTCATGGAGAGCTTGCAGAACCTCTGGACGCAATGCTGAGGGTACCACGAGGAGGTAGTTGGCTCGGAGAGGCGAGGAGTTCTTCTTTAGGAGAATGTCGTTTTGCAAGAAAAACGACGCCAATCCTCGCCTGAACACCTTCGGCACCATGACGGTCTTGCCTTCCAGGTAATCTACAAGGTTCCTTAGTTCCGGGTCGGCTCGCTGTTGTTCGGCGAATTCGTCGGCACTGATGGGTCCCAAGAAAGTGTCGTCATCCTGGTCATCCTGTGGCGGCGGTTCGACGGGGGCGCGAGACAAGCAGTCGGCGTCAGAGTGATTTCGCCCGGACTTGTAAACGACGGTGATGTCGAATGCTTGAAGTCTCAGACTCCATCGTGCGAGGCGACCTGAAGGATCCTTCAAGTTAGCTAGCCAACACAAGGCGTGGTGGTCGCTCACAACTTTGAAGGGCCTGCCATAGAGGTAGGGGCGAAACTTTGATGTAGCCCAGATGATGGCGAGGCACTCCTTTTCTGTTGTGGAATAATTTGATTCCGCCTTCGATAGCGACCGGCTAGCGTAACTTACATCCCTTTCTAGTCCGTCAGTCCTCTGCACAAGCACGGCGCCGAGTCCTACGCTGCTTGCGTCGGTGTGGACTTCGGTATCGGCGTTTTCGTCGAAATGCGCAAGGATGGGCGGCGATTGTAGGCGTCGCTTCAGTTCTTCAAATGCTTCGATTTGCGGCGTCTCCCACTTGAACTCGACGTCGGCCTTCGTGAGGTACGTCAATGGCTCGGCGATCCGTGAAAAATCCTTGACGAAGCGCCTGTAATAGGCGCACAGGCCAAGAAATCTACGCACTGCCTTCTTGTCGGCGGGCGGAGGAAAGTCAGTGATGGCCGCCGTTTTCTGTGGGTCAGGGCACACTCCAGACTTGTTGATGACATGGCCCAAAAACAAGAGCTCCTCGTATGCGAAGCGGCACTTTTCTGGCTTCAACGTGAGTCCGGAGGTCTTGATAGCTTGAAGAACTGTTTCAAGGCGCCGCAGGTGTTCTTCGAAGCTTGAGGCAAACACAACGACGTCGTCCAAATACACGAGGCAAGTCTGCCACTTCAAGCCTGCCAGTACTGTATCCATGACGCGTTGGAAAGTCGCAGGTGCCGAGCAAAGACCAAACGGCATGACCTTGAACTCGAACAGTCCGTCTGGTGTTATAAAGGCAGTCTTCTCCCGGTCCCTCTCGTCAACTTCGATTTGCCAGTAGCCGGTTTTGAGGTCCATCGACGAAAAATACTTTGCGTTGTAGAGTCGATCCAAGGCGTCGTCAATCCGTGGGAGGGGGTATACGTCCTTCTTCGTGATCTTGTTGAGGCGACGATAATCTACGCAGAAACGTAGGGTTCCATCCTTCTTCTTCACTAACACCACGGGGGACGCCCACGGACTCTTGGACGGCTGGATGATGTCGTCGCGTAGCATTTCGTCGACTTGTTGCCTTATGGCCTCGCGTTCGCGCGCCGTAAACTCGGTACGGGCTCTGACGGAGTGGGCGGACATTTTCGTCGGTTATGATGCGGTGCTTGGCGACAGGGGTTTGTCGAACTTTTGACGACGACGAGAAGCAGTCCTTGTATTGCAGGAGCAGAGCTTTTAGTTGTTCTTTCCTATGCCTGGGAAGGGTCTGATTGACGTCGAAAGTTGGTTCAGGTACTATAGTCGTCTTTGCAGGTGCACTGGAATCCGTGAAGGCGAAAGCACTGCTGGCTTGTACTATTTCGTCGATGTAGGCGACCGTGGTGCCTTTGTTAATGTGCTTGTATTCGGGGCTGAAGTTCGTGAGCATCACCCTTGCTTTCCCTGCACGTAGCTCAGCTATGCCTCTAGCGACGCAAATTTCACGGTCGAGCAGTAAGTGATGATCGCCCTCGATGACGCCCTCCATGTCTGCAGGCACTTCGGTACCGACGGAAATCATTACGCTGGAGCGAGGCGGAACGGTGACTTGTTCTTCTAGCACATTCAAGGCATGGTAACTGATGTCTGTATCCGGTGGTATCGCGTTGTGCGTTGAAAGCGTTACCGACTTGGCCTTAAGTCGATGACTGCACCGTGTCGGTTTAGAAAGTCCATGCCTAGGATGACATCCCTGAAGCAGTGCTGCAGGATTACGAAGCTCGCCGGGTAAGTGCGGTTGTTCACAGTGACTCGTGCTGTGCAGATTCCAGCCGGCGTTATTAGGTGGCCTCCCGCTGTACGGATATCGGGTCCTTGCCAGGCAGTCTTCACCTTCTTCAACTTGGCGGCGAACGGGCCACTGAAGACGGAATAGTCGGCTCCATTGTCGACGACAGCAGTGACGTGATGACCATCGATTAGCACGTCTAAGTCGGTAGACCGTCGTCTGGCGTTGCGGTTAAGTCGTGGCGTCGGATCACGGCTGCGTCGGCTTGCTCCGCTGCTGCTACGTCGCGTCGGTAGGTCTTCTTTCGGCGGCGAAGTGTTGTCGTTAGGGCTCTTGCCAGGCGGTGTGCTGATACCTCGTCGTGGTGATTCGCGAATCTTCTTCGTCGGCGGCGGAGGATCTTCGGTATTGCGTCGTACAGCAACCGCACCTCCATCGGTTGCTGCCTTTAGTTTCCCGGGTAAGGACTGGGAGATCGGCCCCGAGTGGGACCGGTGTACTGACGGCGATGGGGCGAGATGTAGCGGCCTGGTGACGGCGAGCGTGAGGGTCGTCGTGGTTGCCACTGAGCTCCGGCGAGGTAGTCGGCGATGTCACGTGGTCGCTCGCCAAGCTGTGGACGTCGCGCGTTGACGGCGAACCCTCGTAGGCCCATCTCGCGGTATGGGCATCGGCGGTAGACATGACCGGCTTCCCCGCAGTGATAGCAGAGCGGGCGGTGGTCGGGGGCACGCCAAATGTCCGTTTTTCTCGGGTAGCTGCGCTGGGCGACGGGCGGGCGTGCTGGCTGCGGCGGCGGCGCTGGGCGACGGAATTGCGGCGTTACGGGGCCCTGGCGCGAGCGCGGAGGGGGGCCTTGACGACGGGCGACGGCGGCGTATGTCATCGCTTCCGGCTGGGGTTGCGGCGATTCGGGAAGTCCTAGCGATTGCTGGATTTCCTCCCGCACGATATCGGCAATGGAAGCAACTTGAGGCTGCGACGACGGTAGCAACTTCCGCAGCTCTTCGCGTACTATCGCCCTGATGGTGTCTCGTAGGTCGTCGGAAAGTCCTTGGACTTCGGCGTAGTGTGGCGTCGAACGGCGATTGTATTGCCGGTTGCGCATGTCCAGTGCTTTCTCGATCGTCGTAGCCTCCGAGAGAAAGTCTTGGACTGTTGTTGGTGGATTCCGTACCAGTCCGGCGAATAGCTCCTGCTTAACTCCCCGCATGAGCAAGCGAACTTTCTTGTTTTCGGGCATAGCTGGATCGGCGTGCCGGAACAATCGAGTCATTTCTTCAGTGTACATACCGATGCCCTCATTCGGGAGCTGTACACGGTTTTCCAGCAAGGCTGCAGCTCTTCCTTTACGGACGACGCTCGTGAAGGTGTCCAGGAAGGCGGCTCGGAAGAGGTCCCAGGTTGGTAGTGAACGTTCCCTATTCTCGAACCAGGTTCTGGCGCCATCTTCAAGAGAGAAGTAAACATGGCGCAGCTTTTCGTCGCAGTCCCACTTGTTGAACGTAGCGACCCGGTCGTATGCCTCCAGCCAGCTTTCGGCGTCTTCACATGGCGAACCGCGGAAAGTCGGCGGCTCCCTGGATTGTTGCATCACGACCGCAGATGTTGGCACAGGGGCTGTCATGGTAGCTGCTGCCGAGGTCATGACTTTTGTCCTCTTGGTCTTCTCAGGTAGGGGTTCGTACTCCGGTGGCAGGTTCAGTAGCCTGCGACTAGCTCGCTGGTCGGGGTAGGCGTCGACGTCTTCTAGACGGTGTGGGCTTGGCTCACGGCTGGATGGGGGGGTCCGGTACAAGGACATAAAAGCACCTCCACCAGATGTCACGTAGTAGTGACGATGAAGCAAACAGTCGTAAAACTGGGAATGACGAAACTGATTCTTTATTGAGCGAATCTGTGCCCACAAAAGCAAGTTACACTTGAAGCACAACGATAGCGGCGAACACAGTCGGCGATCGTCGAAATCTGATCAGCGGCGAAACGCGTCGGCTTTTATACCTGAGTCATCGAAGGTTCCAGATTAATCCCTGATGCCCGCGTGTCTTCCAGAAAGTTCTAGACAATTCGCGTCGGTCATACAATCAGATTACATGGGCGTCGGTGACCACAGACGACGGATAGAAGCATTGATAACGTCCGAGAAGCTTCCAATGCAGGCGCGTCCTGCGCCGAGCGATAACGTTTAACATTTGTTGAAAGCGGCCACCGGTGAAAGATAAACATGTGTACGTGTCAATACGATGAATGACACTTACCCTTTACCGCGAATTGATGATGCCCGTGATTGTCTGTGCGCTGCCACTTACTTTTATCGACCTTCTGTCTGGATATTGGGACATTGCTGTGGACTCCGTTGGCAGCGATAAGACGGCTTTTGTAACCCTTGATGGGCTTTTCCAGTTCAAGGTCAAGCCTTTCGCTCTGTTTAATGCCCCCACCCCATTCGCGCGAATGACCGACTTTCGGCTTCATAGGTTCAAGTGGTATACATGCCTCTGTTATACCGGGTGATCAAAATTAAGCTTTACGGAATTTTTAGAAATCGCATGTGGCAGGTAGCATATTTCTTATCGTTGAGCTTGGTTATTCGAAGAGGCGGACATTAGTAGCAACAGAAATCGAAACACATGTTCAACTAATTAACAAAAAATGAGGAATGAACTTCTTAGTTAATATTTTACAACACATATTGCAATTTACGAATTGTAGCCGGTGAGTTCGCCAGGCGCATCCACTTGAAATGAATTTCTAGGATGACACCAGTTTCGAGATATTATTTCCCAAAGTGTGGAACGAAATAAAAGGGCGTTCCATTTACATATGTGCTTCAATGTATAAAACAGCACTTTGGTAAAAATGTCAGTGGAACAACAGTTAATTTTTAGGGCGAGTTTGATGGCACATACCTCCAAACTGGTCTGCTTCTGGAAGTTCATTTCAAGTGGATACATCTAACAAGCTCACCGGCTACAATTCGTAAATTGCAGTATGTGTCAAAAATAATTAAAGAACTTAATTAGTGTATTTTTGTTAATCAGTTCAATATGTGTTTCGATTTCTCGTGCTACTAATATCCGCCTCTTCGAATAACCCAGCTCAACGATAAGAATTATGCTATACGCCACAGGCTACATTTTAAAAAATTCCGTAAAGCTTAATTTTGAACACCTGTATAATGACGTAATTGTGTTGTCACCTACGTTTGATACACGCATCGAAAGCCTCTCAGCGATTCTTGACGTGATCCGCCGTGCCGGCCTTCTGCTGAATTCATCGAAGTGCCGCATTGGCCATCGCCACATCACGATATTTGCCCATATCATGGAGTTGCAACCTGACCCAAAGAAAATTCGAGCCGTGAAAGGCTTCTTTGGGCCCAAGTCTGCCCTAAATGTTCGCTTTGCACCTTGTCCGACCCTTTCCTATATGTGCATCAGGAAACAAGTGGGTTGATGTCACTCCGATTACGCGACGCGCTACGCAATGACATGAGCGCGTGCGACCAGCTGTGCTAGAGACGTGGCGGACTTACTTCTCCGTGCTAGTTTAGTACACAGTGCCCCACATTTATTGCTGGACGACCAAAGCCGTACCTTCTTGTCTAAAGTCATCGAGGATATCCTGCGCTGCTGCTCCACGCAGCAAACGCTCACCACTTTATGCCATCCCCTGACGAATTTGCTCACTGAACGCTTGAATCGGGCCTTAACGTAGATTTCTTTTAAAGTCCGTGTCGGCTGATCACAGTGATCGGGACCTTGTACTGCCACACGTGACGTTCGCATCTAATTCCTTCCGCCACGACACGGCTGGATACTCTCCTTTTTACCTTTTGTTCGGACGTGAACCAACTTTGCCACTGGACACTTCCTTTCCCTGCCACTTCGACTAGTGAATATGCACGTGGTGCGGCAGATAGCCCGTAGTAGACTTGCTGCTTCCAAAGAGAACCAGAAGCGTCTTTATGACCAGCAATACCACGACGAACGTTTTGCTCCGGACGTCCTCGTACTTCCTTAGCCCCTTTTCCGGCATGTGGGGCTTTCTGAAAAGCTCATTCCTCCCTACAAGGGCCAATACTGCGTCCTTAGACGTGTGACCGATGCCACGTACGAGATTGTGTCTGTCACTCCCACTACATCTCCTGTTCCGTTGTACAGCTACGTCGTCCACGTTACTAAACTCAAAAATTACCCCTCTTTCACTGCTGATGGTCCTTAGTGGGGCCGGGCCGGCGCTTCTGCTGCGAAGGGTCATGCTACGGGTTACTCGGAGAGGATGATGTCAGCCCTTGGATTTGGTGGAACATACCCATGCGTGGTCACTGCGTGATCTGTTGACGACGTGCCTTGCTTGATGTTGACTGGCTTCCATCCTGGCCAGTGCTTACTACATTTGCAAATACAGCCTGTAAATTGCTTCCATATTGTGCTTCCACGTGAGAGTAGTATAAAAACTTTGGTTTTGGTGGTGTTAAATTCATTCAGTATCTTTAGTAGAGACTCATTAGTATCTAACAACATCGTTTAGTAAGTACTTTTACTAATTCAGTGGCTGCAAACTGCAGTTATACCAAATTAAGAATTGGTGTGACTCAAGGCAGTAACTACGATGAACCTTCTTTTAAGAGTGCATAGCACGTTTTCCAGACAACTCTTAAGGCATGGTTGGGGGAGCAGTCTCAATGATGAAAGTCGGAGGCAGGGAGAAAGAAACCACTACGAAGACGGCACACAAACGTAGCAGGTTTTTTTTTAGATCATAGAGAATATGCAAATAATGTCTGTGGCACATAGTATAATTCTTGTCATTGAGACGAATTACTCAAAAATACCCGCATTACTTGAACGAGAAATTGAAATACGTTGTCGATACAAGCAACAATTCAAATAATTGCCTTTTTAATTGATTACATTACTCAACGTATTGCAATTGCGAGTTCTAGGCGGTGAGATCGCAAGGCCAATTCGCGTAGAACGAATTATTAGGGGGACACCAGTTCTGAAATATTGATTTCCAATGTGTGCGACTAAACACACGGGTGTATTAGTTATTTTTGTGCATCAATGCATAAAACGGCGGTTTGTAAAATTAAATGACTGGAACAAAAGCGTATTTTTACCTTTAGTTTCACGACGCCTATTTTGAAACTCGTGTCATCCTTAACCCTTTGCGGTCCTAAACTTTTACCCACTTTCCGGCTGTTCCGGTCCAAAACTATTTTGCCAGTTTGTGGCGCCGCTAACAAAACCACCAAATGTGGAAGAAAAACTCACAGGATATATATTTTTTTCTTGCATTCTGCAGGCAACACCTCTACCGATATTTGAGCAGCGTGTGATACCACTCGAAACATTCTCCTGGGTGCAGGCCAGGGTTGTTACTGCAGGTTTTACAGAAAAACACAGTTTCCCTCCTGCCTCCGTTTGTTTTTCGATCGCTACAAGCTGCACAGTCCTTGCTGCTTCGGCCTGGCAGCTTGTACAAGAAATGGCTCCTCCCATCTAGCCTTTCCTCGCACTCCTTCCGCGCAGACGGGCCTCAATTTTTGGCTCTAGCCCTCACGTCACCCACCAGCTGTAGGACGAGGTTGCGGCGGTACTGCAGGTGTCGCTGTTCTTTCTCAGCATGATTCTGCTGCTGTGTGCGCCTCAAAATAAAGTTATTGAGAATGGAAAACCCTAGAAGCTTTCACTAAATGCACCATCGTAAAACGCACGCGGTGAAAATGTGGTCATGCTTCTCAGCGAACCGCGCGAACGTGCGGTTGCGCAACATGGTAAAAAATGATTGGATGCCGAAGCAAAGAATGCTCCTATTTTGCTGTCAATATTTGGATGTCTTTGAAAATTTTCCGTAAATATGATAACTGTAGAATAATATTCAAATCTTCGCTGCTTAAGGCAGTGTTCAAGTTCTGCTCTGTGATGTTATGGATTTAAATGAGAAAGACTTAATGTGAAGCTTTTGCATACAGTAAGTGCAAGCTCATGTCAGAGTGTTGTTGAAATACGCATAAATACACGCAATGCTTTAGTTTACCTGCTATTTTGCGAATGCAGAGTACCTGAATTTTTGCTTAATTCCTACTTGAAAGGTCACAAATAAAATACAGCCTATATCCTGAAGACACTAAATATTATTTCCTTGCCTGAGTGCGATAGCGGTGATTGCCATTACAGGTTTAAAGTGTGTGTTTTGTTGTATGAATACGTCAAGGATGTCAAAGCAAGATTATCTGCCAAACAGTTGTCGGCTTTTGTAATGAAGATGTCAGTTCTGTAATATCTAATAATACAATGGTGGCTAAATGGAGTGGCAAGCATGGCGACGCGTGTAATTATGTTAGGTCAATGTTACTAATTTTGCTTTAATTGCGAAAGAGCAAGAAAGTTATTACTAAACTAAGTGGACCGCATAGACTCAATATTATATGGCCAGCATATGCTATATTGACAGATCCGGGTGTAATAACTGTAACTTTGCTCATCGCAATATAGATTAAGTGCCTCCAATATTTGGTGTAAGATCACAGCTTCATTTTATGCAAGTGAATTGTGAGAGTATGTTAAAAGGCGTGTCACTGTGAAGTAGACACTCGCACATTTCACTAAAAAGACGTAGTAAAAAAGCAATGAATACGAATATTGCGAAAACAGTTTTGACATCTGTTTCACGAAAACTACGAGTCTTGTATTGTTATCGAAGGGCAAATAATTCTGCAGCAGTTCCCTCTTCTAGTCTACGCTATACTTCCCCATTGCAGACTTCAATAACTTGGATTCGTGCCTGTAGCATGGATTACCGGCTTAAGTTTGCACCTTATTTGGTACCCTGACACACTTAAGACTATCCGGGGAGTATAGACCCTTTCCCAGCACGGATTGTAATGTTAGCAATTGGCCGCTATGTGACTTGAAGCATACCGTGGAGCTTGAGAAGTGTCAGTTATAACGTTGTAGAGCGAGAAATCGTACTTCAGCGTGATCTCCCAGATGAAAAAAATACAAATTAACGTAATTATGTGAAGAGAATACCTCTCAATAAGAAAAGCTGCAACAACAACAACAATAAAACTGAACAGAGAAAAGTGTTTTAAAACGCGCATCGCTCTGAGTGCTTGCTAAAGATGTAATTGTCAGTTGACAATTCGAATGGGTGCCAAGAAAGATAACAAAAACTGGAAGGCTTGACAACTTTGACGACACACTCGCCAATACAATCTGCAAGCATCTCTTCTTTTAGATGAGAGTGGCCGAGGAAGGTGAATATCTTCCACGTTTCACGACTCGCTTACGTGCCTGGTCACACATCATTCCTGAAGTTCCTGCTGGCAGGGCGGCGCATAGTCACTTTCGGAGATGATTCCCGCATGCGTGATTTCGCAACGCGAGTTAAGTTGGGAAGGGAATTTTAGGTTTGGGAAGTAGGCAAAAGAGAAAAAAATGAAACTGCCAAAAAAGAGAGGGGGCACCACCGGCGCAGCAAACGCACTCCGTGCACTCATGTTGTTTCATCCTTACTCGTTATTTTCTCTTTACTCTTTATGTCCTTCCAATCTCATTGTTTCCTTCTTATTCTCTGCTAACGCCGTTTGTGGGTTCAAAGTTTTTGTCCCTCTCACCTCTTACAAATAGTATTCTATGTTTATTAGCCGGAATATCGTTACTTTCTACTATACGATCTCTACTGAGTAAACAGCAACGCAACGCGAACAAGCTGAGAAGCACACCAGCGCGAGCTCACTATCTCTTACAGCTTGCTGTTGTTTTTTTGTCTTTTATTTTGTATCAACACAGACTCTCCTCTCACTTCCCCCTTCCCTTATCCGCTCATGGAACCCTTCCTATATTTCCATTGTGCGGTGGCGCACAGGTTTTGTTCGGGTGTCCCGCCCGGTTTCGGAAGCAGTGGCTGTCTTCCGATAAAGAAAGGGTCGATCATCTTATCAGCGACCACACTGCTTCAGATGCCGATGATCGCTTATACGCGCCCATGCCTCTTTTTGGAACCTCCATACCATTTGCTCAAATCTACGTCTCTTTCGAAGCGTTTCCTGGGATGTTATGCAGCTTTATGTAAATAAAAAAAAATTACGACAAATTCCTCTCACGATGACTGCCCACGGTAATGCGAATTACATTCGAGCAATTTACCCACACACCGTAAAGCGCAAGTCACGAATCATATCGCTGGAACGACGAAGGCAGTATAACGATGACGGCACGACTACATTGAGATGTGGATTCTTAAATTATGACGATGGTGTAACGGCAACAATGGAAGACAACGACATCAGGGCAACGAGATGAACGACGACGGTACGACGATGATTGCATGGAGAAGATGGAATGACGACGATGAAACGACCACAATGACATGAGCAGGACGCTTCGACAACGGATGCATATAGCTCTGTCTCACAACTATAGCATGACAACAGCGGCACAATCAGGATCGAATTACGACACCACGATTACGATAGAGTGACGAACTTGCAATTACGTCGATGGATCGATGAACGTGATATCACGATGACAGGATGGTGTTATACAAGTGATGAAGGTGGTGAAACAACTGTGTGACGACGATGAAAAGATGACAGCTGTATAACAACGACCGCGTGACGACGAAGGCTCACGACGACGGCATAAAGAGAGAGAGAAACATCTTTATTTACAGCATAACAAGTGGGTAAATTAGCTTGCCGGTGGTCCGAAGGGTGGCGGCCAATTGCTTCCCGCGACCGTTGCGGCTCATTTATTTATTTATTTATTTATTTATTTATTTATTTATTTATTTATTTATTTATTTATTTATTTATTTATTTATTTATTTATTTATTTATTTATTTATTTCTGTTTGTACTCTCAATCGCCGAAGGCTTTACAGAGAGGAGGGGCAAGAACAACTGTAAGTGTTAATTGCGGTCTTGAAATGCTTGGAGTGAGAGATGGCAGATGGTAATTAGTTACTTCTGCCTGAATCTGGTAGTCCGTCATCGACACGAGGTCACTCCCATATCTCGTGGGAGTCATTCTCCACAGTCATTACTGACTGTGGAGGAGGGTTTCAGTTGCCCAAGTTATTATTAAAGGCCTCAGGGTAGAATATTGTCCCCACTCCAGCTGAACATTGGAATGCGCAAACTCGCCCTACACTTCCAGGAAGACGGAGACCTCAGCGCCGCAATCTACGCCTATGACATTACTCACTTTTCCATCAAAGGCTCATACGGAGACAGACACAATACAATTCAACGAGCCCTAGACACAGTCGAATCATACACAAAACAAGCCGGCATGAAATACACTCTGATTGAATGAGAATAGTGCATATTAACCCACGAAGAACCCGAGCCATCAGAGCTCCGCCACTACATCTACTTCTGAATGGAGAGCACATCCGAAGAGTCCAGCACCTTCGGGGGCTTGGATGCATATACAGGTAATGGGCATCGCCATGTCGAAACTCAAGCGCACGGTGCGCACTGTCGCTTGCCTCATTAACAGAATCGCACGTAGCAGCGAGGTAATGACAGAGACGCACAGTATGAAGTAGTTCACGCCTTCGACATAAGCAGAATCGCCAATGCTCCCCCTTTCCGAGCCGCCCAACAAAACGCAATCGACCAAACATATCCACTAATCCGGTTTTCCTGCAAGGAGCACAGACCACCTCAGCGAGCTCGGCACGACGAACACATACGAAGAGCTCGCCGCGGCCACACTGATGGCCCAGCGCGAACGACTCAGCGCCATTATCCAGGGGCACTGCGTGCTAACACGGCTACGCTACCCGCTAACGCGACAGTTCTCCGAAGACGATACCACACTTATGTCAACTGATCTAAGAGTAATAATCTATGTGGACCCCATCTCACGTCACACGAATCCTCACTACCACGCGAAACGGTGATAAGCCCGAGCAGCCATGCTGCGCAAAAGGCAGCGGGACGCATACACCTACTGTACTGACGCGAACCTATGCCCTTTATGTGAGACGGCGACTCCCACTTACGCCGCGGTCGCGACCAACCGGGGGAGACCGATCGCAGCAGCATCTATACACACGACATCAAGCGCCATGGCGGAAGCCGCGGTTATAGCCCTGGCCATCCGAGCCGCTGAAGCCAGGAGCCAGTCAGCTTATATATACTCACAGACTCGTAATACGCCTGCAGATTGTTCCTTCGTGGAGTTCACGCAGCTGCGCTCCTTCGCATACTGGGACCAAGCCTCCAAATGGACCCCATGATAAGCTGGTGTCCGACACATACTGGAGTGGAAGGCAACGATAGGGAGGACCACCTGGCTGGAGGCGTGACAGGTCGAGTCATGATACATACCGCTCAAACGGACTCCTCTCCGGCACCCAGCGGGACACCGATAGACATACTCCAAGCACAACGACTGGGAAGACGAACCAAAGCCGTATGCACTGTAACCATATGCAGCATCCCAAGTCCTAAAATGCACCTCTAAAATTTTTGCCTTCTCCGTGCTGCTGTGGAGCACCTCTGAGTTTGTTGTTTTTATTTAAGCTTGACGAAACAATTTCATCAGTATTCAATAGAAAGACTAGAAGCTACGAATCGTATTCCAGCCCACTGAAACCGTTGTCCTTTGATCCTCGATAGCAATTATGACTTCAAATTAGTTTTATTTCTCCCTTTCCGCGGCGCAACACATACATAAGCATATTAGCACGAACAGTGTTAGACAGGACATACAAATTGATATGAGATTCAGTCATCAGGAATTTTCGCTTCCCTATTACTTGCTATTTACATCTGCTCAATTTCGAAGCCGCATATTATAATGATTTAGCTTTAATCTTTATAATATCCACCGTGCAAGTGGCTTATCCCGGCGATGATGATGATGTCCGGGCCAAGAACGAAGAGCGATATAGTGTGAATTGAAATGACTAAGTACCAAATACGGTGCAATGTGCATGAATCCGAAGCTGGGAAGAGCTCTTGCTTTGTTCTGAAAATCTGTAGATGTTATCACAATGACTTCAAGCCCCTAAGTTCCACCGAAAAACACTACAGCTATGGATAAACTCCTAGAGGTGGTATCACTGACAACCAGATAGTCTGGTTTTGTCTCTGTTATAGTACTAACCTAGCTTTAACCACACGCATAGACAAGATGCAAAGAGGAATTGACAGGGACAGCTCTGTCATTATTGGTGAAACGAAAGCATTTGATTTCAATAATTATAACGGTGTCCTTACTAAACTAAGTGCCTGTGGCAAAAATGTACCATCCTTAGGGCTACTACGCAGTTATACACACGACAGCTGCAGATTCACGTTTCAGGTGCACTGTCTGACACAAAAATAATTTACCATGACGTTCCTCAGGGGCCCATGCTGGGTCTCTCACTGATCCGTGTATTTCTTAATCATATTCGAAGCTGTCTAACTTCTACAGAACGTCTTCCGTACGTGTTCTGAATAGCACTGCTGTTTACACTTCTTTTAATGACGTCAGCGCACTAAGAGAGTATTTAAATGACGAACTAGATAATATCAGCAGTTGATGTTAAAAAGACAGGTTATCTAGTAACCCCCCAAGACAAAGTGTTTCGCTTTCAATTCCCACAATAAATTTCGATATACGGTTCCAATAGTGCTTAACCACGCGTTCAATCCAATATTACCATCTAATGAGTATTCATTATAGGTGCTCAATTAGACTCCTTTCTAAAATGCATTGCGCATGCCGACATCTTAAGAAAATAGGCCGCCTACGGAATCAGAGTGTTTTTTAAGGCTAGTCACTGTTTTCAACAGCGTACTCTCATGACATTGTAAAGTCCTGCCTTTGTAACCATTCAAATAATTGAATCAGGCCATGGAGTCCCACATACTGCTTCCCTAAAGCTCATTCGTAGCCTTTCCTAAGTAACGCGGTCCCTATTAATGCATCGGCTCCTTAAAACGCTCATTTTACCCCCATCTTCAATGATATAAATCTTGCTCACTAAATAAAAGCCTGGTACAACCATAACATCGTTATGTACCACCTATCCTCAAACCCGCTTTTAAATTATCTCAATGGCACAAATAGTGTCACTAACCCTAACACTACTAGCTTTTCTTAACAGAACATTCTTTTACTCACGAAATCGCTTAGCAACACCGGCAAACAGGCTGTTGGTTTTGCTGGGGCGAAAATTTGGGATTGTTTAGCGGCTCATTTAAAATCTTCACCAACATTATAATCATACCAGTGTTTCGTATTTATATTCCAACTACGTATCGCAACTCTGACGTAACTTCTTGCCTTTATTATGTGGTTACTCGTTATGCGCAGTTTTTGTCTTAAGATGCTTTGTGTCATGTTTTCCTGCTAAACGTTGTATAACTTCCGTAAAACTAGCTCTTTTAATTATTTCTAATCTCAACTGACGCCTTCTCAATAATGTATTCTTGTGATACTCAGAAAAATAGGTCCCACTGCAGTCTTTACCTTTGCGACCTTTTTCTGTAAAGCATATATCGTATATAAATACCTCCACCACAAATGAAACAAGTAAATTGAATCAGAGTCATATCAGCGGCATATGAATAAGGCCAAGGGCGAACGAAGCGTTGGAATCATCGTAGAGAAGGGAACTCAAACACACGCAAAAAGAAAATCAAACTGGGTCAAATATACCGGCGTAGCAGCGAGCGCTATCGCCTTTCCTGTCCGTCCTCTATAGAAGTATGGACAAAAACTATGGCAAAAACCATTACATACAACTGTAGATTCACAGACCACACACGCTAACTCGATTCGAAATGAAAAGAGCGGATTGACAGCAGCCCCGATGGCACCCGTGTCTTACGCGCGACATGATGCCCGCCTTCCGATTCCCCCCTGTGATTAGGACGTCCGCCCTCCACCTAACCATCGCGCTACGCTGGCGTCCTTCATTGTGAGATAAGGAAGAGGAGAGAGGGTTAAATGAGGGCAAAACTGCGCTGCTGCCGGAAGGTGCAGTTCCATGTCGCTCTCGTTGGTCCGCCGATTAATAGGTAGATAAGAGTGACAAATTACAGTCCCCGCTTCTCTTTAGCGAGCGGCCGAGCTCTGGTCCTTACGCCGTTCATCACGAAAAGCTCAATCGAAGTTATTTCCGTGACTTGCGTTTCACGGTGCCACTGCACTCTGGGAATCGCGTCAAGGGGCTGCTGTTGCTTGAGAGCAGCTGCAAGCGTTTGACGATGCTGTTCGCACCCGCAGAGGTCACTCGCTAGTTTTCTCGCTTTGTAAAAAAAACGCTCCTGTTAATTTTTTCACACCGTTTACTACACGTGTGGGAATAACGCTTTATGAGGCCGACTCGGAACTTGAGTCGAATATTGCCTGAAGTGAATGAAATCGAATGAAATATTGAATATTTTTAGAATAATTTGCGAATAATAAAGAGCATCCTGCCTAACAATACTCATCGCGAGGTATTCACAACGATGTAAAGTTTTTTGTGATTACACTGCACATCATAGAGCATGATTTAGTAAAATAACGAAGGGCTACGAAATACTAAGAATTTTGTTCGGAAACGTCAGTAAATTAGCAGCCTACGCAGTTATGCATTACACTATAAAATTTAAGAAGGTAATGTTCTTCCCCAATAAATATCTGTGAGCACATTCGCGGCCAAACCAAACATGCGCGTCTTTGCGTGACATAGTGAAAAAAAAAAAAGAAACGCACTTTAAAGCGAAGCTCTCCTTACCTCTTCCTTCGACTTTTTCACTACTGTTGCTGCTGCCGCTGCCGCTATCGCTGTCTTGCGCACCACGTCGGAAGGTGGTTCATAGCGTTCATATACAAGGCAGGAGCGCGGCAGATAGGCAAGGAGACGAGAGAAATTCCTTTGGATCTTTCGATCGCGGTGTCACAATGCTCTCTGGATCTCCCGGGGCGTCGCCACCTCTTGACAGCTGTAGTTATCCGTGACCTCCCGCAACAGCATTCCAGCAACTACAGCGCTTACGTTCGTACTAACGTGTAACCTGCCAGAGGGGAGATAGAAAGAAGGATAGAGAGGAGGTAGAGAATGGGTAGAACCGATGCAGTCACGGAACGAGCGAAATGAACCTTGCTACTATTGCCTCGCAGCTCCAATACGGAGGGGGAGGGCGGGAGAGGCAAAAGGCGACGTAAGAAGTCAAGTAAAGACACGGCAGCGGTCGAGGATAAACAGGATAAATTTAAGTAGAAAGGATGATATTAAAGCACCACAGCATCTAGGCGACCGTACGGAAGCGGCCGCAGGTCTGCGTCCACCGCGGTAGCTTTGCGGCTATGGCGTTGCTCGAGGTAGCCTGTTCGATCCCGACCGCGGCAGCCGCATTTCGACGGATACGAAATACAAATCCGCTCGCTCACATAAATTTAGGTCCATTGTAACGAAAGCCTGGGAGTAAAAAGCCACAGTTTAGCCCGAAAGGCGAAGCATCAATTGCGATAGCAAATCAGTAGAGAACTATACGGAGTAAAGATAGTAGTTTTATAGGCTGCGTAAACTTTAACACATTCGCTAAATATATAAATTAACAAGCCTGGTGTCAGCGCCCACAAGCAAGCATAAATAGATCACACTCGATGACCGCAGACAACCACTGTCAAAACGTTGGCGTGAGCAAGCGCAGCTTCAGCAGCAAGCGAAGGTTCGCGCGGTCTATCGTTTCAACGGAAACTAAGCGGCGAAAGTACAACGCATACAAAGGTAAGAGCCGTGTGGAGATCGATTTCAAGATACGGTGCACACGACAGCCCGCAGCCGCGCAAAGTACAAGTAGGCAGTTGCTGGCAGAGTAGAAGCCGCACTCCTACCTCCCGCGCTGCCTTCCCGCTTTCCGCCTTTCGCGTGGGAGATTGAGTCGCCAGTTCCCCTTGCGCCCTGTCGCCAGATGCGAATTTTGTGCCGCAGCTAAACGTCGCCTACCCTCCGTACCTCCCATCCCCCCACGGCCTTTCGCACGACGGAACACGTCGCGTTTGCTCTCCGCCATGCGTTCGCTCTCAGTAAAAGCGCGCGTCCCTCGCGCGATTTCACTCGCCCATACAGAATAGGGCGCAAGGCGACGATGTTATCGCCCTTGGACTTTATACGGAGTCTCACGGCGACGACAGGGGCGACGGCAGAAATCCGATTGTAGTGTCCATATAGTTACTATCACAATAAAGATCTATCCAAAGCCCGCCACTACGAGTTACCTCATAATCCGATTTATGTTTTGGGAAGTACAACCACATAATTCAATCAAATTTTAACACATCTGCCACGATGCCATGGGACATGTAAGGCGATGACAACGCTACCCTCTTGGAGGTTACGAATAATGGCGCACAACAACACGTCAAGCATACACCCCATCCCCGTGTGTTCTGTGTACTACACAAATAAAGAGCCACGGTGCACCAGATCTAGCATTTAACATCACTCACCACTCTCGTACTGCACCAGACGCTGAAGAAATTAAACATTCGCTTTCAACATCCCCACTAATAAACGTCGATCAAGGCAAACAGCACAGAAAGCTTCGCTTAAATCGATCCCCTCAGTGCGTGGGATTCCCATGATTGTTCTTCCCTTCG
The DNA here is from genome assembly GCF_013339745.2 of Dermacentor silvarum. Taxonomy (NCBI): domain Eukaryota; kingdom Metazoa; phylum Arthropoda; class Arachnida; order Ixodida; family Ixodidae; genus Dermacentor; species Dermacentor silvarum. Next base: position 111,291,021 of record NC_051155.1, read on the forward strand.
AAAAGGTATCGGCAGATGGCGCCTCTATTGCATGGCGTTTGTTGCAATGAAAGCTATTCTGACTTATTACGATGAGAGGACGCAGGTGCTGCATTTATAAATAGTACCAAACATTACCAACTGCCCGATACCGTGTCTAAACTACATTTTATGTTGAATGTTTGTGTTTACATGGAAGAGCCTGCATCTCTTAGCTACGCAGTGTGCTCGAAGTTTCGCACTTTTGCTTCAATTTTTAGCATAAACATGTACAGTCCATATCGTAACATACTGATTCGAATCGATGACCTAATTAAACTGCTACTACAAATTTAAATAGAAATGTATTCGATGGATTAGTCGAAAGTTTCGAATATTCGCACACCTCTGCGTTGCTCTTCTTTATTGTAGGCTGCCGGAGAGTCAATGAGGAACAGCGAAAGGTATGCAAGCTCGTTGCACCTAATTTATGCGTATCTATGTTTTCTTATAGCTACACTTCAGGATATGCTGGTGATTGAAGGCTGCGCCGGGGGGCTGCGCCCTTTCTCTGCCATCATAAATGTGTACAGTCAAACCCCGTAAATGATGTAAGCAAAAATAAATAAAAGAAGGATTTTAGTGTTCACGCCTGCACACTGGCAGAGAAATCAAAAGAAACACGGCAAGAAGAACACGAGCGACTACACAAAGATGCCGTAGTACATGCAGAAATAGAAAGTTTTACCCACAGCTTCAGTAAAAGCTTCGATGCTCATCAAATGATTTCGCAGCGACAACAGCCAAGTACCACCTGGAATTATACACCATCGGATTCAGCTCGTCACCGGGAACCCGGAGATAACAAATTCTGAGGTGGGTGGCCGTTTTGCGAGATTTTACGGCCGAAAACTACCTCGCGCCTGCTGCCTGCTATTCCCGCCATTGCTCAGAGCTGCCTCGAGCCACCTCACGAGACCCAGGGTCTGGGCGCTCGCGCCCAAGAGGCAATAATCGTCAACGATGGATGATGAGCAGGATGAGGAAGGCACCTGACGGGAGGACGACGTAGACAACGGATGGAAAGAAGTTAGATACAGGAAACGTGCAAAGGAGGGGAGGTAGCATATCCGTGCTAGCCCTAGCCCTACCCGAACGCCAAGAAGGCATGGCGCGCAAGTTATATCCAAGATAAACAGGGCCAGCAGAATACAGGAGACTACAAGATAGTCATCAGGCCAAGAGGAGGACTGCAGATATCCCAGCTAAGCTTAACGGAGCTAGACAAAGCTGTGTACGAAGCAGCTGAGATCCGTTATGAACAACGAGATATGGACACGTTCTGTCCGAATAACTTCCAGAACATCTTGGTCGTCAGCACCCCAAATCAAGAGCACGCAGACAGATACCAAGGAATCAAGCACATCAAGGCCAATGACAAGGTGTATGAGGTGAGAGCTTACGAGACGGCACCGGAAATCACCGCTACAGGAGTAATCAAAGGTGACCCCTTGGAAGAAACCCCGCGAGATATCACCGCGGCAGATATCACAGCCAGAAATGCTACGGCGATCGCAGGTAAACGTCTCGGAAACACCACGACCGTCATAGTCCTTTTCGACGGCTACAGAGTTCCGTCATACGTCCTATACCGAGGAGTGCTTACGCGATGTTCTCTATACAGAAAGCAAATGGACTTTTGCAGACAGTGTAACAGACTTGGACACAGGAGCGACGTGTGCCCGAGGCCAAACGACAAACTATGTGCGGGATGTGGAACGCCCAACCCAAGTGAGGACCACAAGTGTCAGCCAAGATGTCAGCTATGCGGCATGGATCATCCCACGGCCGACAAAGCCTGTCAGGCCAAGTTCAAAAAGCCCTACATCGTCAAGCAACGCCAATGGCTCCAACAAATGCAGCAGCAACAGCAGGAAGAGCATCTCCCCACCACCAGGCCGACCGATCGCGGCAGATCCAGATTCAGGAGGAGGGCAACGCCTGGGTCCAGATCCCGATCTGGGTCCCGCACGACGCTAAGAGGTCGCACCCCCCCGTCTACCGGACCGAACCTGAGAGGAGGCCGGACTCCATCGCGCTCCAGATCCCGGTCCAGACCAAGGGGTGGTCACGGCCATCGAGGCGATCCGCCACTCGCGGTGAGCTGGTCAGACGCGGTTAAAGGGACGCGCCCCGGGTCTTTGGGAGAGACTGCACATAATCTCAATGAAATTGCCGAGATCAAAAAAGAAAACGCTCAGCTTAGAGAATTAATATCGCAACTCACTAGAGAAATTCAAAGCCTTAAAAGTGTATTGAAAGAACTGCCAGTCAAACACGTTCCGCGGGCCTGGAGAGACCCGAGGAAATCCCAGATAATCGAATGGAAGAGGACAGCACCCCTCCGCCACTGAAAAGAAAATCTCAGGCGTCTAGTGACAAAACCGTTACGCAAAATTCAAACCTGAATCAAACATTGTCCGAAATACAGAAGGCAGTTAAGGAACAGGCAGAGGCAACCAACAACCTTTCGCTTGCAATCTCCATGATGATGAATAGACTAGATAAACTCGAGGCTAACGTAGCCAGTCTCAACCCTAGGGCATCTCCGGCGCCTCCAGCCAACACCCTGGCTATCAGCACCGTGGGCAATTCACAATTACCGCAGGGCACCACAACAGCGGCTGTCCCAACTAATGTCATGAGACCTGCCTCCTTCCATCCCCCTCCCTCCTCATTACCCAAATCAAAATAGGGGCGTACAGGAAAAAGTCTTAATACCGAAACCAAAATAGGGAAGTACAGGAAAAAAGATTTAAATATTTGGCAGTGGAATTTTAGGAGCTATGAGGGGAAGAGAGCAGTACTGCAACAACACCTTAGGAACAAAACCAAACCAGATATTCTAATTCTGCAGGAAATGCACGCTTTAGCTAAGCTATCGGGATATAAGGCGATCGGCCCCACGACCGGGGATAATAGAACACTAACCACCCTGGTAAGGAAGGGATTCGTAGCAATCCGCCACGACACCCAGATCACAGAAATCGAGCACATACTCGTAGAACTTCCCCCTAGAAGAAAAAAAAACTTCCTAGCACGTTTATCCTAAATTTGTATAGCAATCCTGCGTACATACGACAACGCTTCCTTTCTCTCTTTACGAAGGCAGTAGTAATAGCGGGAGCCAACCCCCTCGTCATTGGAGGAGACTTTAATGCCCCACACAGCGCATGGGGATACGGATACACACGAGCCAAAGGCAAAATGCTATGGCAGGATATTCAAGAAACCGATTTAACTCTCATCACCGACCCCGACTCCCCACGCGTATAGGAACTGGTCTCGCGAGGGACACAACTCCACATTTAACATTAGTTCGCAACGCGGGGACCGCCAAATGGAAAAACACATTTGAATATTTGGGGAGCGATGATCGTATAGTAGAAACCAAAATTGAACAGGCGGTAGACGCAGTACTCAATAGACGACAGGTTAGATGGACGGACTGGGATAAGTTTCGAAAAGTCAGAGATGCCAAAAAACAAGCTTCCGTCAAGAATATTGCGCAATGGGTCAAAGACGTTATACAAGACGTCAACGAGGCTACGCAAACGATTACATCAGATCCCCCCATAGAAAAGATTGATAGCCGTCTCGCGTACATGTGTGAGGCCAAACAATCACTACAGAACAGATGGCAGGGGCAGAGGCACAATAGGAGCTTGCGCAAGCGTATAGCCAAGCTCAACAAGCAGATTGAAGAACATTGTCAGCAGCTAAGCAAACAACAATGGAACGAGGTTTGCAATGCTTTGGATGGGCAACTGCACGCAGGTCAGACATGGCGCATGCTCAAACACCTGCTCGACCCAGATAACACCAAATCGGAACATACGCAAACCTTGCGTAAGCTGATGCACCAGTATAAAGGCAGCGAGGAGGACTTTATCGCCGAAGCAAGCAACATATATATCCCCATAAACCCCGTCATAGAGCACGGGTAATGTACCTGAGACACAAACGAGCTCTTGGACGAGGAGTTCACCGTAGCTGAATTTAGGGCAGCGCTACAGAAGCTGAACACCAAATCCGCACCGGGACCTGACGGGATCACCAACAGAACTCTCCGGAACCTAGACGATCAAGCAATAGAGAACATCACGCAATATATAAACGAATGTTGGGCCGAAGGCGTCATCCCAGCACAATGGAAATATGCTAAAGTAATCCTTATCACCAAGCCCGGAAAACAACCCGATCTGTCGAACTTACGCCCCATTTCACTCACGTCCTGCGCTGGAAAGCTGGTGGAACACGCTTTCTTCAATAGAATCAATAACTATCTTGAGGAGAAGGAAATTTACCCAGACTCCATGCTGGGGTTCCGCTCCCAGCTATCCACACAGGACGCCATGCTGCAAATTAAACAGCAGATCCTAGACAATAAAACAAGATCGACTAGGGCGGTACTAGGATTAGACCTCAAAAAGCCTTCGACAAAGCAGCGCATGCAGCTATATTAAATCAGATAAGCCAATTAAGCTTAGGGTCGAGAGCATGTAATTATGTCAAGGACTTCCTAGCGGACAGACCGGCATCCCTTGTAATGGGAGGACTGAGATCTGAGGAGAGACACATGGGTAGAATGGCACCCCGCAGGGTTCAGTCATATCGCCCATTCTGTTCAATATAATAATGATAGGACTCCCGCAACGGCTCAACTCTGTATATGGAATACATCCCTCCTTGTATGCAGATGATATCACCATCTGGGTGTCTGAAGGTAGCGACGGAGAGATAGAGCAGAGACTACAGGAGGCCGTCGACACGATCAAGGAGTATCTCGAAGGTACTGGCCTCGAGTGCTCGCCGGATAAATCCGAACTCCTCCTCTATCGACCCACGCTCAAAGGCAGACCACCCAAGGGCTACAACCGCAACCGAGCCTACGAAGAAATCCAAATTCGCAGCAAAAACGGCAGGACTATCCCCATAGTGGAACAGATTAGAATCCTAGAACTCATCCTCGAACCTAAGGGCACTAACGAAGAAACCGTCAAGAGGCTAGTAACTAAAGTCACCAACGCAATAAGGCTAATCAAGAGAGTCACAAACAAACACCAGGGAATGAAAGAAGCTAACGTCGTCAGACTTATATATTCCTTCGCCATAAGTCACATTATATACGTGGCGGCATACCTCAATCGGTATTCAGCCGAAAAAGCTAAGATCAACGCACTCATACGAAAGGCGTACAAGCAAGCTCTAGGCCTTCCAGATAGCACCAGCACCGAGCGACTACTTCAACTGGGTGTACACAACACGTTAGAGGAGCTGATAGAGGCTCAACAGATTGCTCAGTTGGAGAGACTAGCCGGTTCGCGCAAGGGTAGGCGTATCCCCAGCAAATTAGGGATAACCTATCACAATCAACAAGGATCTAAAGTGTCGGTTCCCAAGGTAATCAAGCAAAAGATCGAGGTCTGAGGTAACGTCTGAAGGTAGCGACGGAGAGATAGAGCAGAGACTACAGGAGGCCGTCGACACGATCAAGGAGTATCTCGAAGGTACTGGCCTCGAGTGCTCGCCGGATAAATCCGAACTCCTCCTCTATCGACCCACGCTCAAAGGCAGACCACCCAAGGGCTACAACCGCAACCGAGCCTACGAAGAAATCCAAATTCGCACCAAAAACGGCAGGACTATCCCCATAGTGGAACAGATTAAAATCCTAGGACTCATCCTCGAACCTAAGGGCACTAACGGAGAAACCGTCAAGAGGCTAGTAACTAAAGTCACCAACGCAATAAGGCTAATCAAGAGAGTCACAAACAAACACCAGGGAATGAAAGAAGCTAACGTCGTCAGACTTATATATTCCTTCGCCATAAGTCACATTATATACGTGGCGGCATACCTCAATCGGTATTCAGCCGAAAAAGCTAAGATCAACGCACTCATACGAAAGGCGTACAAGCAAGCTCTAGGCCTTCCAGATAGCACCAGCACCGAGCGACTACTTCAACTGGGTGTACACAACACGTTAGAGGAGCTGATAGAGGCTGAACAGATTGCTCAGTTGGAGAGACTAGCCGGTTCGCGCACGGGTAGGCGTATCCCCAGCAAATTAGGGATAACCTATCGCAATCAACAAGGATGTAAAGTGTCGGTTCCCAAGGTAATCAGGCAAAAGATCCAGGTCCCCATTCTGCCTAAAAATATGCACCCCGAACTTGATCAGGGAAGGAGGGAGAGCAGAGCTAAAGCTCTACTCAAGGCATACGGTAGAGACAAGGAGGCGTTGTTAGTGGACGCAGCATAGTACTCGAGTCACGAAACCTACGTCGCAGTAGTAATAAACTCCGACCACGAGTGCATAAGCGCATGCTCGATACGCTCTAATAGTGAAATTGCAGAAGAAGTAGCCATCACTCAGGCCTTAATTTCCCCCAAATATATATACGTCATCAGCAACTCGCAGTCAGCCATCAGAAACTATGCGCGAGGAAGAATATCGCCCGAGGCCGCTAACATACTCCACGGGACAGCACAGTTAATATGATCAGAGGAATTCGAAGACAGATACATCATTTGGTTCCCAGCCCACACCTCCTGTGAGTCCCTCGCTCTCAACCTCAACGAGGAAGCCCACCGCGTCGCGCGAGGTCTCATTTACCGCGCTCGCGAAGAAGCTTCCCCCGAAGGAACGGGAGGGGAGACCTGGAAGGAGAAGGACAGAATGTTCACATTCTGCGACGTCACCCGCTTCTACCAAACGTCGAGGTGCATATTCCCACCTCCTAGCTCCAAATTAGACAGATCTCAGGCGGTTGACTGGAGGCGACTTCAAACTAGAACGTTCCCCAACCCGGTGCACCTACATCGCATCTACCCCGAACTATACCCAGATTACTTGTCCAAATTATGTAGGACAGAACACGCCACCCTTGAACACATTCTATGGGATTGCGCACATGTTCAGGATGAATATGCAGTCTCCCCAGAACAGCTTGGGGCGCGGTGGAAAGCCGCGTTGATCAGCTCAGATCTGCAAGTTCAACTATGGGCCATCCAGCGAGCTCGAGAGGCGGCCGGGAGACAGGGTCTCTCTACCACCCCTGGCACGGCCTAGGCCCAGGCCTCAATCCGCTGGTCTAAATAAAGTTGTTTCACTCACTCATGAAACGTGCGATAACCACATAAGTAATATATGGGACAATCATGATTACTCAACTACCTGTACTAATGCGGGTTCATCAATGTGTTTCTATATTGATGATTTCATGCTCACAAGTGTTTTTCTTACAATATTCGGCTCCTCTGCAATCCAAACCATGTATGTTTACCGACAGACTCTTCGGGATAGCGTCAGATTTCTTGCAGCATAAAAAATGGGCTCCCCATGTTTAATTCGCGATTTTACACTACTACACAGCACCTTCTTTAAATGTGCTTAGCTAAAAGGTTGAGCCAAAGAGCCGTTTCCGTTCATATGGCTCCAAGTTGACGGGTAAGGGATCAGGAAAGGAAGGGCAATTTAGAAAAATGAGTAGTAATATAGAAATCCCGGAGATTTTTATTAAACGGCGGCCGAGGCTATGTATAAACAAGACTTATCTGTTACTAGCTCCACTGTTCAAAAACCGCGCATTTTTAAACCCACTTTTATCCATAATCAATCTCAGCTTGCATAAACACAAGGCGGTATGCAGAAGTATTTAGTATAAACATCACAAAATCGCTTATATGAGTACATACGATGCTAGATAGAAAAAAGCACGCTGCTGTTCACAACATAAACTTCACCACTTTAAATGAAAATTAATTTTTTTCCAAGATTTCATTGCTCAGCGATGTGTACTATCACCATATATGCACTTCTCTTCACAGGAATCGATTGTAACCGACTTGAAGAATCTTTGCAGAATAGGCCACTTGCGACTAGTTAATTAACTAAACAGAGAGCCACATATTGAGTCCCTACACAAATCTTGCTTTCTTTCCTTGCGAGTAACGGGCTTGTAAATATCCACCTACTTCGGCACCACCATCCTGAAATTGGAGCAGTACGAAAGTACATCGACTCGAAATGTTAAACTGCTTTATCTCATGTACGCTTGCTGGATTTGTGTCGAAATTTCTGGAAAGGCATCAAAGATATATTTTCCTTCTTTTGTTCAGTCAGCACAGAGCAAATTCTCGTTCTGCCTTTCTTTCCTGGTTGATTTTTTCGCTATACTGCTCTCAGGGCCTTTTCTCATTTTGAGATATTTACGCCACGTATATTAGTGGTAATAAATTGAGCGTAGACATTTTCTGCCAATACAGTCTTAGCTTCGACGGATATCCTGCAAGCGCATCCCTATTTGAGCAGGCACGGCACAGTGAAAACTTTGATGTATGAGACATTCACCCACCGGGCATTTATACTGACTGAGAACGTTGTCTTAATGAACTAATGCAGAAAAAAGCTATGAAGATTCATTGCATATCTTGGAATCGATGTAAGGCGAAGCTTTTGCGAAGTGGCTGCTGTAAAAGTGCTCATTTCATTTCTACGTCTTTTGGGGGTTGAAGGAAACGGGCGCTCATACGTGTTTTCGCGCACCCGTGCTAGGCAATGTGAGGAATCTTATATTGGCTTCCATTCCTTCGTTGTTTACTTATTTATTTGGAATGCACCAGCCGCATCGTAGACGATCAGCCGTTGCGGGTAAGTGCCTCAGTGTATATATTATGATCATTGTCAGCAGGTGGCGGTCATCTCACAGAGCTAGTTCCAACTTGGCGCGACATGTACCACCCGCTTCTAAGCCAACGTTCTAGTCAGGTCATTCGCCGTTGTATAGAAATTATCATCTTCATGATCAGCATATGGACACGCTTCTTGGCCGACCCTCCGTTGTGTGTCAGTGTCATAGTATAGAAATCACGACGCGGCGACCATCTGAAGGAACTTGTTGATTTTACACGGTTGACATGTATACGTGCCGTCATGGACATCCTTATCATCTAAATATCATCCCACAAGCACAGACTGTCAGCTATCTTGGCGTGATATAAGACGTTTATCCGTCTTAGAAGGCGCGGTGGGTTTCCTATGTAGGCCGACCAAAGCAAAGAGACAAAGCCAAACAGGAATTCGAATAAGAAGGCTATTATCAATCTACTCCATGTAATATGAAAGGGAAAAATTGTCATCCACCCGAATGTAGCATGAGGCAGTAAAGGAAACACATACGGGTTTGTCACAAAGAACGCTTCGCAGTTGAGGAAAAATTTGTCCAGGTCCGGGATTCAAACCCGGGACCAACGCCTTTCCGGGGTGGTCGCTCTACCATCTGAGCTAAGCAGGAGGCTACCAGATCAGAGTGCGAGGGTGAATTAATGGACAACTCGAAGCACAGGGACACAAAAGTTGTACTGACAATAAATTTAAAAAAATGTCATCATGGCATTTTTTGGAAATGCCATCATGGATTCATGGAAGATCGAGTCCCCCCACCACACACACTTTTTTTTTTAGAGGCAGTAGATATCTACTCGTCGTCAACCCGACCACCGACAAGCCCTGGCGAGGCTAAGAGATGGCAGGAGAAGAAAGCTGTGCTCAGAACTTTCGTTTCAACTCAAAAGAACGCTTACTATAGGACACAATATCGCAATTTGACTGCTTCCAGACATTTTTATTGTTGCTGTTTCACTCGCCAGGCAGCATGAACAAACGGTACAGTACTTACCTTATTAGGCTTGTTGAACTTTATGGCTCTACAAAACCGAAATATGATGCCGAGCTAGGTACCGGCGTATGCTCATTTACCAGTGCTCGAAGACAACAACCCAATGCATAATGTGTGCTCCTTGGTCTTGTACACTTCGCTGAATTGTCAGCCGTGTTCTTTTTTTTTTGCCATTCGTCCAGAAGAGCGGGTATTTCGCACCCCAGCACGCCTCTGAGTAGGAAGCATACGCTCCCATATCTTAATAATAAAAGCTGCGTGTGAGAATCCGTGAGTATTCCATCAAGGCGATATTTGTTATGAAATCTTACATTTCAAACAAGTTCCAACCACAGCACGCCGACCACGCGTCACAGATTTAGATTTTGTCCAAGACGCTGTGCAGAGATTGGCTGAACCAATTCAGTGCAGTCATTAGTACCAATGCCCCTGTTCGTATACAGTGATGTATTGTACCTCTCGCTTTAGGAGTAAATGTCATTTTTTCATGAAACATTTATCCCGAAATCTTTTGTGTTAATATTTTTCATTTATGCACTACAAGAAAAAGCCAATAAATAAACTTACTTTGTTCACACGAAAGAACGGTATAAGAACTTTATGGCTGTATGAAACCTTCTAAAAATAGAAACAAAAATAAAGGTTGGAGACTTACCAAGTGGAAGGAGAAGAAAAAAAAAAGGACTGATTTCTCGTCGCTTGAGACTTCCGTTCACAACCTAGCATTTCAGGCAACTGAAGTGGAATAACGTCTCAACAGCCTCGGCTCTTGCGCAATTGGGGTTTCGAGCGTGCTTTTCCAGAGGCCTTATTAGCGGGTGTGTACGTAGACTGCGTTTCGTATTTGAGGAGACGAGGGGGCTAACCTTCGCGGCACGTTTCCAACTGATCGACTTGGAAGGAATGACCTGCTCCAAGGTACATTTTTAGGAATGCAAACTTCGCAATGGGCTAATAAATAGTTTGGATATCGAAGCCTCTTACCTTCGGCGTACTTTATCGCTCCCATTAACCAGGGGATTCTTTGGAGATGCAGAAACCTTTTCTAGGGGCATGTGGCCTCTCGAGGAGTCCAGGAGCAAATATAAAAATAAAACCAATGTCCTTATAATAGGAACTGTACGAAATAGTTTTTTTTTCAATTGCCGACAGGGCGGGTTACAATTGCTTAAGTTCAGTCGTTGGAACGTTACAACGTATACGGTTAGACTCAGGGCGTTCCTCATAATCAGAACTGGTTTTGGCACGTAATTCTAATTGCGAGGAATTACACAGCTTATTACACTTTTTTGCGCTCACTTACGAAAATATTAACTCACCCATGATGATGATAGTGGTGGTAAATTTACCCCAATTTACCCTTTTCGCGGCGCAATTTGCTTTAGAGGAACGAGATGGCGCTTTCGGCAGCGCGCCATACGTTGCCTCAGCGAATACGCACGAACTACTTCTGTAAATTTCTTTCCTCAGGGTCTGTGAGTATTGACCTAGATAAATATTCCTTTCAGATTCAGGAGATCCAATTCTTGTTCCCTTGCCATATGAACATTATCTTTGTCTTCTGCAAATCTTAAAACCACTTTCTCGATGTCCTCAATCATTTGTTGTAATTCTTCCATTGTTGCTAATAGGCAAACCGGACTGAGTACGATCCTCACTCCTAAATAGTTGAATTTTTTAAGCATTTAGCATTGTGTCTCCTTGCCTGACCCCTTTCTTTGTATCTTTCTACTTTCTTGTGGAGACAGGGCTGTGGAATCCTTGTTATTTGCCAAGATAATTGCTCCTCCACTCCTTGAGTTACGCAAGCCTCTATGTGCTGGAACGTCATACAAGCCGTCCGCAGATTTCTCGATACGGTTAGAGCCAGCCTGTTCTCTGACAGGGCGTTCCTCATAATCAGATGTTGGCGTTCTTCCAGCTCTCTGGTTGAAGTGGTGAGGCATTGCGTATAAAGGGCCGCAAGCTTTTCAAGCTAATTGCTGAGGCGCTTTTCCCCTGGAATCTAACACAGCGGTTCATTATTTCACTACTGTTTATAGCGCTGCACTGTCATCGAAAAATATTATTAACATACACTTGCCATGTCCTATAGACTGATCAGTGCTGCGTCCAAACGGCTTCCTCAACCCACATTTCGAATATTTACTTTCTTCTTGTTGATCGACAGTTCAGCGCAATATTGATCTCTTGAGAGCCGATTACTTGGGAGAGATGTGCAATTGCTGCTTCTGAGATCAGCAGTTACGCATTAGCTCATCTTCATCTTCCTGTCTAAAGCTGCATATTGTTTCAGCCTGAAACCCTGACTGCCTCTACTTGACTAATTTCACAAATTGAGAGAAAGACCTATGGTCACTGCTACATCCTGCACTATGCCGGCTGCTACTTGTAGGGCAGGTCCATCCAGGTATTCTGTCCGCGAATTCTACTAACATCTCTCCTCTTGCATTCCTAGAATCGATGCCGTAGTTGCCAATGGCTTGCTCACCAACCTGCTTTTTCCCCACTTTTGCACTAAAGCAAGTACTTATGCCCAATTCATGTTACAAAATGTGCAACGATAAAAGCAAGACGTGCGTGGTAGTTAGCTGCAAAAATAATGATTCGCATATTAAAGAATCGAATCAACCTGTGCCACCGATGCAATATAAGGACCTGCCGCTGTTGTCGGGCCTTCGCGATGCATGGCTTTCCTCGAGGAAAACAAAAAGATAATTCATCCGCCAGCGCTGTATAGCTAACCTCCAAAGAAAGGACTTAAACTATGCAACGTCGGTACTTAAGAGTGTGTACCGCTCGTTACAAAAGGAAGTAGTGGCACCTAATAGAATAGTAAGTTTCTCGCACGTTTTATACTCACGTCAACCCCTACTCGCACGCAAACTTGCGCCCACCCTATCTCCAACGTATTATATAATTGAATGGGCGCACACTCGAATTAATGTGCCGAAGCATGAGTGACGGCGACTACACAGACAAGACACGAATGTGCTTGAAGCTGAACGTTTCGTGACGGTCCACAGAGTAAGCGAGGGACTAGCGATAATACGTTTTTGCTACAAGCTACCACAAAGTACAGAACATTTACATTCCAAGCTTTGTGCGCAGCAAGCACAAATCTATCGCAGCAGAGCACCCCCGCAAGCGATGAAGTTGATAATACACAATGAGATAGTGGCCGCACCGAGGAACCGAGGAACTTTACTGAATCAGAAACATGAAAAGTCGCTGCCTCAAAATGTTTGCCGAATAAAGAACGAAGAGTACACTGATCCTGATTTAATTCATAAGCGGAAAGTTTGGACAGCTTGGAATACATCTCTAGCCCCGTTTTAGTACGAGCACCGTATACGCTGCTCACGTCGCTTGGGCAAGGCGTAATCAGTTCTGAAAGCACATACATATCCTCTAAGGCTGTGGCCAAAGTTTCGTGTCGTTCACACCGTCACCGTCAACGATATCCGTCGAAATGGACGTTTGCTGTGCCGCACCGGCGTCAGGCCCTTGCATTGTAAGCATGGAGGCAATGGAGGTTGCTGAGGCAAACAATGGACGCGTCACCACGTGATCAAACATGGCAGCGCCCACGGGAGCGCCGGGAAAAGGGTCGAATAGCATGTGTTAAGTTGACTGGTTCATTAAGCTTTGCATTCTGATCTGACCGGTAACTGACTCATGGCTCGTTTGCAATGGAAGTAAGTAATGAGTCATCAATGGCAATTTCTCTATATTGTCTGCCCAGTGCATAGTGGATAGAAAAAGTACGCGTGGGAGAATGCGTAAGGCCGGACACGTTCGAATGCTAAAGGCGCAAGCGCATCAAGTAGGAGTCAGTTACGATGTGAACAGTGCATAGTTGGGTGAGCTAACGGTGTGAAAGAGCCCGTGCGATGCGTACGCATGCGCATGAATGCAAATTAGTATCTGTGTAGATGCGTAACGCAAACATTTTGACGGCAATGTTTTTAAGCAAAGATGGCGCCTTCCTTACCTAAGCTCGTACAATCAGCCGAGGACAGAGGTCGCTAGCGATCAGGGTCGGGATAAGCGAGTTCTAGAGAAAGTGCGTTACCTGATCACGTTGTTACGCACAAAAAGTGGTGAGTAAATGAGGGATACAAAGAAAGAGAGGGGGGGGGGACGTGGCTCTTCAAGGAGTTCTGGAGAGGCAGAAAGTGAGAAGGGCGTATCTAGCCAACTCAGAAAGGGGCATAGTTAGGCGCACTCGTTTTAAATAAAACAGCCACAAAAAGAATTCAAATAGAGATGAGAGGAGCAATCTCATTAGGAAAAAAAAACGTTTCTTTAGAGGCCAACTGTCATGCACGTTTAGACCGCGTTAGACACCTTACTATTGATACTGTAAATTCTGAGCCGCACCCTTGTAAACATGTGGGTTTGTGATGTGAGAGGAGACATAAAAAAAAGCTCACAAAACCAAACGTTTTTTATATCGAAACAAAAAAAAACCTAATCACTCTACGGAGATTACGCAGAACCAAGAAAGTTGAAAAACTGCACCTATACAGCGTGATTAGCACTCCTGCACAATTCGGTGGGCTGCGTCAGAAGGGCTTACCACAAGTTGCCTGCGTAGTTTGTTAAGGCGCTCTTTAGAGGCTCTATAACAAACTGCGCAAATGGCAGCTTTCCAACTTTGTCGATACATTAGGTTAAGTTTTGTTCACTTATTTGTTTTTTTATTGATATGATATGAGGAGATGTTGACGCACAAGTAAGGCGCCGGCTGCTCCTTAACTCTTGAATACGTCTAACCTACAACATACAGGGTTTAAAATAGCCTTCTCATATAAGCAACGTTTGCACAGCAACACGGTGAGGAAAAAAAAAGTGGTACATACAATGTAGAAGTTCAATCACTCCACTGCACTGGAGAAGAAAGTATCAGGAATATAAACAATAATGGCACCTTACAATACAGTCTAATCAGTGGGTGGTGCACACATCGTGTACATGCATTTTCATATAAAAGTCAGCACAGAATATAAACATAAATCACAAGTCCACAAATCATAATCACAACACATACAATCAATCATACATACAACACAATCATAATCCACAAACACATACACAGCTACATTGAAATAAAAGAAACATTATAAGCGTTAATAACGGCCAACAATGCCGCTCTCTTCGAGAAATGTTGTTAACGCTTTTAGAGCGCTCTTTTGCAAGGCCGTTGTTGACCAAGGGCCCAAAAGTTTCCGTAAACTGAAAGATCTGCGGTCTAATGCCAATAAAGTTAATTTAAGTCGGCGTCTTGGTGTGTCGTGATGTGGACAATCTAAAAGGAGGTGAAAGACATCTTCATCTACAAATCCACAATCACATTCGGGGGTTTCCGCACGGCCAATTCTATGTAAGAAATGTTTTGTGTAGGCAGCGCCTAGTCGTAATCGATGAATAAGGGTTTCCATATTTCTGTCTAATGACAACGGAAATTTGAATTCAACAAGCGGATCAATATGCTATAAATCAGAGCTCTTCGAATTCTGGTCAAACAACGTATTTCTACACATTTTAAAAGACGTTGCCCTTATGATATGACGTAATTCATTTTTTGATATTGGGAGCGAAATTGTATCATCTTTGAGGTGTGCTTGTCGTGCTGCTTCATCGGCTGCTGTGTTGCCAGGAATGTTACAATGTCCAGGTATCCACTGGAATCTTATTTTATGCTTCTCTTGGCTTGCCTTCGTGAGGTCTCTAAGTGTTTCATATATTATACTATTACTGATTGTTTTTGATATTGTGCTGCAGAGTGATATGAGTGCCGCCTGTGAATCGCTGAAAATTACCCATTTTTGCGCATCTCGTACTGAAGTTATAAATTTTAACGCACATAGGATTGCGAACAGTTCAGCCGTTGTGGACGAAGTCGCACGAGATAAGTTAAACGATTCGTGTTTATTGAGGCGCGGTATATAGAATGCTGAAGTTGACGAGGTTGCTGTACTGGAGCCATCTGTATAGACGTGTACGTATCCTGAATACCGCATATAAATCTGGTAAAGTGCTAGTTGTTGAGCAGCTTGAATGCACATGTCTCTTTTTCTGAATATTCCATCTACTGACAATTCGATTTTTGGACGAGTAAGCAGCCATGGAGGATATTCGACATCTGAGATCCAAAATTAATTTCTTGGCAATACATGAAGATTTTCCTGAATTTCTTTATTAACATAACATCTATCTTGTTTCATTATGTCTAGAGCCAATGGGTGGTTTTTATGCTGTGTTTGAAGACGAAAATAATGCCGGCATGTTTCTGTAGATCTCATAACTGGAAACGGTGATTGGCGAGCCTCAGCTATTACAAGACGGCTAGAAGTCGCTCGTGGAACTCCTAGACATATGCGCAGTCCTCTAGCTAAAAGTCTTTGAAGTCGCTCTTCTGACGTGTGTGAAAGTCCGTGCAAGATGGGCACGGAATACGCAATTTTTTCTCGTATTAATGCATTGTAAACAGTTAGCATGGTCGATACTGATCCACCCCATCATGTGCCAGCCAGTCTGCGAAGTACATTCACTAGCGCATTGACCTCGTTTTCGAGTTTTTTTTTATGTGGGGTACCCAGTATAGTTGCCGATCAAGTATTTTTCCAAGAAAACGATGCTGTTTGACTATCATTAGAGGTTGTCCTTCCAGATTAGGAGTGAAATTTTTTAACTGTCTCCGAGTGAAGGGCAATACAGCAGTCTTCGCATGTAATAGAACCATTCCTCTCTCTCTCAAAAAGCGGTTAATAATATTTATGCCGTCTTGTAACGCCATCTGAAGTAATTGAACATTAGTTCCAGATGTCCAAATTCACACATCATCTGCATACAGTGAGAATCTTAACTGTGATGGCAGTCTTCTCGCTAAATCAGCCATGACGCAGTTAAAAAGAAAAGGGCTGAGTACACTTCCCTGTGGTACTCCCTGCTTGACAGCATGTTCAGCACTCTTTCCTTCACTCGTCTGAACAAATATCTTGCGTCCTGATAAAAATTCAGAAATCCATCGCAAGGACCTGCTGGACATTCCGACTTCTAACATACTTAGCAGAACATGAACGTGACTAACAGTGTCAAATGCCCTCTTGATGTCTAAGAATACTGCTATCGTCAAGTTGCCATATGCACGTTCATGTTCCACACAGGTTACTATATCCAATATTGCATCCATTGTGCATCTCTGTTTTCTAAAACCTGTTAAGTAGTTGGACAACACATCCGTTTCATTACACCACCACTGTATTCGCGCGTCAATCATTTTCTCCATTACTTTGCATAAACAACTTGTCAAACTAATGGGGCGGAAGGATTCAATGCACAAGGCCCGTCTTGCCCGATTTTAAAATTGGTATAATTCGAGCGACTTTCCACGAATGAGGTACACTTTCTTCTATCCATAAATTATTATAAATGTGTAAGGGAGCATTTGTACCTGTCGGCCCAAGGTTTCTTAGCATATTGTATATAATGCCGTCCGGCCCAGCAGCAGACTTTTGGCGACATAACGCAATTGCACATTGAAGCTCGCTTATTGTGAATGCAGGTTCTAATTGAGTCAACAATAATAACAAATAACAATAACAAGTGAATAACTAGTCAACAATATACTGTACTTGCTGGCATGATTTCCAATATATAGTAAACAAATAAGTGGGGGGGAGATCACTTATTTGTTTACTATATATTGGAAATCGTGCCAGCAAGTACAGTATATTGTTCACTTCTACACAACGTTAGATTTTTTATTTGAATGGAGGGTGCTAACTGATGGAGTGAAACATTTAAATTTTAATTCGTTCGCAAACAAAAATGTCACTGTCACTTGCAATATAAAAGAAAATGCCAAACGAGAATAGTTCGATAGCACGTACACTATTGATTTCAAAACCAATCCACAGGAATAGGAGAAGGAATAACTCGGCAGCCAAAGTTCCAACAAAGGAATTAGCCTTCGTCAGACAAGCGACTTGTATTTGCCCTGACGAGGGCACTTGTACAGAGAGACCACTTGTTCCACAACAGTTGATCACTTCAAGTCTCCATCTCGCAGCATAATGCAGTCTCCTGTGCGCGAACTCGGCATCCCTGCACCCGGTGCATTTGCTCAGCGTCTCAATCTCCTCCCCCCTTCAACTCTTCCACATTTTACTGCATCACATTTATATTCGACGCAACATACTACCACATTAAATTAGAAAGACGCACTGCTGAAGGGGAACGGTAATTTGTCATGCAGATTTATCAATCTCAGTAACCATTATATCGAACGACGCCGTAGGCCTCACGCAGGTAGTCATCGCAGACGTTGCATAGTAGATTTGAAATGCGTGAGATCAATACCAGCGGCTGACACAAACATTCCAACGACTGGTGCTTCGATGTTATGGCGTTGCATTGGGTTGGCCGTATGCGGGCACTCCCATGCCAGGGGATCAGATAGTCAAGAGATTTTGCCATTCACGCTGCCAATCTAGAAACGGCACTTCTGTTGTTGAGTGGAAACCATTGCAGCCTACATAGTTCAAGACAAGACACGCGCACCAAGGTTGATGATGCATGCCACCCGCCGCGGTGGCTTAGTCAGCTAAGGCGTTGCGCTGCTGAGCACGAGATCGCGGGATCAAATCCCGGCCGCGGCGGCCGCATTTCGATGGAGCCGAAATGCGAAAACACCCGTGTGCTTGCGTTGTAGTGCACGTTAAAGAACCCCAGGTGGTAAAAATTTATCCGGTGCCCTCCACTACGGCGTGCCTCATAATCAGAACTGGTTTTGGCACGTAAAACCCCAGAAAGAAGATGATGCATGCCACATGCTTCTGCTGCCAAGATCGAGTTTCAACTTTCTGTACTTATTTCTGCACCCAAAACTTACACAGTGCTTTCCCGATTGACTCGTATGAGCTGACACCACGCAGTCACTTCACAGAACCAGCTTAAGTCCAGAACCAGCACACACTTAAGTGCAGAACCTTTACAGAACCAGCACAGAACGAGCTTAAGCATCTCCAAGTTGTTTTCCACCACGTGATCAGTACGCATTCAAGCAGCACTACGCCGGCTCGCACATTCCATAAAGGAGGAACACCTTGTAGTGCACTGGTTGCCAGACCTTTACCTCTCATTCGATAAAAAAGACTATAGCAAAACTCGGAAAGGATCCTGCACCTTCAGGTTGGACGCGAGAGTGAAGCGATCTGAATAGGGAGCCTATACTCGCAGATGGGGCACAAGCTTGGAGGATAACAAAGAAGCTCGAGAACAAGTTAAGGACCCCACAAAGAATGATGGACCGAAAAATGTTTGGCCTAACCTTAAGAGACAGGGCGAGAGCGGTGTGAATCGGGGAGGAAATGGGAATAGCCGATTTTCTAATTGGCATTAAGAGAAAAAATTGGAGAACGCTTAAGCTTCACCTTTAAGAGTGGAACGCGATAGCATTCAAAGATCCCTGGCTGCTTATCAGGCTTTTTTTTCTCGTATAGTCAAATTACAATCCGACGCTATCGTGTCTGTAGCTTGTAGTTAAGTCGCACTTCATGATTTTCTGACGAATTTCACTTTGAGAAATTCAATTTTTGTTCACTAACGCCTTGCGCCACGCGTAGGGCATGTGTGGTCGGGGTGGTTCGGGCTTAATCTCTCGGCCACGGATACCGTGGACGCCGATGCTTACGCCGACGCGGACACCGGCGCCGACTCCGGATTTTTGCGACATGGGGCCGGCCCCTTAACGATATCGCGTTAAACTTAAATTCTGGTGTTTTGCCCAACCACGATATGATTATGAGGCACGGCGGTTTGGGTGACTTGACCACCCGAGGTGCTTTAACGTAGACTCATTCGCAGACGAAACCCGATGGGCAAGTAGCTGTTAGATGCACCGGCCGCAGCAGCGGGGGGGGGGGGGGGGGGGGGGGGGGGGCGCTGTGGCTCAGGGGTCGATGATGCGTGGCTACAACGCACAATATCTGTCCGCGTCGTTGGGGGGAGTGTCGACACCTGAAGTATATTTCTTACGCCGTGATAGATAAGATAGATAGATAGATAGATAGATAGATAGATAGATAGATAGATAGATAGATAGATAGATAGATAGATAGATAGATAGATAGATAGATAGATAGACATTGGGACGTTGTAGTGAAGGTCAAGAACACAGTAGTAAACCTTTGTGAAGGCCGAAACATTTTATTGGACTAACCTGAGCCCACAAACGTCAGTGACACTTGCTTGACACGAAAGGAAGTTGTGGAAGCACAATGATTGCGGCCGACATTGTCGGTGATCATCGAAATCTGGTCTGTGGGTGCAGTTCGTCGGCTTTTATAAATGCCTCGTAGAACGTTCCAGCGTAATCGCTGGCTCCCGCATGCCTTCCAGAAAATATCGTGTCGCGCATACAACCTGACTACAGAAAATGCGGCGAGAACATGGAATGGAACAGGTGGAATCAACAATAACATTCGAGTAAGTTCCAAATCATGCAGGCGCGCCTTGCGCTGAGTGGTAACTAAGTTGTTAGCGCGTGAACTGCAGTGCCCGGAAAAAGGATAAGTAATTACACGTGTGATTGTCCCTCTCCTAAAATGCATCTTCCCGATGCTAATAACACGACATCAAAAATTAAAGCGCACGCAGTAAGGAAAAGTAAACAAAAAAGTCGCAGTTTCGCCTGAAAGGTGGAAGCAGCGATTGCGATAGCAAACTAGTGGGCAGCTATACGAATCAGCGATAGTAGTTTCATCGGCCGTATAAACTTGTTAACATAGGCATACTAAATAAAGGAACAAGCTTGGCGTCACGCGCGCATAAGCAAACATGAACGCATCTCACTCGATGACCGCGGAAACTCGCTAGTTAAAACGCTGTGTAAGCGCCGGAGCAGCAGCAAGCGAATTGACCTTCGTCCTGCCGCTCGCGTCAACGCGAACTAAGCCGCGAAAACACAACGAAGGGTGGAAGGACTGCTCCCGCCTCGGATGGCTTTCAAGATACAGCCGCCCGGGCGGACGGAAGCGCGCGGCGTGATGCGCGGCCTTCCACCTCCCTGTCCTCTCCCGGAGCTTTGCAGCCCGGCGGGCACTCGCGGTCGCCCGAGCGGCGCGGTGTAAAATGCACCCCCGCCCTCTTTACCGTCCCTCCAGAGCGTTGGCACCGCGCGTTTCCTTCCC
Organism: Dermacentor silvarum; assembly: GCF_013339745.2. Taxonomy (NCBI): domain Eukaryota; kingdom Metazoa; phylum Arthropoda; class Arachnida; order Ixodida; family Ixodidae; genus Dermacentor; species Dermacentor silvarum. The sequence goes on from NC_051155.1 coordinate 111,311,920, forward strand.
GCTTCGCTCACTTGCGTGCGTTAGATAGAGCCGCGATCGCAGGCTCACCTTCGCACGCTTTCTCTCGCACATACATAATACGGCGCGAGGCTCCGATATTATCGCCCTCGGACTTTATACGGAACCTCACGGCGGCGACGACGGCAGGAACGCGCTTGGAGTGTCCATATAATTGCTGTCGCAATAAAATGGAGCTGGCCAGGCTATGTAATGCGTAGGATGGATAACCGGTGGACCATTAGAGTTACACAATAGGTGCCAAGAGAAGAGAAGCGCCGTCGGGGACGGCTAAAAACTAGGCGGGGCGAGGAAGTCAGACAATTTGCAGAGGCAAGTTGGAATCAGCTAGCGCATGACAGGGGTAATTGGAGATCGCAGGGAGAGGCCTTTCGTCCAGCAGTGGACATAAATATAGGCTGATGATGGTGATGATGACTAGCAGATAAATTGTCGAGGCAATAGCGAGAAATCTACGGCGCAGAGATTTTGAATGCGTGAAAAGGCATCCGTTGGATTTCTGGCAGCGTTTGACAGCACTTTTGTTTCCTTGGTAACGAGACACAATCAGTGTGGCTCTCATTTGCGAGAGTTTCGCATTTACTTAAACATTGAAGCGAAAATCAGGGAAATAAAAAAAGACGTTTCACTCAGTGGTGTAGTTTGTGATATTTTCCAGTTGTGAATAAGATGTTTATGTTTTCTATCGCCAAGCTTACATTAACGCGCATAAGAAAGCGAGATTTTCTTGGTAGTGCTGTACCTTTCGCGCGCTTTCATACTGTAGCTTCCCTTTATTTCCACACAAACTGTTTCGTGAGTAAAGATGCGGTAGATTCGAAAAGGGAAGCTACTAAAAGAAAAGTAAAAAAAAACATGACTGTGGAAGACGTTTCCTCTCAAAGGCTGCATGTAATACAACGCGGTCACTGCGGCCGCTGCTACGCAGGATTGCAAGATTTCTTCTTCACTTATAACTTTTTGCGGAAAAAAATCCATCGGGTAGCGACAATTTGAACCTGCCACTCGTTTGGGGGCATTTCTTTGACGTTAGCACATTTGACCACATGTGAAAAACGATCATTACTTTTTTTGTGTTCTGTACTCAGTCACTGGGCGTGTTACACATGATAGATTACTCTCTCCTGGTTACTGCAGCGTGCCCTGGCGATGACATGCGGAACGGAACAGTATCGACCGAGCCATAGGCTGGCAGAAAAATTCCCGCTGAGCCTCAGTTTTCTTCCTGTATTGCCGAAGGTATAACCGACAACACCGATAAGAAGCCTTCCGAATTTTGAAAGCAACCATGCCGCATAGCCTGCTTCATTCATCTAGGCTTCAGTGCGGTGAAGAAAAGAGAGCTAAACTGTTCAATCTTGGCTGGCGGTAATACAAGGGGCTGTGCCACCGCTTGACGGAAACGACATCGCAATCGTCGTTTCGTACACGAGGAGGCATCAATCATCATCTAGTGCGTTTTCACCGAGGCGCACTTTTTCTTTCGCTCTTGAGAACACTATGTACAACTTTTTTTTCAGGAATCTCGTTGCTGCCTTCGAATGAATAGGTAGAACGTGCGGAGACAGAATGACGATTTCCGTGCGTGGTACTTAGTTTAGCACATTTTTCTCAGGTACTAATTTTTGGATGTCGCGAAGATTACATCATCTGAAATCTGGGTGATCTCACCAGTGCAAAACGGCTAGTCATTGGCACCTGACAACAAAAACAACTTTAGGAAAATCTAAAAAAGACTAATAAACAGGTCTTTTATTGGTTCGGTATTCGTCTTGCAGTGCTCTGCATAAGTCTGGTGCCATCTATTGCATGCGTTTTGCGGGGTCTCAGTGTCGTTTTGCGACGTAATCCCCATGAATCAAGTGAGAATTGCGTCATAGAAACTATCCTAGCGAAAACCTGAGTTCGTATCAAAGACGTACAAGGTGCTTGGCTCAAAATCGATGTGCTGGCAACTTCTCGCAGAAATGAGATGTTATGGGCAAGCCAGCGATTCGCTTGTATTTTAGAGCACAGTTCTTAGGTGCCCGTTCCTGCAACGAGCGTCCCTCGTAACCGAATGAACGAGCACCGCGAAAGATGAGAAAAGCGGCGAGAGCTGAATTGGAGCGAGGAGGAAAGCGGAGTGCAGGTGGCGACCAGGCACAGGGGTGCGACTGTTTGCACAAAAAATCCGCGCATGGGCGGGAGCTCTCCTCGATGACGTATCACCATTTTCTTTTTTTTTCTTCCTCTTTGTTTGGCGGCGTTCGAACGGTGAACATGCTGGGCTGGTGGTGACTAGGCACAACTGTGGCTGCTGTTAAGGGATCGATGGTATTCCTCAATAAACGCATCACTGTTTTGATGATCCAAATATAATCTCACTATCATCGAGGGAGCAGTCTACCTCACAGGAGCAGTATTTTTTTATTTGTGGTGTTGCTACGCTACGCTCCGAAACACCCCAACGACCGCCGCTGCGCGTCGGCGCCCGGCACATCGGCTTGCGCCACGGCACCGGGGAACAACCGACCGCGTCGCTAAACAGAGAGGGAAAAAAGAAAATGGTGATACCTAGGAAAAAATAAAGTTTCTTGCCAAAGCGGGACTCGGACCCGCGTCCCCCCGGTCCCAAAGCGAGCGTCGTAACCACTAGGCCATATAGCAACGCTTGCCAGCGGCTGTATGGGCCACGCTTGGCTGTATACAGCCACGCTTCCAGCGTTGCTGTATAAATAAATCAAATTATTTGTCATAATACATCCCGACTTAAACACACCTAACAGCGGCGCCCTAAATTCGCATTAGGGAGTACGTATCGTAATCATCAATGAAATTTCTTAACGAGATAGCATTAAAGGCCCCGTGTGTCAGAAAAATTCGCAGGCCTGCGCGGCACACGCAGCACAGTCACAACGTAAACTAGTGAAGCGGCTCAAGAGGCACTCCAATTTGGGCACCACGCACAACAGGGTCTTCGCGGCATTCTGTTCGCCTCGTTTTGACGAGAACGATCTGAACGGTCCGCCCGGCGTCGACGGCGAGCTGCGGCTTGTAATGCTCTCTGCACAGCAGTCTGCTGAGCCCGATCAAGCCTTAGAACTGCAACTTACATGTCGTGCACGCCGCGTTTGCAGACACCTTAACTAGATGGTGCCAGCATACTGGCGGAGGCTCGGCCGCTCGGGAGCGCGTTCATTGCGCGCCTCGTCTGAATCGCATATCGTCGTCTGCGCCTGCGCGCGCTGCGTTTGCAGGCACATTACCTAGATGGTGCCACGATACTGGCGGAGGCTCGGGTCGTCTGCCCCGGCGCGCTTGCCTTATAGGGCATTTCCGCTGGCCGAGAGCAAGCGCTTGCGTGGCTCAGTGGTAGAGTATCTGGTTCCCACGCAGCAGGCGCGGGCTCGATACCGGCGGGAAACGCGTAGTTTTTTCGCATTTCTAGCAAAAGGGGTAACGGCGGCGCCATCATCGCGAATCGGAACGGCTATTGGAATGAGCCCATACCAGCTTACGCTGTAAACCCGGCGCCGGTGTCGGTCTCGCGTCGGCGTCCGCGGCCAAGAAAATCACCCTGAACCACCCCTACCACACAGGTCCTCCGCGTGGCGCGGAGGCGCTGGTGAACCAATCGAATTTCTCAAAGAAAAATGTGCCAGAAAAATTGTAAAGTAGACCGCAACCTGAGGTGATGGCGTCCGACTGTAATTTGAATATACAAGAAAACATAATTTTATTACGAGGAAACTTAAACACTAACCACTCATACAGCGGCGCGCCGCAGTTTGCTCCTTGCGAAAATAATATCCAGATGGCGCTCGCCTCCTCGGCAGCCGCATGCGGAGGCCAAGTTGAAGAAAAAGAAAGCTGCAGTTTCCAGGAAGAGAAAATTCTATTTAAATATTCATCCTTTTTCTACCCACTGCTGCCCGATTCAAGGCCAATACCCTGTAGTGGGTTGTGCTATATCTATAGGCATCAAACCAAACCAAACCAAACCTGATAAGCAGCCAGAGACCTTTGAATGCTATCGCGTTCCACTCTTAAAGGCGATGCTTAATGGTCCTCGAAATTTTTTCCACTATTCGTCGCCAGTTCATTACGTTATTGAATTGTAATCTTTGTTTGGTCAAACGACTCAAATAATAGTTTCAGTCGCCCATAAATGGTTTGTTTCGAGGATATTTTAAGAGTTCCGACAAGTGCTTACGAGCGTGCTAACTGTAATTGCGACAGAATAGGTTGCGAGGTGTATCATTAGTCGCCGAGAAAGAGGCGCACCATGGTTTGATAACTGTGAAGAGAGCTGAGGGGCGGCAAAGCGTTGCTGAGGCTTTCATAGCTTTAGAGGCTGAGTGACTAGCGTTTGCACGCAAGATGACACGAGACAAGTAGATCCAATAGAAGATTGCAATATCTCTAAAACTATTTGTTGTTAGCGCACGGTACTCAATCTTGGCGCTCCTACATACATAAATGGTGAGTGAATGGGAGGTGAATGGCGTTGCATAGGCGTTAGTGATGAATATAGGATATTTACGTTTGGTATTCTAAGATGCACGCACTACCAAACAGCCTTGTATAACTTAACAGGGACCGCATGTGTAACTCTATCAGCGAAGCTTGCCCAGTACCGACCAAAGGGAGCAATACTATTGCAATTTTTATAAACGGGATGGTTACCATTGAATTAATTGACACATGAGTATATAAATCAATAAATGAAAGTATAAATAGGACCGATAAAGAAGGGGGAAACGGCCAGTGCTAACTTTGATCCCCGTGGTTGTGTGGAACTGACAAATAATGTAAAAACACAGAGTGAACAGTACGCATACCTGTCGACGATGCGCATGCTGTCAGACTTCAAGCATTCTAATCCCGTCACGATACAGAAACATGGCTTTTGGTCACTTTAGTGAGCTGACCACAGCCTTAAAAGCTGTGGTCAGTTGAGGGTAACAAGTAAAAAGGAAGAGGAAATGAAATGCACCGACATCGAATCAACTATTTGGCCAATTTCTTCCAAAAAAGCCCTTTTTATTCACCATACTCAACATACTATTCACAAGAACCATGCGTGAGATGAACATATTGTATTTTTGATGCACAGTATGCATTTTCAATTCATATGAATGTGTCAGCTGATGTATTTTCAAATTTTAATATTAAAAAAGAACTTTCGGGAAGTTTCAGATATTCGCTCGATTACGAAAAGCTTCACATCTAAATCTCCCCGCATAAAGCTATACCGTGTCTTTCCGTAATGAACTGCGGGGTTCGTGGAAAACAGACCATAGCTTGTACATTGGAATTGATTTTTATCAACACTTGTCCTAGGGATCCGGTGTTTGCCAGTGCACAATCCTTAGATAGTTGGTTTTGCTTTTGTGCATTACTGACTTCCTTCACTACAATTATTCCAATATCCGCATTTTCGCTGGGTGATTGTGCTCATTGCCACACTTTCACTAACCAGTCCGACTAAAGACCCGGCCAGACTGCGGCATACCGGAAAAAAAACATGAAATATTGTTACAGCGGTTACAAATAGTGTCATCAGACTTAGTAAAACATCCGTAATACGCCTCTGCCGTGGTCGCTTTTAAATTATCCCCTTCATTACCTTACCAACCAAGCTATGACTGTCAGTAACACTTACACAGAGGAATCTCGTTGATACTATTGTTCATAATAACGTGTTTCGAATAATACGTTTCTTTTTTTCCTTTTCCCCGGCCAGCGTCCCATAGCAGCAAGGTGTTTTATTCGGTTATAGCGAACGCGTTTTGACCTGGAAATGAATAATACGACTGCAAAGTTGGACTTTTAATCTTATTGCTAAATGTCATAACTGTATATTCCATAGTATTAGCTTAAACAACAATCCACCGACCCACGAACAACGCGTTGAGCTCCAGCCACGCTGGAGACAGAACACGCGTAGCACGCCACTGGCGGTAAAACGCTGCTGCGGCAGTGCGACCACACTGAGTGGCGACGCATCGGTGCTCAGTTGAGTGAGAAAACGGCGGCTTTTTTTTAACTTGACGAAGAATTTATTTTACGGATATTAAAATGAAGAAAGTAGAGCGCAAACTGTCGAGCTATTTCATCGTTGCTAAATAAGAGTGCGTTGGCTACGGTTCGTGTGGCGTCGAGTGATGCTGCTCCGCATGACGTGTTACACGGAGCACTGTCATTCGACGCCACACGTACTTTTGCTATTGAGTTTGTCATCGGGTACGCCTATTCTCAGACTTTTCTACTTTTCTTGGGCAGTACAATTTTTGGAAATACGTTTTATTTTCAGTTGCCGTGAAGATCGTATCGACGAGATTCCGCTGTAAATACCTACATGTTCATAAGTGCCTGTGCATAGTGTCGTTGGATCATATTTATATGATAACAAAATCTGCTAACGACATTCTCGGCTAGTTGCGTTATATTCTTGTATTGCCAATGCACCCACCATCCCACCTTCCTTTTCAAGCTAGTGGCGTAGAATATTGTTGACTGTAAACTAGAGTAGCATTCTGCTATATTTCACTGACACTAACTTATTTTAAATATTGCCCTTGATTGAGTTCATAACACATTTAATGTATTTATTCCACATAACTATAAGCACCATACCGATCAATAACGGTGGAACCAGAGAAACATTTAGGCTGCAGCCAATGCTTCGACAACGAAACTTGTCTTCGTAAGGCACAAATAGACCTGAACCGTGTAATACAACATTACAACGTACTTGTGACTCAAAAGTAAAATAAAACACCGGGGAGCATGGTATTCGCCTGTTTTTTACTTATAGGACTCACCATATTTTGTCATTTTTTGCAAGCAGCCGTCTTTCTCGAACTAACTTTCAAGGTTCGGCAGCTCCATCTATTCAGTTGAGAAGATACATAAAAAAGTACAAAGAAAACACTACACGGTGTCTTTTCGCAATGTAAGTCGGTGCGAAAAGGAAAAACGTAATTCTATAGAAGCACAGCAAGCGAAGCTGCCCCTGGCTGATGACTTCCACGCTCAAGCCAGCACATTCCCGCCGCAGGCATTTCCGAATCATTAGCTGCACCATTGTGAAAAGACGCCTTCAGTGCGCATTTCCTCCCGCGCTGTGGAGGGAAGGATGCGCTAAGAAACACTGGTGCGGCGTGCTGCGAAAATAGGTTCGAGAATAATTAAAGAGAAAGAAGAGAACTTGCTCTCCGGGTTTCACTAACGTCTTCACCCTTTAACACAGACAGGGAAGTCCGCGCCGACGCTCGAGAGGAAGATTATAAAAGAAGTTCCAAGCGTGTGCCTGGAATAATTACACATTACGCCCCATTAATCAGTTTGATGAACTAGTAGAGATGTTGCTGGCTGATCCCATGAGCTAGAAGTCGCGCTCCGACGATGAGTTTTACGCGATAATATTGAAGCTGGCCGCTTTCTGGGAAGTGTGTTCGATCGTGTTGAAAGCAAAAACGTGCGGTGGTCTCAGAAAACGAAAATAACAACACCGATGACTTGGCCTGGCGAGCAGGCGTAAATATCTGCATCCAGTAGCAGGAATACTTACTTTCGAGCGAGCAAGAAAAACGTGTCAATCTTGACCGCGTCGACATTATGTGCAAGGCTTTTTGACCATGCATTTACAACAAGGGTACACATTGAAGACGTAGGATGTGCAGCAGCCTGCACCATGATCGTATTGTACGCAACATTGAAATTCCTCAGCATACAAACGAATACAATAATTAGGATTCTCATACACTCACCTACACTTTCCATTCAGTTCTAAATGGAAGGTTCGTTAGAATTTAAGCTTTTCGTTAGGACACTAAGCCCTAGAACAGGCAGTAAGTTATTAAAAGGATTTATTCATCCGTTGCCATATTACCAGTTAATGGGTTAACCAGACTCAACCTAGTAGTTTGCATACAGTGGGAAAGGGAGAAAGTGGACTGAAAGATGAGAAGAAGAAGAGACGTTCAAACTTTGCGCGAACAAGCCCAAAATTAAGCGTTAATCATTCACTTCACGCCAAGCGGTCCTATAGGCTGGCGCATCGCAATATACACAACAGATAGAAACAACGATAACAACGATAACATTCGAGAAAGTTACAAATCATGCGGGCGGGTCTTCCGTTGATCGATAGTTTTAATTTGTGAGCGGGTGAAATGCAGTCCCCGGAAAATGGATAAATAAGAACACGTGTCAACATGCCACATCCATGTTAAAAAAGATGTTTGTGTTGACGTGTCTACCAAGCTAAGCTGCCAGTGCTTCACCGTGACCATCTGAGCTGGCGGGTTGTCTGCCGAGGTAAGCTTGATCAATGCTGAAGAAGGCTTCCAGGTGGTTCATATGTGAAAAAGTGAAAATCTCTGTTTAAATGAAGCGTAGCGTTATTTCTGAAGTTCGTGAATAAATGTGGCTGCAGACAGCCGCACTCGCGAGCCACTCCTATGTATTAGTCACGGAGAAAAGAGATGCTCCTTTAAGATATGATGCAGCTCTATTTTTGTGCCTTGTTGAAGTTCCTTACGCGAATAGTACCAAAATGAATCAGGTTAGATCACCTGCTTCTGTGACACATTTTGACGTCTAAACCGATATTTGTATTGCCAGTGAAGACACCAGCTCTTTGAACACAACGTCTTCTGAGCTGACTTCACAAGTGCTTGGAAAATTGGGAGGACGCTTAAGCTTCGCTTTTAAGAGTGGAACGCGATAGCATTCAAAGATCCCTGACTGATACTCATGGTTCCCGACGACTGCAGCTTACACAACCGTAATGGTTACTGGCAAACACTGGCGGCGAACGCTATGCACACAGGCGAGCTTTCTGGTGGAAACGCGGCCTCTTGGATTGTGCACAACCGCGCCAAAGAAATTACATCATTTTCGGGTTTCCGCATTTGTTTCGCACTTTTAAAATTTCAGTCTGAGAAGATTTAACATAAAAGACATACACTGTGGGTGTTTAGTTTGATGACATTTGTTTGTGGATTGTCATTCTCAAAATTCCGAGGAATAGCTTTGCCAAGACTGCAAGACAAGGCATGAGCAACATTATTGATAGAATGGTGTGGCATGCCTAAACTGGTTGGAGATGATTTTCTTGGCCGTGGGTGCCAACGCCGAAGCCGACGCCGAATTTTCTGCGACACGGGGCCCTAAACGCTCTCGCGTTAATATCTGGTAATTGTAGCCACTTGCAGCATAAAAAGAAAAAAAAAAGGGGGGGGGTGGTATGCTTCCGAATTGTTGTAGCAGTGTCCAGAGGTATAAGATTGTAGGTCTCAACGGGAAAGTACGGGATAATTAGTCGCTGAGTAGGCAACAATAACGGTGTGCGTGTAATTAGCGCCAATATGGTCGAAAATTAGTCACATTGCTATATACCCCTGTAAAGAGTGCATCGCCGTAGATAGAGCCATTTTGAGGTAAAGCAGCCCTACAGCACATTTCTGGTAAATGGAGCGAGTTCGCTTGGACTAATGGGGGCTCGCATGAGCAATCATGTCTCGAAGGCGGTTTCGGTGATGCCCACAAGGAGCAAGCATTATTCGCAGAATCAGTAAAATTAACTCTATGGGCATAATTATCGCCAAACATAGTCAAAATTAACCACATAGCCCTATACCTCTGTAAAGGGTGCACCACCGTTGACATCGAGATGTTAAGGCAGAGCCGCCATACAGCCCACATTTAGGACGAGTGTGCGTGGATTAAGCAAGGCCACCGGCGAGGTAATGGTGTCTGGAAGGCGGCTTGGGCGGATCGAAGAAGAAGCGAGAAATAGTCGCAGTGTAGGTAAAATAACCGGTAGGGGCGTAATGCAGGCCAATATAGTCGAAATTAACTACATTACACCATCGACTGTGGAATCTTCGGCACCGGCCCACTTGGCGTTTACATAAAAAAAAGTGGGCAGCTTGCAGCTAGTGGTGCAAGGCTGGAGTAAACAGCGGAGCTGGTGATCGACCTAGCTTCTCCCAGGTTTTACTAGCCTTGCGTGTTTAGCAGCGGCGGCTTCGGCGCGATACTCCTGATTAGCACGCAATCGCCGCATCGCTTTTATGATATTGTGGTCATTCTTTGGATGTCATGTCATCATCATTATCTTTCCACCGTTTTTCCTCCGCTATTGTCACTGCGTTATAACATCGTCGTAATAACGCTGCGTTCGAGCCGTCGTTTTCATACCATCGCCGTGCTGTCGTCATGGCACTGTCTACATAGAGTCATCATCACAACGTCGCCGTCAATCGTCGTGGTCGTTCCATAGTCGTTATTTTGTCGGAGCGAATGCACGGTCGTCTAACTATCGTCGTCGTACATTGCACCTAACGCAGTCATCGTGTTTCCACTTCCGTCATCTCTTCGTGGCCATGCCATTGTTGACACGCCTTCGTCGTGATGCAGCCGTTGTCATGCCACTGTCATCATATCATGAATTATTTTAATATCGTCATCTCACCGGTATCACTCCAGCATGGCATCACGTTGTCATCAAGCCATTGTCATCCACCATCATCGTTACTCTCTGCACATATTTTCGTCATCCATACCTTTCAGAAGTACTTCGCTTGACACCATGAAGGAAGGAAACCCAGGAGAGGCCCCGGTCAGCACGGACGTATTGAGAAAGTGTGCCGGAAGTCACGTGCTGTTTTTCGCGAAGGAGCACTGGGACGGGTACCCCAAATGTCAAAGTTGCCATAGCAACCGCGCTCCTGAAGCTTTCGCTGCTGCTCTCGGTCTCTGAAAAGTAAGATACGATTTTTCCGCCGGTGCCTTTCACGCAGCACATTTTGTTCGCGAGGAAAGCTGACTTTGGAGCGTTGTGTGTAAGCTTGAAAGTTGTGTTTTGAGTCTGTGAGTGTTAGCCAACAACAGATACACTCACAGCAATCACGGCGCGGGTATTCGTCGTCGTCTTCAACGTGCCACGGAAAAACACAGGAGCGCGTCTGCTTCACTAATACTGCTACAGAAGTTTCGTAGGCTTTGTTTTGATGCGCGTCGGCAGCACACACTTCCGCGGGCTCGTAACAATGCAAGTTGAAAGTTCAGGCCCATCTGCTTCTGCGAGCTGCAGTACCCCTGATTGGAGGCGCAAAATGAGATGACACACCAACATGGCTGCACTTCCGGCTTCAAAAACGTGACGTCAGGGCCTCTCCTGTTTTGTTTCTTTCCTCCATGCTTGACACAGATAATCACCCCGGATGTCTGAATATTTACCTCTTGTGTTTAAGCAGATGAAAGTGCCTGCAAGTGGCACTGGTTACTCCGATGACATGATATATCTACGGAAATTGCTGGAAATGTTACAAGTGACAATTGAAGAAGAATATGCAACGACGTCCGCTCTGAAGTTCAGAAAATACCAATGGCCCTTGCACTGTTCAAGCCACGCCCTTCATGAGTGTCGAGTTTCAATCAAGACACTACTCGTGATCACTGTATAACAGATTAAGACGCGATAAAACACAGCAACAAGAATAGTTGCACTACAAGTGCGCAGGCTACTTCGCGCAAACAATACCGTTCATTAGAGATAGAACTATACATGCGCTCGAAATGAGCGCGATAAGTAAACAAAGTGGTAATGTAAGTAATATTCAATGAATTATTGGGCCTAATTTGAGGAATGCTGCCCAGAAAACGCTTAATAGGTAAAAAGAGGCACTCAATGGCCGGCCAAGAGAAGGTGAGGGAAAAATGCATAGCAAGGCAAATCCACTTGAGGCTGCTGCACACGGGTTCTAAAGAAGGTAACAGTAAAATGCAGCAGTGTAATAAACAGCGTAGTAAAGAATAGAACAGTCGCTCCGCTCCTATATTGATTTCAGCTGTGTACTCAGAGGAAAAGCCTCGATCGACGAGAAAAGAAGCTGCCGTAGTAGAGACGTCCAAGCAAGAAACATTGGCCGGGTCATCCATCACAATCTGTCCTCGAGTTAGTTCACGTACATACAAAGCCGTTCCCTATTCTGAAGGCTCCGCTGGGCAAAGTGTAGCTCACGTGCCTCCCATTTAGCTACCGGATGCGCTAAGGCTATTATTTTTTTCAGCACCCTTTCCACGAAGAATGTTTCGTGATTCTTTTATATACGGATTACTATACCATGCGCAATATATTTTGTTTACAGGTTATCAAAGCCCATAAGCAAAGCACCAGTGTATTCTCTTTTTGGCTTCTACTTAGCCCCGTGAAAGATCAGTTATCTTCCAACTGGCGACAAGGCGGATATGTTTTGACATCTCGAGTTTTCCCGACTTGCACATTTGAGAATGCGAATCTTCCATTAGTCATCCCTGTGTCCCGTAAAAATATGCCTCATGGCGCGAACTGCCGCTTTTATTGGGTTTTCTTACAAAACACAAACCAGAATCGTCGTCCTTTCTTAAGGATCGATCCTGCTTTTCCTCATTTTTCTTACTGTGACATAGTCAATTGGACAATCACTTCACTCCATGCTGCTACAAACCTTCTTGTAATCCGGAATCACTGTGACAAGCACGTTTCTTGCTTGTTAGGTATTACAAAGAATAATAATTTGCTTGCATTGCATGCACCGACAGGTCTAGGCTTTCTCTTGACTGTAAAACCTCTATGCATACAAAATTTTATGTACAAGAACTTGTCTTAGCGACCTGTTGTCAAAATGGTAATTCAAGAAGAGTACGCACACATCGTTTAACATTGACATTGCGGTGGGCTAAGAACATTGAAACAAATCTATTTATGACGCCGAAAGCCATGAGTCCATATATAAACATAAAACAATGAAATAGCCTAGAATGTTTTGCTATCAAAGTCAAAGAAACTTGTCGCTGTGAATAACATATGCCTAAAAGCTACAAATGCGCTAAAGGAAGCAGCCAATATCACAAGCAATATGCGGACAAGCCTCTTTAGTGACAATATACTGTCAACAATCTATAAGAACAAAAACTTTCTGTACACGCTATAGTGTGGCAATAATGATCGTAAGTAAGCACAAAAAGTGGTTTACTTGGACAAAGCTCGGTCCTGTATTAAATTCAGAGTACTAATTCTTTTTGGGTTACCTTCAATTTCTCGCAGGCGAATGTAGAGTGTTCCTTTTCAAGCCGCCATCAGTTAGAGGTACACGCCAGTTCAACGAAAACTGGGCACGAATGAATGAAGGGTAATCAGAAAAGGTGGCGAGACCGAGGGTCCGGACTCCCGAGAGACCTACAACAAACCGGAAAGAGGAAATTAGGAATGCCCATGTGCCTAGGCATGATTTCTACGCGGTGCCGCTTCGCAATCCAATGACACTATTCATTTCATGATTAGAGCTCATTCTACAGAATACTGGCCACGAGGTACTTAGTATTGAAGACAACAAATAATGCACCCTATTTCGAATCCAATGGGTTAATGTGTACATTGAACGGAAACAGCGGCTTCTTGCCGCCTTTAGGAACTGAGCAAACTTTAAGGTGCGAAGAACTTTAAGGGCCTGGGCTGTCGGCATGTAATATCGTGGTCACGCGCCAAAACAGGGTGAATAAAAATGTGAAAAATTGATCAAAACTTGTTCAAAATTAACTAACATGATTCAAGATAATGTAAAACATAGGAATAATTCAGCATTAAGCGCATTAATTAGCAGAAACTCGTGAAAATTGTGAAAATCTTGTAATGTGATGTCATGTCGTCGTGGTCACGCGCAGGAAAGGCTTTAGCTCCATCTGCGTGTTGGTTTGTCTCCATGTCCGTGGCGGTTCCCCACCAGTTGTGCCTTAGCACAAGTATTGAAACGGATGGTGGATTGCTAAACACAAGAAAAACACAGGATAAAACAAGATAAACGCAAGGAAAACACAAACGAAACACCGGCGAACCACTGCTTCGCACTTCCCTGCAGCTTTCATGTTGAGTGGAACTGCATTACCGCCGAGTTTACCAAGGCCTTGGTCCCGGACCGGTACTCAATTTCGTTAACTTGGTAAGTACCAAAATTTGCATTGTATGACAAGAGTGTATGACGAACATAGATGATAGGTCATGACATGAATGTCATGACATGCCTGTCATGTAGTTCATAAAACAGCCGCCTACATCTTGGTGCTGTTTGACCACCTGGGGATATTTAACGTGCAAATTTAAGGGTTCTTTTTCCTCATTGTAGAGCGGCACATTCCCAGAGGCAAAGACCTATAGTTACCCAAGTTGGTGTCAAATACCTTCATTTACGGGCGGCACACACCTGCTAGCGCAAAATCAGCGACCAAAGTTGGTCCTGTGGATGATTTCGTACCCTACTACCGCTACTTAGTAGCCCGATGCGCTACCCATTTGACCACAAACTTCCCAGTGACCAAGGTAGACGAAAATAGGTTAGATACAAACATACATAGATGCAAACACTGCGCTCGGCCAGTGCATGAAGAACACACACACACATAGCCCCAGGAAAGCGTTTGAAGTACGCCAAGGCTGCTTACGCATTAAATATTGATACATGCATATTGCGTGTTTCTTATGGACGATGCGCGCGGGCGCCCAGACGAAGAAGACGAATTGCGCTTTGCTCTCGAGCTGTCGGCTGAACTGGCCAGCGCTGCAGCTATCCTGTGTAAATATATTTTGTAAATAGTCTCCAGTACTCAATCCTTCGTTCGCGTAACATTTTGGTGGAGCGTGCCGTTCCTCGTCCTCGCCACGGAGCTCCGCAGCGGCCGCACCGTCCAGCTTTCCACCATGGCTCCCGCTGACGAGACCTCGTCTGCTCCTACTACTCCGACTCCAACCACAACGTACGTCACGGTTGCCACTCCCCGCGATCCTGGCATATTCTCCGGCCAAGATAATGTCGACGTTGATGACTGGCTCGGCATGTATGAGCTTGTTAGCCGCAACAACCACTGGGACCCTACCATTATGCTCGCGAACGTCCTCTTCTACTTGGACGGAACACCTCGTGTCTGGTTCCGGACACACGAGGAGGAGATCTCTAGCTGGGATGCTTTCAAGGAGAAGCTCCGCGACCTTTTTGGAAATCCGACCGGTCGGCAGCTGGCTGCAAAGAAAGAGCTTGCTACTCGAGTGCAGTCTTCTACTGAATCGTATGTCTCGTACATACAGGACGTGCTCGCTCTTTGCCGAAAAGTCGACGCGAACATGGTCGAAGTTGACAAGGTAGGCCACGTTCTCAAAGGGATCGCGGACGATGCGTTCAACTTGTTGATATTCAACAATGTGTCCACCATCGACGTCATTATCAAGGAATGCCGCCGCTTTGAGCTCGCCAAAAGCCGCCGCGTCATTCCGCAGTTCTCCCGGCTCCCTAACACGGCTGCGACGTCCTCCTGCGTCGCCATTACCGCTTCTCCCCCGTCCAATGAGACCGTCACGTGTATTGTTCACCGCGAGCTCGAGGCTGTAAGTCCTGCCCCGTTCCATCCATGCCCAGTTGACCCCACCATTGACCAACCAGCCCCGGCGATCTCCCTCATTCAGGAAGTTGTGCGGCAAGAATTTGCCAACCTCGGTTTTCCTGCTGCCTGCTCCGTCTCGCGACCTGACGCCCGACTGGTGCCGACAGCTGCGCCTAGCACCAATCTGTATTCCCCTCCCAGATACCGCAACCCAACAGAGTGGAGAACTCCGGATGACAAGCCCATTTGCTTCCGTTGTCACCGCATTGGCCACGTCGCTCGCCACTGCCGCACCTCCTGGATATCGCCGTATTCGAGCTACTTCTCCCCGTCTCCGCGCCCATATGCCGACCCTCGCCGCTACTCGCCTCGCCGTATGCCTTCTACCTCTGACGTATCCATCGATGACAGTCGTCCCGCTCACTCACCGTCACCTCTGCGCCGTCGGTCCCCGTCGCCCCAGCCACGCCGCTATTCGTCGCCGACCAATTATGGGTCTTCCCGGACGGAAAACTAGACCATGCAGCTCCTGGGGGTAGCGCTGCATTATCTTCGTCGTGTCAAAATCCCCCATTGACGCTCCCAACGAACCAGAACTTACTTGATGTCCACGTCGACGGTGTCCCTTTGACGGCGTTAATAGATACTGGAGCCCAGGTGTCCATAATGAGTAATAACCTCCGTCGTCGATTGAAAAAGGTTCTCACGCCTGCTGCTACACGAGCTGTACGCGTCGCCGATGGCAGCACTGTTGCCGTCACTGGAATGTGTACTTCCCGGATCAGTATCGCCGACCGCCACATTCCAGTTCTTTTTACAGTGCTGACCAATTGTCCCCATGACCTAATCTTCGGACTAGACTTCCTTACGGCGCATTCAGCTTTGATCGACTGTTCTACCGGTACCCTTTGCCTCGAACTTCCTCTACTCGCGCATATTCGTGCTGAACTGCCGAACAACTTTAGTCCGACCGCCTTCGTCCGCCTGCCGCCTAAAACCTTGACTTTCGTCGAATTGCTATCATCTTTCCCTCTGCCCGATGGTGATTACGTCGCTACTCCTGTTCCTGATGTCCTTTTGCTGCGCGATATCACTGTGCCCCACTCCGTCGTAACCGTCGTCGATAACCGGACATGCCTTCCCGTCGTCAATTTTGGACTAACAAAGCAAGTTCTACCCCAAGGCATATCGGTTGCAACGCTGCGCGCTATAGGAGATGACCACGTCACGGCGTTTTCCGTAGACGGCTGCTCCGAGTCTTCACCATGTCCACAGGATGCTATTTGCCGTGACGAAACCTTTAGTCCCATGATTGCTGCGGACCTATTGCCTGAGCAAGCAGCAGCTCTGTGTCGCCTTTTGGTTTCGTACCAAGACATCTTCGACCTCCACAATCGACAGTTGGGCCAGACTTCAAATGTTAAGCACCACATAAATACTGGTGATGCCAGTCCTATTCATCGCCGGCCATATCGAGTTTCTCTTTCAGAGCGTAAGGTTATTCAAGATGAAGTGCACAAGATGCTTGCCAAAGGCATTGTTGAACCCTCGTCGAGCCCTTGGGCGTCGCCCGTTGTGCTTGTTAAAAAGAAAGATGGCACGTGGCGCTTCTGCGTAGATTATCGTCATCTAAACCGAATTACTAAAAAAGACGTCTATCCCTTGCCTCGCATTGACGATGCCCTCGATTGTCTCCACGGTGCCAACTACTTCTCATCAATAGACCTTCGGTCTGGTTATTGGCAAATTTCTGTGGATGAAAGGGACCGAGAGAAGACCGCATTTGTCACCCCTGATGGTCTTTATCAATTCAAAGTTATTCCATTCGGTCTGTGCAACGCCCCAGCCACATTCGAGCGTATGATGGACTCTTTGCTTCAAGGGTTCAAATGGACAACATGCCTTTGCTACCTAGACGACGTTCTCGTATTTTCACCTACGTTTGAGACACACCTCGAGCGCTTATCAGCTGTTCTTCAAGTCTTTCGCGAGGCTGGGCTCCAACTAAATTCCTTGAAGTGTCACTTTGGTCGTCGGCAGATTACAGTGCTGGGCCACCTCGTCGACGCTTCCGGTATTCAACCAGACCCGGAGAAAATTCGTGCTGTCACGTCTTTTCCTGTACCTCAGTCTGTCAAAGACGTCCGAAGTTTTGTAGGACTCTGCTCCTACTTCCGACGGTTCATTAAAGACTTCGCAGCGATTGCCCGACCACTTACGGATCTTCTGAAGAAGGACGTGCCGTTTACCTGGGGTCCCGCTCAAACTGCCGCGTTTTCCCACCTGACCAACATTCTCACCACGCCGCCTATTCTGGCCCACTTTGACCCGTAATGCCCTACAGAGGTCCGTACCGATGCCAGTGGTCACGGTATCGGAGCCGTCTTAGCCCAACGCCAACAGGGACGCGATCGTGTTATCGCCTACGCTAGCCGCCTCCTCACAGCAGCGGAGCGCAACTATTCGATTACAGAGCGTGAATGCCTGGCCCTCGTCTGGGCGGTTTCTAAATTCCGCCCGTACTTGTATGGCACGCATTTCTCTGTAATCACGGACCACCACGCGCTCTGCTGGCTTTCCTCACTCAAGGATCCTACCGGCCGGCTTGGTCGCTGGGCTCTGCGGCTACAAGAATTTTCCTATGCGGTAGTCTACAAGTCGGGCCGCCTACATCAAGACGCAGACTGCTTATCACGCTATCCAGTGGACGAACCACCCGCCGACCCTGACACCGATGCCGACGCTTGCGTTTTCTCGGTTTCTCGGCTGCCACAAGTCGCCGACGAGCAACGCCGTGATGCCACCTTGCGCGCCATCATTGATCGTTTGGAATCTTCGCCTTCTGATTCGTCCCTTCATTTGTTTGTTCTCCGGGATGGTGTATTATACCGCCACAACGTCCGCCCCGACGGTCCTGCCCTACTCCTCGTCATTCCTCGGCACCTCCGGTCAGCTGTTCTCCAAGAACTTCATGACTTTCCAACGGCAGGTCACCTCGGCGTCTCCCGCACCTACGACCGGATTCGCCGACGCTTCTTTTGGCCAGGCCTCGCCCGCTCCGTACGGAAATACGTTGCGGCGTGTGATAAATGCCAGCGGCGGAAAACACCATCGACGCTCCCTTCCGGGTGCCTTCAACCGCTCGACATTCCTTTGGAGCCGTTCTTTCGCGTTGGCTTGGACTTACTTGGCCCTTTCCCTCTATCAACGTCTGGCAACAAGTGGGTCGCTGTGGCGACAGATTACGCCACGCGCTACGCCATCACCAGAGCGCTTCCAACAAGCTGTGCCACAGATGTCGCCGATTTTCTTTTACGCGACGTGATTCTGCAGCATGGAGCTCCACACCAACTGCTCACTGACCGTGGTCGGATATTCCTTTCAAAAGTCATCGCCGACATACTGAAGTCCTGCTCAACCAGGCACAAGCTGACTACGTCTTACCATCCACAGACCAATGGTCTCACGGAGCGTCTCAATCGAACCCTGACAGACATGCTTGCAAAGTATGTCTCGTCTGACCATACTGATTGGGACCTCGTCCTACCGTATGTCACATTTGCATATAACTCTTCGCGCCACGACACTGCCGGCTATTCCCCGTTCTTTCTGTTGTTTGGCCGAGAACCCACATTGCCACTGGACACATCCCTTCCAACCGCCGCAGCAGAGACCAGCGAATATGCACTTGACGCCATCACCAGGGCTGCCCAAGCTCGCGAAATTGCCCGCGCTCGCCTCCTGACCTCCCAAGCGAACCAGCGGCGTTTGTACGATCGACATCACAGAGACGTTCACTTTTCGCCTGGATCTCTGGTACTCCTGTGGTCACCGACTCGTCACGTTGGCCTGTCTGAAAAACTCCTGTCTCGGTACACAGGCCCATATCGAGTGCTGCGTGCCGTGACTCCAGTTACGTATGAAATCGCCCCAGTCAGTACCAGTGCCCCATCTGCCCCGACTTCCACTGACGTTGTGCATGTCGCACGCCTAAAACCATATTACCCTCCTGTACCCACTGACATTTAGATGCACCGGGACGGTGCTTCTGCCGCCGGGGATAATGATACATGCATATTGAGTGTTTCTTATGGACGATGCGCGCGGGCGCCCAGACGAAGAAGAATTGCGCTTTGCTCTCGAGCTGTCGGCTGAACTGGCCAGCGCTGCAGCTATCCTGTGTAAATATATTTTGTAAATAGTCTCCAGTACTCAATCCTTCGTTCGCGTAACAATATGAATAAGTCCCAACGACCTTACCTAACTCCTTACAAGAGTCTCGTTTGTTCGTGTTTTTATGGGGGTTCCCATTTAGGTGGTGGCCTGACCCATCTTTGTCGTTGACAAATTCGGCGAGCTTCCTCCAGACAAAGAAAACTTCCGGATAACTGCGGCGAGATCGAATCCACTCATCCAATGCGACTGGCTAGATTTGTCGTGGTGCCCCATACATCATGCGTTTCATCATTGCGTCCTGTCTTAGAGAAGACAGTGGCTTATTGCTGTCATTTTGGGTTTATTATCTTGTCAGAAAAGAGAAGATATCTCTTGTGCGATGACATCATCGTAGGTGTATTGGCCCTCGCACATGTTTGCGTGTTTCTCGTGTAACAGCCAGGCTGAGAGCTTTATTATCGTTGGGTGAAAGAGGACAGGGTGCATTTATTGCATCCGGCATGGACTGTCATCTATTGGGCCACTCGTGTCTTGCTGTCAGCACAATATTTTCATTTTACTCTGGCATGTGCTTGTACACCATTAAGTCGCAGCTTAAGTGTGCACGTTTGCAGTAATTTGGCAGGATTTGTTGATTTACCAGAACAATTGGCATGTGCATTCCTTATGGACTAGAGCAAGCGGTGTGTGCTGTTGCGAGTTGGTAGAAGTGTAAATATTGTTGTTTGTGTTGCAGGTTTTATAATGTACTTGTGCTAATCTCGTTGCTGAGATCGAGGCTGCCACCTTCACCATAGTAGTCACCTAGGCTGAATCTAGGTTTACTCTCGCCAAATAGGCTTCTAGACTATGAAGCGTGCCCCACAATAATGCTGCTATATTTTCCCCTGCTTGAGGTGATTTCTTTGCATCTTACTCATAAATATCAGCAATTCTGTGTTGGCGATTACGCTGGCTGTTGTGGCTGTACTTCTGGGCTGTAGAGGGCTGACTCCCGTATTGCTTGTGTGTGGCCCGGGCCCGGGCCTGCCATCGCGGTGCTTAGTGCACTGGGTGCATTTTGCGATGTAGGGGAGGTAGGGTGATGCTGGTCCAGATAGCATGGCGTAAGCTCACAGTCTGAGGCGGCGGATGGCTGAGCGGAGCAGAGAGCCCTGAGGCGTAAGAGGATGGAGACCCCAGCTTCCGTTACCGTCAACCTTGTTGGCTGGCTGGGTAAATGCGCCTCGATCAGCTCCGCGGCCGTGCTGTGCACTCCTAGTAGTAGGCGTTATGTGAGCGTACTCTCGACAGGCCTATAACCTGCTTATATGCCTTTCTGATTATTTTGTTGATTTTCTTCAATCCCGTCGCCTTGAGTAGGGCGTATGGAATAGCGTAAGTTATTCGAGACACGACGAAGGCTTGGACAAGCCGAAGCGTGTCCGCCTCCCCCATGCCTCTTGTCTGGGTTGTTATTCGCCTGATCATGTGGGCGGCATGGGCTTTTGTATTCTTGAGCTTGTTAATTCATGTTGTGTTGCTGTGATCCGACTGAAAAACCATTCCCAGTATCTTTACGCTCTGAGAAAGAACGATGTTGTGTCCCTTCAGCTGTGTGTTGATAGTGGGCGAGTCGGATGCGTACTTCTTTCGCGATGAGACGAGGACTAGCTCCGACTTTTGGGGGGCGCAACTGAGGCCGCATGACTTCACATAGTCGCTCACCACGTCTGCCGCTTCCTGCAAGCGGCTCTCCATTGCCCCGACTGACCCTGTGGATGACCACATGGTATTGTCGTCGGCATGTAGGACATGCCGGACTTCCAGGATTTTATCGAGGAGCGGTGGAACGCCTATTAGGGCGATATTGAAAAGGATAGGGGATACCATTGCGGCCTGTGGTGTACCACGCCCACGCAGTAGGAAGGTGTTTGTGGCTTCGTCCCCGACCTTTAGGATGGCTTTTCTATCTAAGAAAGAAATCTTTGATATAGTAATACAACCGGGCTCCACAGCCCAGCGGGGGCTGGCCCGGGCCTCGGCCACAAACAAGCAATACGGGAGTCAGCCTTCTACAGGCCAGAAGTACAGCCACAACCGTCACCGTGAACGTCAACACAGAATATCGGAGCAGCTGTATACTTGACGTTATCGAACGCCCCTTTAAAATCTAAGGCGAGGATAGCTGTGGGGGAGTTGCGTGTCGCTGGTACAATCACCTCTTTCAGATGAAGTAGGTTGTCTTGTGTTGAGAGGTGTGGACGGAATCCTATCATCGTTGTTGGAAGTTTCCCCGAGTCCACCAGAAATGGTTGTAGGCGCTTGAGAACGATGTGCTCTAGGAGCTTTCCTACGCAGGATGTGCAGGAGATCGGTCCTAGGTTCTCGATGGATGGTGGCTTGCCTGGCTTCGGTATGAAGCAAACCTCCGCCATGTTCCAGTCCTCGGGAAGGTTGGGAAGGTCCTCGAGAAGCTTGGTGACTTCAATGGGGGGATATCCCCCCACCTACACCCACCAGCACTCACCGCACTAACACTACACACATCATAACTACAGCCGAGCAGTGGGAGACTTTGCTGCTCAGCGTGGACCCAGAAGAGCAGCTCTGGGCCATCCGCATGGCCGAAGACGCCGCCAGAAAGCAAGGGCTGGCCGCCGTCTGAGGAAGGGGAGGCCTGGGGGTTAGTCTCCCAACCCCCGCCGCCCCCAGACCCCGTCATGGACAAAATAAAGTTTTATCTCTCTCTCACTCTCGCCTTTCACCTGTCGTTTATAAATACCCTTATCAAAGTGGTAGAGGTGCTGTTCATGACTAGCAGTCATTTATGCCCTCCTGGGTTTGCTGTGGCGGTATAAAAGGGCATCACGTATTGCGACATGTATGGCATGGCGACCAAGGGCACAAGGTTGGCTAGCGGGTGAAGAGGCCCGAAAAACTTTTAAGAGGTATGCGATCCACGGGTCCTTGCGCTGTTCTGAAGGCCTGCCTGTGATTGTGAGAGCATCCAGGGAAAAGTCGATCGCTGAAGGTGGGCCTTCATCGGATTTCGTCGTTGGCATGTAGTCATTTGAAAGGGAGAGCGTGCACAACGAATGGGACGACGCTACAAAACTACGCAACGCCCTGTTCTACGTAACAGACGTCGCAAACCTCTGGCTTCGCAACCGTGAGTCTGACTTCGGCACTTGGACTACTTTCAAGACAAACTTCGCGAAAGTGTTCGGTCGCCCGGCAGTGCGCAAGCTTCGGACTGAACAGCGCGAAGCATGCACTGTTGCTTGCCTCGTTGGCTAAACACCAAAGAGGCAACGCGCAGGACTGACGCCGTCCGCGTTTCCCCGTTTCCCCGCGTTCGCGCTAAACGCGTGCAGTGTTCGTGACTGCAGCAGGCGACTCTAGCGGCGGCTCGGCATGTTTCGACCAGCCACGCCCCGGCAAGTGTGGGCCAGCCTTGCACCACTAGTGCAAGCTGCCCACATTTTTTATTTATTTCTTCATTTATTCTACATACCGTCAAACGCAAATGCATTTTAGGGGGGAGTGGGTGACAAAGGAACGCTGTTATACAAAGTTATACAATACAGAAACGCTAATGCAGAAACCATTATGACAGATTACGACAAAAAATAACAACAATGAAACGAACACGGCGTCATACAAACGAAATGACTCGCTATATGGCACATATAGTCACAACGAAAAAATACCAAGATTGCCAGAACAAAGCATGATCCGCGATAGAAACAAGGTTGTCGCAAAGCCGGTTCCAGTCACGTGAGGTGTGCGGGATGAAAGATTATAGAAATGTGTTTGTGCGAGAGTATGTACACCCAACTTTACTAATGTGGTCTAGCCTCGATGAAATGTACGTAGGCACAGAGATGAGCTCAGTGTGCAGATGATGATGCTAGTAAACTGTGTGAAATAAGCCTAAGCGAAAAACTTTTCTTCGCAGTGATAAATAAGACAATGAGAAACTGGTTGTCATTGCTGTTGCGCTCGATATCCGAAGATAATTGGCTAGTGTGGAACGAGTGGCATTGTTCTGAACCAGTTCAAGTGTACTAATAAGGATATCATGATCAGGAGTCCAAACAGCCGTGGCCTATTATAATTTGGGGTGCACGATGGTGTCATAAAGAATCAATTTTACTTCTGCTGGAGACTTACTGACAATTCGACGTAAGTATCCAAACATACGACGAGCGTTATGAATTATTACGGTATCGTGAGTTTTCCATGCTAGAATAGACGTTATATTTATTCCAAGAAATCGATAGCACAAAACTTGTTCAAGCTTAATACTTTTAAATTTATGAACTGCCTGGTGGTGTTTTGTGCGCAAAACACGCATTAATTTGCATTTATTAATGCTTAATTCTATGATTAACTTGTCACACCAACACATTACAGAATCTACGTCTAAACGATATATATGTCCATCGTGTTCACTGCAAATTTATCGACACATAACACAATCATCTGTGTAAATATGGATATTAGACGACACAAAACTTGTGAAATTATAGTCTATGTTCAAGCTGCTCTCTGTTTTAAAAGAATAAAAGGCTCACTTAACTATGCCTTACCCTTTTCTTCAAAAATTAATGCCACGACCTTGATTCAATGTGTTATGTTGTTAGAGGAAGATACATCCATGGTTACAGCTGTTGTCTGCTCCTGCTTGAAATCAAAAGTATTTCGTTAAACAAGTTGCTTTTGTTTGCTAAAATACGTAGGTGCTTTTTAGGAGGATGAAAATTATGAATATATCACGCACAGCGGTAATCAACTTTAACAATGCGTGTAACAGGCACATGGCTGCCCAGCATTGTTTGGAGTTTTACAAAGCGTGTACAGGTTCACGAAAGTAAGAAGCCCAATGATGTATCTATGTGATGACAGTGGACAAGAGTAGCGTGGCTGCAACGGCGATGGGATGACGGCTAATGTAGTGCGCTCTGGCGAAGAGACGCTACAACCCATCCCGTTGCGAATTGACATCATGTTGGTACGATATCACATAGCACCTCGAAGTTCTACAAGGAAGGATAGGCAAAATAGGCACTCTGTCAATTTGATGAGCATTTTTGCTAGGGTGACAAGTTACTGGCGTGCTTCATTCCTGCGACCGTTGCCCACTGTAAACAGGCAGGGATGCCGTTACCCGCGCTTTTTATGCCTAGCTGTTGATATGCCACATGACGTACCCGCCAGTCCTCTCAAAGCTCTACTCGGCCTGGGAACGAGCAAGTGTGCACACGCTCCTGAGATAACGGGCAGAAAGTCACCAGGGTATTGTGCCGGGTTCGGAACCTGATACGTCCAAGGTCCACCATCGAATGTGCAATTCTTCTTTTTTTTTGCAGAGGGCCGAAACAAGGCGCCTTCCTACCACAAGGTGGCTGGTATGAGTCAAGGAAAGCGTCGCACAAAAAACCTAAAACCAATGCTCTACCTGCATGAGGTGTGCTTTGTACAAGAGCAACCCTTTCAAAATAGCTTTATACAGTCTTATCTTTCTGAAACATGGTTACACTTTAGTATCCTACTTTTATTTTCAGCACGTTTTTCGACAAAGAACGTTTATAATTTCCTGTAACTCCCTACCAAATTTTAGTGGTGTGTAAGATTTCAATGCGCATTTCAGACACTATTTCGAAACCGCTACCTGAAACTAAAACGTGAAATTTGTTCACGTTATAGTTCATTGTATCGGCAATAATCTGAACATAACATATTAACACACTCTTTATGGTGGGTGCCCCGTTTCGGCAGATGACGCTGCTTTCACGAGCATGATGACGAAGAAGTACACACAACACTTCGCCATCTTGTCAAGAATTAGCAGGGAAAATGTCAAAATTGTCATCTTGTCAGTTATGTCAAGCGTGAGCAATGTTTTTTTTTTCTTGGACTACCTTTGTACGGATCTAAATTTTTAAGATATGTTTCCAGGCAGTAATCTGTGGAATACACTTGCCACTTTACTATATATTCTAGTAATTAGCTTATGAGAAAACGTACATTCCAATGTTATACACATCTGACATTTGATAGGCAAATAGAAAATATTACAGTTTCTGCAGTAACAAGCTGCTATACGTTAACTTAAATTGCATCCCTGTTTAGCAATCAAAAATTCGGAATAAGATATGCAGTCATTTTTAAAATAAAAAAGCTAAATCCAAGATGACCCATTTATCTTACCATCCCCTTTTAAGGAGTCATAACGCCAATGCACAGGACGCCGAGGACACAACACGCAGAAAAAGAGGCAGCACGTGTCCATATACAAGCATAAACTTGAATTCAGTGTCTGTAACGTTTTATTAGAAAGAAAAAGGGTGCCGTATAAAAAGACCTCTCGAGAAACCATGCTTTACGCGTGATCCCGGAGGCTACCGATTCCCATTCACTTCCTGCCACGCTGATTGATGGACCATGGTTGGCGGCTACTATCACGATGGGGATGTCACGTCGGAAGCCGCAATCCAATTGCGCACGCTTGAAGGAAACGGAGAAAAATGCGGACATCGTTCGGGCACGCCATTAATTAGCGGTCATCAACCACGGCACTCCGACCTGACATGTCGGAGCAGTGAGGCATGGAAGCTATTTTCCGGTTTTCTTTTTTATGGCGGCAGACGCGAAACAAGAAGGAAAAAGCTGACAAGCGCTAACGAAGCGATAAGAACGTGATAGTGTGGAGAAATACGTGAAAAGCAGTCAACAGAAGACAGGTCGAACAGAATAGAAAGGACGGTTCATTACTCTCTACGGCCGATGTGGGAATGCGAGGCGGAAAGATTCTAACTAAGCAGAGCAGAGATGTACAGTTTACATGAGTTTGCTGAGCCATGAACACAAATTCGTTAACACTGTATACTGCTGAACGCGTTCGTCGGGGCAGGTAGTAGAGCCTGCATTGCCACCGGTTGTGACGACTGAAAAAGGTAGGCATTTGAAATAGCCTGTCCCGAAAGCAGTTAGTAATCACGTTACGTTAGCAGTCTCGTGAGGTCGCGAACACGTTTTGTATAATGTAGAGGAATGTTGCTGTAGCATGAGAAAGTGCAACGAAATTTCGGTGAGGAAGAACGCAAGCACAGCACTTACCCAGTAAAGCGGGGAACACTTCAATTCTTTCGGCTCCGAACTCATTTACTGTGACATCAGTATTGTCGCCCAGTGAGACCCACCATCTTGTTCTTTCTTGCGTGACTTTATTTCAAGTAATTTCGCTCTTCCTCTAGAGCAGAGTGAGCAAGAATCACAGTGGTTATAGGGTTGTAGGTTAGGCGGTAAGAAGTTGGGTAAAAAAAAATTACCGATTTGTTTTATGGAAATAACTTGAGGAACAACTAAAACTTTAAGATAACTTTCAAAAACACCTATAAGTTCGTCGTATCAGATATAGAAAAAATGTGATTACAGAAATAGGTTCCAACTTTACCTTCTTGATGATGTACGGAACCTTGTTTCTGTGTGATGTAGTAGTGCATGTTGTGTAATTCTGGATACATGGATAGACTCTACCCCTCTAGATATATTCATGTCTACGCCGACTATATTTAGTTAGTTCAAATTTGTAGTTCCATGGAACCTTAAGATGGTCGGTGTGGTTTGGCTAATAACCTGAGCTTTTTCTTTTCAAACATTTTCAGTTTCAAAAATATTTATTTATGTCAATCAGGCAGCTGCGGCACTGCGGCTTGTGGTTTCCCGCTTCGGCAAGTCGTTTTGAAGTTTCCAGCTGGGGAATAAACAACTATTGGGTCAAACAATCAACTGATGCCGGGAGCGAAATGACGCGTTGCTACCTACAAGGCCTCAGCCAAAACATTTACTCGTCTACATTTGCAGTGCTACTATATCAAGCACTCGGCGGCTGTGCAAAAGATGCTTTGTAAAACATAATGTGACGTTGCCGTTGCGACATCATTGTTGGCAGTGACACCGACAATGTTTCCGGCGCTGCTTTTTTGGCAGACACCTGTATCTTGGCCCATGATCTATTGAGGGTATCTGACATGTTCATCAAAATTGTGATGTGTACCTCTTTTCTGCAGATGACACTACTTTCACGAGCATGATGACGAAGAAGTACAAGCAAGACGCCCCCATCTTGTCAAGAACGGCTTCTATGCGACGGAGAAAATATCATTCCCTACCGCTACAATATAGCCTATTCTGACCTCCACAGACAACACCGCTCTCAGATCTTTGTCGAGAGCTAAACCTTGTACTAATTCCTCGTGCTTAAACGTGCGATAGCGTATCTCTAAGCGCTCCCGACTTATCCCGACTCCCACATGCCCACTGCTGCATTGACATGGGTTCGAATCCCAGTGGTGGCGGTTGTGAAACGCTTAATCATATGCTATAAAGTTTTCAATTTCTTTCCAGCGTCTTCAGCGCAACGGAACATAGCGTGTGCATGAGCTTACGCGCACCCATGCTATGAAATGTGAGAAAGATTACATCGGCTGGTATTTCTTCATTTCTTCCAATTTATTTTGAATGCACTGGCCGCTTCTTGGCCGATTCCCCGTTGTGGGTATCTGCCATAGTATAGATATTATAATCATCAACACGGGCAGTAATCTCAAAGAACTAGTTGACCCAATATGCGCCACCCGCTTCTTTGCCAATCCCACATTGTGGGATTTGCATTATACCGCTAGCTCATTGGCCAACTCACCGTTGTGGATGTGTGTGATTGCATGGAAATCATCATTATCCACCCGCCGGCGCGCGCCTCGGCCGATCCACCGTTATGGGCATGTGGCCTCCTATGGAAATCCTAATCATCAACATGCGGCGATCATCTCAAAGGGCTGTTGGCGTTGGTAGCACGTGCACCGCCACTGCCACTGGATATATATAAAAAATTGGCTGTGGTTTAGCTCTGGCTAAACCTAGTCGAGTAGCGATAGCTACAGACCCCCGGCTGCGCTTAGGCTTTGCTTGTGGTTAGACATGTTGTTATTAAACTTAGTGGTTTCCGACTACCCTAAGAATGGAGAGACGTGGTCAAACAGCGGGTAAAACTGTATTTTTCACCCCAATGAATAGGCTTCTATGGCCCGTTATCAACATTCATCATCAGGTGTCGGCGCTGTAGATTCATCGTTAGAGGCTAAGCGAGCACGTCTAGCGGCATCGCTATCACGGCGTTTGGCCAACCGTTCGGCACGCCCCTCCTTGAGTCTCTTCAGCGCGCTGTCTCCTCTTCATTTGGCGATCCCTGGCCTCTTTCAGGCTGGCCGACTTACCATCTATTGACTCTTTTCGCGGAGCAGTTTGCTCTACAAGAACGAGATGGCACTTTCGGCCGCGCGCCATACGTTGCCTCAGCGAATGCGCACGAATACGACACCATTACATGCTTCTACCCTGCTACTGTGCGATCAGCTGGCGAAAATGCAACTGGGTGTGCGCTAATGCACTGTGCCCAAATCATACTGCAAAATGTGTAACGATAAAGGGAAGACGTGTGCGGTAGTTCCCTGCAAAAATTCACATATTAATGAATAGAATGAACCTGTGTCGCCGCTGCTACATAAGGACTGCCTGTGTTGCCGCCCTTCGCGATGCACGGCTTTCCTCAAGGATAAAAAAATATAATTCATCCGCCTGCGCTGTATAGCTAACCTCCAAAGAAAGGACTTCAACTCTGGAACGTAGGTACTTGGGAGTGAGTACCGCTCGTTACAAAATGAAGTAGTGCCACTTACTGGCATAGTATGTAAGTTTCCCCTCGCGCTATCTACACACATCCACCCTTACTAGCACGAAAACTTGCGCCCCTATTCCCAACGTGTGAGCGAATAGGCGCACAAGCATGAGTGACGGCGACTACACCGACAAGACACGAATGTTGGAAGCTGAATGTTTCGTGACGGTCCACAGAGTAAGCGAGGGACTGGCGATAATATGTCTTTGGTACGAGCTACTGCAAAGTACAGAACATTTAAATTCCAAGCTTTGTGCACGGCAAGAACAAATTTATCGCAGCAGAGCACACCCGCGAGTGATTGCGCTGAAAATAAACAATTAGATAGTGGCCGCACCGAGGAACTTTACTAAGTCAGAAATATGACAAGCCGCTGGTTCAAAATGTTTGCCAAATAAAGAACGCAGAGCCCACTGATCCCGATTTAATTCATAAGCGGAAAATTTGGACAGCTTGGAATACATTTCTAGCCCCGCTTTTAGTACAAGCACCGTATACGCTGCTCACGCCGTTTGGAAAAGGCGTAATGAGCTCTGAAAGCTCTTACATGTCCTCTAAAGCTGTGGTCAAAGCTTCGTGTCGTGCACGCAGTCACCGTCTATGATACGCGTCGAAACAGCGGTTTTCTGCGCCGCGCCGGCGTCACGCGCTTGCATTGTAAACGCGTAGGCAACGGAGGCGGCTGAGGCAAGCAATGGACGCGTCACCACGTGAGAAAACATGGCAGCGCCCACGGGAGCGCCGCGAAAAGGGTCAATACTGCGGCCTCAACTATGGCGGCGGCAACGCGAGCTCTCCCTTCTATACTCCCGGTTATCACAGTTGCGGAGCGCGGGGTGTGACGTCATACACAGGGCGCAGCGAGCGCCGAACGGCAGGAGCGAGGCCGCGCGGCGACTGCGAAGAGGCGAGTTGCCTGAGAATCGAGGCCCGTAGTGTGACGTCACACAGAGGGCGCGGCGAGCCTGCCAGCTGTGGCGGTTTTCAGGGGAACGGCGGACGCGCGCCTCTAGGAGTGGTGGCCGCGAGGCGACCGCGACGAGCCGAGTCACCGGAGAATAGCGGCCCGTGGTGTGTCGTCACACAGAGGGCGCGGCGAGTGCCCAACGGCTAAGGCTCCTGTATGTTCCAAAGGTAGCGCAAACCATTGTTCAAATAGGAAAGGAGAATTTTTTCCCCGCCCTCTACACCTCTCTTGACTTCACCGTTTTCAGCTCTCCCATTGGATGAGGCTTGACACGTGATGAATGACCCGCGCGCCTTTCGTTATCGCGGGAAAACGGCGCCATTAGTGAGCGTAGAAACCAAGGTCGATTCACATAGGTCGCGAAGCTTCGGGCGAAAAGCGGTTCAGAACAAATTGTCACCGACATCAGCAAGGGTGGTTATGGGAGCAGCGATTGAAGCGCGACTATATTTGGAGGGAACAAACATTGGGAAAGAAAAAAGCGTTTTATAATTAAAAAGAGAGACAGAGATTCATTCAACGAAAATAAAGTTCCTAATCAATTTTATATACGCATGGCGAGGAAAGAAGTGACAATTCTCTTTCACTTGATCATTATCAATAAATACCTTTTTTCAGCGCCCACCGCAAGAGCGCCCATGGATGCCGCTATCACTCGCAATGCACTGCAGCTCTTGAAGTGTGCAGAAAGGCGCGCTCGCAACGCTCACCTGTTGCAATATGCCCCCCTCACATGTTGTGTTCTTTTGCTTATCGACGTTTGCCTAAATTTGATGACGCGGGTAGTTTCATTGTTTTTAAACTGTTCAGTCAAAAGCAGTAACTTGCGACCGCCAGATAATTGTTCACTTTAGTTGTTTTCGTGCCACAGCGCTGGCCGACGGGCTTCGCGTCCGACGAAAGGACGAGCACGCTACGCCCAAAGCGTTCGTCGGCCTCCGAAGAATGTACGTTTAGTGCAGGGATTCGATTTCGATACCCGTACGGCAGACCTTTTCCTGCCTCGATTTCCGTGCTGAAAGCCCGGAACGCCCACCAAGTCGCATGACGGGGCATTTGAATATACAGCTGTAATGGCCGGCCTCCGAAAACACATTTCGCGCCTTTGAGAACAAAATGACGTCACTTATGTTTTTAACGAATGCGAAGTCACATTATTTTTTCTTCCGCCGGAAGATGGCGCTAAGCCCCACGAACCGCCGATGAACCGCCATGTTTTGAACGTATGGGCTTCTATGGAAGCTTCGCTACCAGGTATATCTACCTTGTAGAAACACCGGGACACAGGTGCGCTGTGCGTGCGCGTAGGCTTTTTACATTTTTTGAAGACGCGCTCGGCTGCAGCACGATGCCGAGTTGCTGTGCTGTCGGATGTTCGAATAGCATTGCCAAGGGGGCAAGCTTTTTGCGGTTCCTCGTGGCAGACGAAGCCGCAAACGGCGAGCGATATTCCTCCAGCCTATCGGAAGAAAGAAATTTGACTGACACCGAGGGAGGTCATTACTGAGGGAGGTTCTGATCACTTTTCTCACTCATTGATGAACGCGGGAAGGTGGGTGCGTTCGTGAGTTGACCATCAGCCAACGACTGACTAAAAAAAAAAATAGTCCCGGTTTATGCTCGGCGGCGAACAAAAGGACGCATTTGGCAATATTAATACCAACATGACTTCTTTAAAAATAAGCATAATAGAAGAGTCGCCAATTAAAGACCAAAACGCAGAAAGCGCACGCACACGCAGGAACCAATGCATCTAAATGAGGGGGAAATAAAAGCGCGGGGATGCATTTTGGAAATAAAAAAAAAACACGTTTACGGTACTTAGCACATAAATGTTGTGTTGTGTGCTGTGTGTGCATAGTTTCATGTATATATAGCTCTTTGTTTTCATAAATGCGTCAGGTAAACTGAACACCATTCGATTCCGAGAAAGAATCAGCAGTAGTAAAGACTGCCTAGGATTGCGTTTAACTTGTTCTACCTTTCGTTTTCCTCGTCTGAATGACGCAGATTCTTCCAAGAATTGAAGGTACTACTTATATTACCTAGATATCTTACGTACGAATAGCCTTGTGAAAATGCGCCCAGAACAGTCGCGTTAGATACGATATGAAGCGGGCGGTAGCGGCGGAGCGCTTCGCTCACTATAATGGCGGCCGAGAGGGTGGGGCAAGGAGGAAACGGCGCGGAGAGGAGGAGTTTGTGCTACCTTTGAAAAATACAGGGACCTTACCAACGGCTAAAACCCCTTAATATAGAACGTAGCGACAGTCTGCTCCACTCCCGCGTTTTCCTCCTCGATATCCTCTCCAAGCCGGTTACGTGCTTAGCGCACGGCACGCTAAGCACGCCGCCGTACGGGGCGACGGCCCTATGCGTTGGCTGGTGCCCGCGAGCACGCCTAAGTTAACGTTTTTTTTTTTTTAACACGAAAGTGTTTTATGCCGGGGTCCACCAAGACTTCACTGACGTATTTCCGTCACGGAAATACGTCACACGAACATACACGAACATAATACAAAGAAAGAAACCAGAAGAAAAAGTTCCACAAACATGCAAAATTTGGAAATCAAACCCACGACCTCTCGGTCCGCGACGATAGATCGCCGAGCGTTTAACCCATAGCGCCACAAACGCATTTGCAGAGAGCTACACAGACGCGCCTTATGTATCTAACACTCCTCCGTGTACCCGCGCTCTTGCTCGGGGCGGTGCCGCCGCCTACGAGCAGAAAAGAGAAGTACTGCATTATGACACTAACGCGCACCGACAGTGAACGCTTCGGTGGTCTCAGCACTACGACGCCTCGATGCCAGCATTCGAAGGGACGCTGGCATCAAGAAGCACTACCAACGCGTGCTCGCAGAAGCACTACTAGGTGGCGTTCACCGTACTCAGCACAGCGGAGCGTGGCCTCCGCAATTAGCTCTGAAAATGTTTCTGAAGTTGATCGCGGAGGCTGCAATTACGACGCGCTGTACGCGCTGATTTGACTCGGTGACGATTCAGTTAATTGTCTTGCGCGTTGTATTAGTGTGTCAGTTACGTGCTTCGTCTTTCGCGTTGTGCTAGCGTGTGCAGCGTAGTGCAGCTTCCATATGCACGACTTTACGTTTTACTATTGAACAAAAACGCGAGAAAGTTGTGGGACATGATTGATCCTACCATGAGCCCCCTTAATCATCTTCTCGTTTGCGCAATGAAAGCATTAAGTACAAACGCTTGATCCATGAGCAATAACTGCGTAATATTATAGCCCACATAGGCTTTGGCATATTAATACCGGTGTATTGGGGAAGAGGGTTTACGAACTATTGAGAGAGGACGACGACATCCGGCATGCCGTAATGAGCGAGACAGCAACCGACGCTCTTGGGCCAAGGCTGTTACGTAGCCCCTGTGTGTAAATAAACCCCCTTACAGTTTGGTGGAAGTGCTGGGCATCGAAATCAGGGGAGAAAACAACGACTTCATCCAGGTAGCACAGGCATGTCTTGAACTTTAACCCACGCAAAACACTGTCCATCATCCTTTCCGATGTGGCTGGGGCATAACATAGACCGAAGGGCATGACATTGAATTCGTACAGCCCATTGGGAGTTACGAAGGCAGTTTTCGGGCGATCGGATTGCGCCATATATAGGGACCTGCCAATAGCCGGATCTTAAGTCTAGTGATGAAAAAAAATTCGTCTCCTTGCAAGCAGTCCAGGGCATCATTGATTCGTGGCAGAGGATACACATTTTTGCGCATAAATTTGTTTAATCGGCGGTAATCGACGCAGAAGCGTATCGAGCGGTATTTTTTCTTGACGAGAACCACAGGCAACGACCAGGGACTGCAGGACGGCTGAATGATGCCGCGCTGAAGCATGTCGTCGACTTGTTCGGAGATCACACGACGCTCAGCAGGGGATACGTGGTAAGGGCGCTGTCAGAGAGGCGCTTGTGAGCCGGTGTAGGCCCGATGAAGAACAGTGTGCGTGCGGCTTAATGACTTCTGCTGGCAACCAAAGGAGCCACGAAACTGGTGTAGAAGCGCAAGAAGTTTCTCGCGGTGCACCTCTGTAAGTTCGTTGTCGATGGCGGAGCCAAACATGCTTAAAGGTGGGCGATCAGGCATACCAGCAGGAGGTGTCAGGGCACTAAGTTGATAGTTGTCCGCGTCGTCAAGGCAGAAGATGGAGGATGCGTCGAATGCCTGAATTGTGCCTACACACTCTCCATTGGAGTAAGGCTGAGGGAACTGGCAACGGATTCATAACAAACAACGATGTATCGCCGTTGGGCATGTCGAGAACGGCAAATGGCAATGTGAGACTCCTGCGGCGTTGAACGGTCTCGGAGGGGGTAAATAGAGCTGTGGATTCACCAACGGCGGCACAGGACACGGGGACAAGGGCTGCACTACTGGGTGGGATGTTTGTATCATCGGCGACAAACAACTTCTCCAACGGAGGGCCAGACGATGCGGAACAGAACGCAGAGAACGCCACCTCAGCACGAGCACAGTCAATAATGGCATGGTGGCGTATTAATAGCGCACAGCTTTATTGGTAAAATATTTAAGTTATATATTTGTACATTCCTCAATATTTTTAGCCCGCTGACGTTGCGGTAAAAACAGATTTTGTGTAGTGCATGATTTTCGAAGAAATGCTGTTGTTTATGAAGCTGAAAGAAAATTAAATTGTGGGGTTTTACGTGCCAAAACTACAATCTGATTATGAGGCACGCCGTAGTGGGGGACTCCGGAAATTTTTACCTCCTGGGGTTCTTTAACGTGCATCTAAATCTAAGTACACGGATGTTTTCGCATTTCGCCCCATCTAAATGCGGCCGTTGTGGCCGGGATTCGATCCCGCGACCTCGTGCTCAGCAGCACAACACCATAGCCACTGAGTAACCACGGCGGGTGTTTATGAAACTGCTCCCGAGTGGTTTTAGAAGCAGGATAATTTCTTGGTGCCTCGGAGTGGTTTCCATGCAGCTGCTTTATTACTTGTTGACCTTGTTGACTAAAACAAACAAACAAAAAAAAAACACAGCTGCTTGAAAGACAACAACATTTTTTTTTCATGATCTCGAGAGAGAGACAATTTTACCGACTATTTGGAGAAGTGGCCTGACCAAGGAGTTTGACTTGAAATCTCTGGATGATTACTCGCGTCAACGGATAATTAGATTAAGTTATGGAAATGTTACGTTTTCTGGATGAAGTATATAGGCTAGTCCCTCGATGGCACTTTCGGAGGCTTTCAGATACACGTGTCGAAACAATATTTAGCGCTGTAAAGCCTTGCCATAAAGGACGTAGTCATTTGTGATTGACATCTGGAAGGAAATAATTCGTACCATTTTCTAAATTACCAAGGTCATGAACCTGGAAATATTTTTTCAAAATATATCTCAGTGTATATATAACTCAGATCACATGCGAAGGAAACCAGCAGTCGGCGAAACCATGGCAAGCATAGGGAAGTGTTTCTACATTTTTTTAGGTAGGGGTGTTAATTTCTTCGAAATTGATTGTGTAATTATTTATGAAAGAAATAATTGATTCGAAGGTTCGATCAAGGTCCACGTGGCACCTGCAGTAATACAGGACGTACTACGTCCGCCGCTATGGAGGAGGGTGGCGCTCGTGAACACTCTCGATATTAGCTTACACAAGACATAAATACCCAGAAAAGTTGAAGATTGGACAGCCGTCGCCGTGGCTCAGTTGGTACTGCACCGGACGCGAAATCCGGAGGTCGCGGGTGGGATTTCACCAGCGGTGCATGGTTGTTTTCCTTCTACTTTCTAATCAAATATTTCTTTCACGAATGATTAAACAATCAATTTCGAGAATTTAACACCGCAACTTAAAAAGATAGAGAAATAGAAACACTTCCCTATGCTGGCCTTGGTTTCGCCGATTGACGGTTTCCTCCATGTGTAAGTCATAACGAGAGCCTCAGATCCCTCCCCTTGTTTGCAGATCACCTGTAGCGAGTCAAGGCCGGGCAGAGTTCCAAGTATGTCGGTACTTTCAAATTATCTAGAGACTTTACCAGTGGCATGAGCGATGGCCGCGCGGCGACCGCGAGGAGCCGAGTTGCTGGAGAATCGAGGGTCGTGGTATAAAGTCACAGTGGGGGTCACGACGTCACAGAGGCGAAAACCTGGCGTAATGTAGCTATCGCTACAAAAAAAAAAAAAAGATGCGGTCTGCCTCGTCAGGCGGGCTGCAATGGGAGCGAACGTCGCAGCCGTTGTTGCATTCTCGGTTGCTTGGCTGGGCCGAACGGCGCTAGCTGACGGGGAAGCAACGCATCGGCTTCCACGAGCGACGGCTTTCCAAGAGCGTTCATGACGCATTTTCTATGCCGATTCCAGACAAAAGCCCCCAACTGGTCGCGCTGCGGCGGACGACCCCGTTTTCGATGCACGCGGCCGGCCGCAGATCTTTTTTTACCCAGCGGCCGTGGTACCGCCAGCTTCTTGACCAACTTCTGGGTTGTGAGTAGGTGCCATTACATGGGAATCATGATAATGAACACGTGCACACGCTTCTTGGCCGATACCCCGTTGTGGCTACCGGGCATAGTAAGGAAATCATAATCATCATCAAGATCTGGTGTTGACGGCACGATATGTACCACCTCTTTCGTCGCCAATTTTCCGTTGCGGCATGGCACATGGCATGGAAATCATCATAATAACACGTGGCGACCATGTGAAAAAGCTGGTTGGTGTTGGCACGATAGAAGCATAAGTGCGATTGTGACCTAATGGTTAGAGTACCGGGCTGCTGTGCTGGGGGGGGGGGGGGGGCGAGGCTCAAATCCCGCTGCCGAAAGAACCTACATGGTGAGGAGCCTACCAATGACCGACAGACAGACCCAGGTGACACCATGGGATGGTAGGCCAAGAAAGCGTCGCTTTAATATAAGTTAATGCTGCTCTTATCTGCAACGTAGTGAATACCGGGAAACATCACTTGAAAAACCAAAACTTAAGTGCCGGAAAAGGCAACTGTCGCGCCATTTTAAGACCACCATGAATGAGGTGGTTGCTTATGATTGACCATCCAGCGACCATGAAGCAACCGAGATGGCTGCTTGTTAAGGGCGTTGGTTTCCTTATCATTTAAAGCGTGTCTTCGGTCGACCAGGAGCAGAGTATGTCGTCGATAACCTGCGAGAGGAATTAAGTAGCGGCCGCGATGAATCAATAGCTGCATGGCCGAAGCATGGTAATAAATCGTGTCCTGAAAAAGTTGGTGACGTATTTAGCTAGGCTCGTGGGCAGGCCACGGCGGATAATATGGCGCATAGAGCAACTGGTACCCAATTTTACCCTTTCATAGATGCAGTGAAGGGGCCAAGAAGGTCCCAGCAGAGAAGAATTAACGTTTCATGGGAGTTTCGATTAAAAATGTACGTGCCAAAACCACGATTTGATGATGATGAGGCACGCCGCAGAGGCGGACTCGGGAATAATTTTGGCCACCTGGGTTTCTTTAGTACACGTTCCTTTTTGCATTGTGCCCCATCAAAATGCGGCCGCAGCGTCCTGGATTTGACACTGCTTCCTCGTGGTAAGATGCCCAACACCACAGCCAGTAAGCAACCACAGCTGGTGCCTTCCGGGTGAAACAGCGGCTCTTTTTTTTTTTTTTTTGCTTCAGTGAATTCTTAAAGGCCGATGATGGTACTGCAATTGACGATGATGCACAATAGCAGCTGCTATGCTATACTGTACCTTGCCCTTACGGTCACTGAAGAGCGTCCAATCACAAAAATGCAGCAAGATTGGTGACGGCTTCATGAACTGTTAAAACAGCGAAATGAATGTCTGCAGAAACGAAATGTTGATAATTTTTGATGCAGTGGGTACATGGACGTTCATTCACGGGCGGCCGTGCTGAAATCATGTTTTAATCGGGGCTAGAGCCATTTCCATACTGTTACCACTGCAAATCAGAACTAGCATAAGTGTCTAGCATAAGTGTTTTGAGCATCGTAATGTAGCAAGCATCGAGTCTTTAAACTGATGGCCGTAGACTCTATCATGTCCATTGAACCGGTTAGTATAAGACCATTGAACGTGGCACCAACCGGACACTTCGGGATCCGCAGTTCAACTAAGAGAATAACGTGAAATGGGGGACACAACGAAATAAATCTTAAAATTTGAGAAATTCAGTGACAACGATTTGTAGCTTGGTGTCAACATGTTTATGACACTGCTGTACTACAAACTTTCTGCGGCCTGTTCGATCAATTTCTTCTCACCATTTAAGGAAGAGACATATAAATACCTAGAAAAAAATATTTATTTTTTATCTAAATGTGTAATAGACATCAATAATAAGCATAATCAACAAAATATATTTTGCGCAAATTTTTTTCAGCAATAGAGGAAAACCCACGGCGGGAAACTGGAAGTGGGCTTCACCCCTAGCCACCTAACACTTCGTTTTCAGTTTGTGTAGACAGCTTTCGTCATATGCGAACCATAGGTGTACATTTCATTTGCTTTACACCACATGTGTGACACCAATGCAGCTGGATATCTTGCATCGCTCTTTCTCCTCTGACCTGGCTTTCAAAAGACAGAATGGCGTGCCAAACTTATTCTTCCCCGTCCTATGTTTCTGCTCTACAACTACCAATGACGCTTGTTGCCTGTGTTGGCTGAAGATACTTAGCCCGAAACTTCGTACTCAATACTGAAACTCCGCAAGATTTTTTTTTTTTTTGGTAGGTTGCCTC
This sequence comes from Dermacentor silvarum, assembly GCF_013339745.2. Taxonomy (NCBI): domain Eukaryota; kingdom Metazoa; phylum Arthropoda; class Arachnida; order Ixodida; family Ixodidae; genus Dermacentor; species Dermacentor silvarum. Next base: position 111,350,974 of record NC_051155.1, read on the forward strand.
TAGGCAACACTCGTCAATAAAGGGTTAAAGCAGTATAAGACAGAGCTGCTGGACTGCTTAAGTAATGAGGCGTCTACATGGCGCTTTTTAAAACGCCTTCAGTACTCTGAGATATCTGATGCAATGGGAATAAGTTTGTGAGCCACGGTATTTTAAAAGGGACGAATTTTTGAGCGCTTACTTCGCACTGCTTTTTCTATAGCCAGCGCATTTTGGTTCGAACTGTTGGAAAGGCACCGATAAAAATACCAGGGCCAAGTGAATTTAATTTCTCCTTCATTACGAACAGAGAGCATCTCTACCGAAATTATTGGGACATTCTACAACAGGGATGAAGGTGCTTCCAATCTCGTTTCAGCGCACCGAGAGCTCTTTGTAATCTGCTCCGACCTATCGAAATGAGACCCAGTTCGCTCCTTCAACGCACCAAAATTACAACCCTGTCTGCGGCTGTAGTAATATCACAGTTAAACTCTGGGACGTTGGTTTCAGAGGTTGCATATTTTTGCACGAGGCAAAGAATCTCTTCCTTATGTTATCCCAGAAACAATGAAAAATTGAAAAAGAGGGACTCCAAAGCTCATTACAGCGGTTATGGTGAAAGGAAATATAAAAATATTTTAATACAAATAATAATATGAGTATACAGAATGGCCAGTGGAATATAAACTTTACGACGAGAATAAAACAATGCAAAGATATACATATTCTGATGGCGCAGTGTGCGATGTAGAGAAATGGGCTACTCTATACGCTGTGTTCCCGCTTCAAGCCATGTCTTTAATTCTCAGTGTAATCACGAGCAGTTCCTGTTTCAAATAGAGTAAGAGAAACTACAACCTTGCATAGCTAAACGAGAAAGATGAAAAAAAAACAGGCAACCCACGTACGAGCAATTCCGTTTGGCACGAACAGTTCGATAGCTGCTGCTGTATCACTAGTTGTGCTTATGACGTGTTTTTTTTTCTTTTTGTTTCTTGGGCACATCCCAATGTTAGACTTTTGCTGAGACGTTTCGCTAGGCTCGCATATATTTCGTTCAGTGAGCTGTCGCAACCACGGAGAAGCAATATCTAGCTCAAAGGCCTTCCGACTAAACCATCCATGCCCATCGGTTTGCATTTCTAAAGCGGCCATAAGCATTCGCCCACTCCACACTCATCGCTTCCTGTCGTCAGCTGTTCTGCTTCCCCTCTTCTGATCTATGAACTTTGCGTACTTTTTAGATAGTGCCCAGTTCTTTGGCGGTCGCTGATAACTTCTCGACAGGGGGGTCAGTGGCGAAAGTCTTGGCAGTTGCAACATGAGCTTTGTGTCGCAAGACATCCGCAAGCTTACACGACAACGCCAGAAACGCGTTCGACGAAAAACTGCATATTTTAGGAGACTTTGGCGAGGAATAACTTTTGCGCGCTTGTGTGTGCCGTCTTCATGTCTTCGACATCGCATTATGAATTTGTTTTTACGTATGTCCTGCTCTGTGTCAACCTCGCATATTTCAGACAATGTATAAATATGCTTGCGGGAAGACACTGCCTCTCTGTCCCGATTCAGTTTACGACACGCCGAGCCTGCGATTTTGTATACTGCGATAAAGAGAGTGTGAAGTCCGAACCTTGAACCGGGCATCAAGCGTAAAAAAAAAAATGAAGGAAGGCCGAGAACGGGCGAACACGGGCTGCGTCACGTGCAACAAAGGAACTGCCCCGTTCGTTGCATAACCGCAATAAACGGCGCCAACGTCGTGCGCCATAAATAAATGCATGAAGTTTCAGCACAGAGAGCCTCGTCAGCACCGCGAGGATTCGGAGGAAGAGTCTGTGATTGCCCTTGCGGGTATCGTTCATTCACCACAGTTACGCAGCCAATGGCTGACGCGACGAGCTGATGGCTTTGCATGTCCCTGTCTTTGTTGCAATTTGTTTCCTTTGCATCTAAACATTCGCACTCTGGCCTTTATCTCGGAGATTGCGTGCCCGAGTATAGGAAAGGACATAGGTGGGTCGAATTCGAGAAACGAGACACAAAGAAGCCGAGCATTCTCACCGGGTCGCTATAGGTGCCTGTTTTCAATACGTTCCATGCAAAGAGAGTACTTGGGAGGACATTGTCGGTTGGTACACAGAGGATAAATTATATTCGCAAAGCATCTTTTTGGGCCTCTCACCCTATTTTTCTCAGTTCACACGTTCCCACGCTGCTCCTGAGATTTTCAGCAATGTAGCTGCGGTGACTTTCTCTCCCATTAGTGATGGGCTAAACCATGTCCTAACTGTCACTCCTTCCCCAAGCCTTAGCTTAGATTAAACGAATCCTTGCCCTTGTTTATCATCACGCATAAATATATTGAGGCCCCTATTATGAGTCTAGCACTTCCCATTCTCGTTTGCAGTAGCAGCGCCACACAAAATGACGTTAGTCAATTGGGAACGTCCTTCTGTTGTAATGAAAACAATACACAGTAAACCATGGCTATGGCAAAACCACCGGGACAGGAATGAAAGTTCTTTACTAGCGGAATTGCGCCAAAGGCGGAGAAAAAGATTATTAGTCTAGAACAGCACCCGAACAGGCTGGAGGACCGTAAAATGTACACTGCAACAACGCCGCTATTTGCAGAAGAGGTTTGTAAAGCAGGCGAGCATGGAGCCTATCCGACCTAGCCGCTCTTCGTCCTGACATCATGACGATGGCGAGATTCCTCTGACATCCGTGAGCAGGTTGTCGCATCTGTCGTGCAATCGCTATGACTTGCCGCCATATGGCGAACTGGCTTTCGTAGTGCTTTTTTCTTTTAGAGATTGACACGATGAAAAAACAAGAATACGGCAGAACTCATGTCACGATGACGGTCGAGGGTAAGGCGAATAGCATTCGAACGATGTAGCTATATATCATATTCTTAAAATCCGTTCATTTGTCAGGTGTAGCGGCATTTAATAGAGTTTCGTTGCTTCGCATATGCCACATACTCTGATATCGTTGCATTTTGCTGTGGCACTCGCTTGCCAAGGCCACCCAAAACCGTGGCGGCAGGACCACGACTCTATGACACGGACACAGTGACAATGGCATGACGAAAGAGTGGTATCGGTGGGACGACAAAGGCGGTATAACGACAATGGCAAGACGGCAATGAGATGTTCATTTTTAAACTATGACGATGACGTAACGGCAACAGTGTGAGGACGGCGACATGAGGGCGACGACTGTATGATAGTGACGACTGTATGAGGATGCAATGACGACGATGCCATGACAACAAAATCATAATCACGATTTAATGACGACAGCCTCATTACGAAAGAATGGCGTCAATCTATCGATGAAAGTTATACGACGATGTCGTGACGGATGAAGACATGGCTGGTATGAAGTAATGATGGGCTCATATAAACGATCTTGCAATCCTGACGAAGCGGCGGTGATACGACAGTAGCCATAGTAGTTCGCAGGCAGTTGGCGTAAGAGTGTAGCTCAGCTGATGTCGGTTCCAAGGGAAAAACTCGCCAGGTACGCGAAGTGTCGTGCCGAAAACCAGCTCTGCGGATGAACACTGTGTGCCTTCTTTCACCGTGGTGCGAAGACCTAGTAGAACCAGAGGCAGGCGCTCTGTCCATGGAATTGTGGAGTCCTGTGGACGCAGTGATGCCTTCAGTTGACGGTGGAAGCGTTCCACCATGCCGTTGGAACTGGGGTGGTAAGCCGTAGTTCGTATGTGTGTTACGCCTAGAAGGCGGGAGAGAGACCGAAAGAGAGACGATTCGAACTGTCTCCCACGGTCTGTCGTTATGGTGTGTGGCACGCCATAACGAGCAATCCTGGTGTGCACAAGAGCCTGTGCAACAGATTCTGCAGCGATGTTGCTTAGCGGCGTTGCTTCCGGCCAGCGGGTAAATCTGTCGATACAAGTGAGTATGTAACGTTGTTGCGCGGACGGTAGTAGCGGACCCACAATGTCGACGTGAACATGGCCAAAACGAATTTCTGGCGGCGGAAAATGACCCGGCGCGCTCATGGTGTGTCTGTTGACCTTGGCGCGCTGGCATTGGATACACAACCGCGCCCAGCAATGGACATCAGCATTCATACGGTGCCAAATGCAGCGGGAGGTGACAAGACGTTGCGTAGTTCGCACTCCTGGGTGCGATAAGGAGTGTAGAGCGTCGAAGACCTGTCGTCGGAATTCTTGTGGGACATACGGTCGTGGCCGACGTGTAGACACGTCGCAAATGACGGTATGGTCGCATCCAGGTAGCAAGACCTCTTCGAAGCGCAGGGAATTGTTCGCAGTTAGGATGGTTGGAAGTTCGGGGTCTGTGCGCTGAGCAGTAGCTAGGCGCATGAAGTCGATGCCGGAACGAGTGACTTGAGTTGCGTTGATGCGAATCCGTGACAGGGCGTCAGCAACGGGATTGTTGGTACCGCTGATATGTCCAATGTCGGTAGTGAACTCGGCAATATAGGCAAGCTGGCGAATTTCACGTGGCCTGTGTTTGGAACTGTTGGAAGTAATAGCATAAATCAGTGGCTTGTGGTTGGTGAGAATAAAGAACCGGCGACCTTCGAGGTTATGACGGAAGTGGCGGACAGCGAGGTAGATTGCCAGGAGTTCGCGGCCGAAAGTGCTGTAGCGAGTTTCTTGGACTGTCAGCTTCCTCGAGAAGAAATGTATGGGCTGCCAAGCATTGTCAACCAGCTGTTGAAGAACAGCGCCAACAGCTATGTCGGACGCGTCGACCATAACGGAAATTGGGGCATCTGGCTTCGAGTGCGCCAGAAGAGTGGCGGAAGCGAGAGCATTTTTGGCAGAGGCAAAAGCACTTTCGGCAGCATGCGTCCATAGTAGAAGCGGGTTTGCTTGGTTTTTTTTTTTCGAGAGCAGACTGTGCAGCGGCTGCAGGATGAATGGACAACGAGGAATGAAACGGCGGTAGTAATTGATGAGGCCCAGAAATTGCCGCAATTTCATTGTGGTCGACGGTTGCGGGTAATCTTTATTGACTTGAACGCGGAGTGAGACGGGCTGGATGCCACGTTGATCAACTCGATGCCCGCGGAAATCGAGGGAATCGACGCCAAACTTGCTCTTCGAGACGTTCATAACGAGACTGTATTAACGGAGACGTTCGAAGACTTTACGCAGGTCCGATTCATGTTCCGCAGCAGATAGGCTGAAAACGAGAATGTCGTCTAAATAGACGAAGCAACAAGTCAGCCCACGTAGCACTTGGTCAACGAACCGGTGAAATGTTTGAGCAGCATTTCGGAGACCGAAGGGCATGCGGACGTATTCAAACATGGCGAATGGTTTGATGATTGTGGTTTTAGGAATGTCGGAAGGTTCCACAGGAATCTGATGGTAAGCTTTAACTAGATCCACTTTGCTGAATATGCAGCAACCGTCAAGCGAAGCCGTGAAGTCGTGAATGGGAGGAATAGGATACAGGTCGGGAATCGTAACGTTGTTTAACGCGCAGTAATCTCCGCATGGCCTCCAATCACCTGTCTTCTTTGGAACCATGTGTAAAGCGGATGCCCAAGGGCTAGCAGAAGGCCGAACGAAACCCAACTCGAGCATGTGATCGAATTCCTGTTCTTCAATATTTAGGTGGTCAAGTGCTAAGCGGCGGGGTCGGGCATATATGCCCGACCCCGCCCCTTACTGGTGGTCCTTTCCTGACAATGTGGTGCGTGACCTTGTGCAGGATTGGGCGATCAAGTGAGGGGGGTTGAAATAACTCTGGAAAATATTGTAGGAAGGTGGACCAAGGTGTCGATACCTGGGTGTGTGCTTGTAGGAGACGCAAGGGCGGTGCAGTTGAGTGATGCCTTGTACCGACATGTTTGTCGTGGGGTGCAGCAGGTGGCATAGGGGTAGCTCGACAAAAAAGTTGAACTTCCACAAAAAATCGGCACCGATGATGGGGCCGCGGACGTCAGTGACGGTGAACAGCTATGGAAAGGAACGCTGCAGTCCGAGATGAAGAGTCACTAATTTTTGGCCGTATCGTTGACCGCAGTTGGAAAGGACGTGTCGTGGCGATGTCGTCTTCGGTCGTCAAAGGTAGGCGGAAGCACACAAATTTCTGCGCCAGTGTCTACAAGGTAGCGAACCTTCGTCACGCGGTCGGTGACATAGAAAAGACGGGTTGACGTAGGACCGCTAGCACGTGCCGTCATCAGTGACTGGACCGACCGTTTTCTGAAAAGGTACACGGTGGACGGCACTAGCGTGCACGAGTGCCGTATCGAGTGTGGTACCAACAAATAGCGGCATTGGAATAGCGGGAGTTGCTTTGGTTGGGCGAGCGATGACTGGTCTCTACCCGCAGAGAAACGCAAGGTAGCTAGCTCAGTAGTTAGTTGATGTACTTGCGAAGCAAGCTGTGCGTTTGAGGCACTGAGTTTGTCAAAGCGCTGCTGTAACTGTAACAGACTCGAGATTGGCTCCTTACAACGGTCCATGGCAGATACGAAAGGATGGGAAGTATCCATGATCTGGTCTGCCGTTGTTGCTAAGTCTTCAGTGGACGTTGCCGCAGGTGAGGCACATAAAATCATCCGTACCTGATTCGGTAGACGCTGAAGGAAGAGCTCCCGGACGATGTTTGAGTCCGTTGAAGATGGATTGCTTCCGAGTAGCAGGGTCATGCGGCGAAGCACCTCGGTCGGCTTTCGGTCGCCATGTTCCTCCGATAGAAGCTGTTGAATGCATCGCGACTCGGAGTCGGTCGTGCGTCGTAGTAACTCCCGTTTCAGGATGTCGTAGCGGTTTTCGGGTGGGGGAGTGAGCAAAACGTCGCGGATCAAAGCTGAGGTGGTCGGGCTGAGCGCACTCACGACATAGTCGTACTTGGCCGTCTGCGATATGATGCGGTGACGGCGGAACTGCGCTTCGATGTGGAGAAACCAGAGCTCACTATCTGCGGGCCAGAACTCGGGAAGCTTGAGTGTGGCGATGGAAGGTGTGGCATTGTCTTGGGAGTTCGATCCCATGGCGTCGAAGAGAAGCGGCGGGACGAATAGTTGCGATGCGGGAAGCGTCCTAGGTCACCAACTTGTGGGAACAGAAGACTCGGAACAAGCAAACATTTATTCGGCGAGCAACTAAGCTGAGGTTGCGGCCATGATGTCGAGCCTTTTCTTCATTATGCGTTACGTGTACGCGAGAACCAACCATACGAACGGGCTTGCATTCACAAGTGCATTTGCTAGCCGCGTTGCTTGCTCTGTAATACTTGAAAAATAGCCTTATTTTATTTATGAGCGTTATAGACTAACCGGAAATAACGTGGGTATTTCAGCGAACAAGTGTATCGGCACGACATCATTCCACGCAGAAAAACGTCATCCTTTAAGAGTACGCCCAAGATACTGATGGTTAATTTGCAGATATATCAAGTAACATGGGTGATAGCGAGGGAGAAATGGTATCAAAGTGAGAATTTGAGACGTCATGGATGAAGCGCGAATATTTGACTAATAGGTGAGTTTTTTCATTGATGATCATTCTTTTGTTTGGTTAGTTATGGTATTAAAATGGTAGAATGCTTATGTTACGTTTGTTTAAGCGTAGGAAGTGGCGCTAGGCAGCGGCCATGCAAAACATGTATATCCTCTATCACAACCTTCTATACGGCGACAGGGGCGTTCTTCAGTGTTCGCTTTGTTCTCGGGGATGGTTTCTGTTGTGCACAAGTACTGCCAACCGTAAACGATGCCGCAACAAGGCATCATTGGGCCACGAATTTGATGGCTGCAGAAGTGTAGGGCGGGACAGATCCAATAACAAAGGGTTGGCTTTGTCTGACTACTCGATTTTTTTTACGAAGTGCCCTTTGCGTAAGGCGTCTATTCGAAGACGCTGAAATCACTTCGCCAATATACGTACTTCAAATGCTTCGACAGCGTAATTTCTTTCTGAGCTGAATGTTTCATTGCTCTTTTTCCAGCTGCTATAAACCCTTTGAGTTTCTGTGCATCATTTTTCTTACAGATCTTTTTCTCTTGAACTTTGTTATTGCGACAGCAAACACAGTTACCTTGGCTTGTTATGTTCGGTGTCTCAGCGACAAGTTAGTTCTGAGATGGGTGAACTCATCCTTGCCTGTACAAATCAACCGCAAGCGGCTGTCTGAATCCTTCGAGCGCACTGTAAAGGTTTTCGTACTTATTCTTCCGAACCAGCGAATTCAGGTACCAAATCCTCGCGCACCAAGACCGAGTGTGAGCGTTCCGCCAGACACAAGCTAATGGCACTTAGTGGCGAGAGCCCCGTGTGCAGCCGCAAATCCTTCCTAAGGGTGACGAGCAAGTTGAAGGAAAATTAAAATTAGAAATTATCAGACTCAAAACTAGATGACCTGGGCTACCGAAAACAGGAAACTGACTATACCACAAACATTCTGCGGTGCAAGATTACCGCGCCGAGCAGTTCACAATATACGGGTAAATTTCAACCGGCATTGTAGCATTAATCAATGAAATACTGCAACACAGAAAGTTATCATGAGGTAAGCATTACTTATTTTCTGCAGTGAACCCCAAAATGTTTTGATACCATCATGTCCTTGGAGCCCGGTATGTTTAGTGCCCATGTCTGGATTTCGATATGAAAACATCTATTCCTTTTACTTTTCTATTTCTATTATACACTGTTTCCTAGTAAGATACCTAATTTATTTGCCTCCAAGGCACACTCACGTGGGCTAAGCTAAAAAAGTTCGCTCTCGTCTCTGGAAGTCGCTTCTGTGGATATGCTACTCTGTATGCAAAGTCACGAACGCTTCTGCAACCAAACAGCCTGTAAGAAATGCAACTGTGCTTGACCAAACCGTAAAAACTGGTTCGTTGTTCACACCAAAACTGAGTGGAACATGCAGTGTTTACACTTAAAGTCAGCGACAAGGAAAACAGCAATCGAGCCAAAGCTTCTTACTTAAGTTCATCGTTACGCACACTCTTCGTTAAGCAGGCATGACTGCTACTGCATGGAGGCTAAACAAAAAAATGAGACACGCAATGGCTTTAGATTCTTAGGATCGGCTACTAAGTTAACACTGCAACGTTACTATAGCACGCAGATAAGTACCACGAGCCAAAAGCTTTTTAACTAGGCAGAAGAGGGGACGCCGGACGGTAGCTTGCGATCTATGAGTTGCATTTATAAGCGGCATCGTCAAAAAGCATGTTTATGCAGTAATAATCTTTCTCGCCAAGGAAAGGGCAATGACCAAACGTAGACAAACGTAAACAGGCTTCGATAGGGTTATTTGTGAGCATTTAATTTTGTCGCTCACGGCCAACTCACTACATTTATTAACTTCACTGTTCACGGTTTTCGAAGAAAGCACTTATGCTCACGTCTCTCTAGATGAGTCAGGCAATGGCTTTCGCTTGCTACTTATCATTTGATTTTGATTTTTACCTTGTCCTATCGTATTTATTTCCCTAAGTTCTTGTAATGAACATTTCACAGCGGAGCTGTTATAGGGGAATTTGACAGCCGCCATCGGCGCAGCATGTGGCGGCGTGGTCGATATATATCAGCAAAGCAACCCGCCTCAGAGTCCTGAATTTATCGTGAACGTGCTATGGGGAGTTCCGCAATGTTTTCGTGCGGCTTTAAAGGCTGGCGAGTCGCAGCGTGGTCGATATTACCTGTAAATGTCACACAACATGTCGAATCCCCAAATTTTCTTTAGAACGTAAAATACATAATTTTGATATAAAAGCTACGATGCACAAATCCCAGTCAAATAGAGAACATGTTATATGTTCACTTTGATTAACAGATAATTCAGTATTTTATTGCGATAGCAATTATATGGACACTCAAAAGCAGATTTCTGCCGTCGGCGTCGCCGTCGCCGTTGCCGTCGCCGTCGCCGTGAGGTTCCGTATGACGTCAATGGAGATGAAATCGTCGCCGCGCGCCGAACGCTGTATGTGCGAGTGAAAGGGCGCGAGGGGCGCGCGCTTTCACTGGGAGTGAGCGCACGGCGGAGAACAAACGCGCGTTCTGCGCCGTGCTCCCTTAAGGGCTGCAGAAGTAGGCGTCTCTTTCCTCCTTTACAATCACCATATAGTAGAGCAAACGCGCCTTCTTCCGACGCTCGAAATGCCATGGAGGAGGGGGGGGAGGGGGAGGGAAGGGAGGCGACGTTTAGCTGCGGCACCAAGTGCCTATTTATATCAGAGGCTCCAGCAACAGTCACCAACGCCGCACGCATTTTGAGCGAACGCGGGCAAAACGCCGACGGCATCGACAACAGTTCTGCGTGTTGCGGGTGCTGCTGCTTGTTCAAGTTTATACAGCTGATAAAGCTAATATCATTACTCCGTATAGCTCTCTACAAATTTGCTATCGCAATTGATGCTTCGCCTTTCAGGTGAAACTGCGACAACTTTTTTGCTTCAGACTTCGCCTTACTTCGACTTCGCTCCAGGTTGGAGGTCAGTTTGCAGTTTGAAGAACTGCGATGGGGAAAGCTACCGAGGGAAGTACAGAAATCATATTTCCACCCACTCTTGAGATTAAACGTGTAAAGTTCGCACAATGCTCTAGGTGTAAGACAGCATTGGACAACAGGAAAGAATATAAGTGTTACGTCTTCTGCGATTAGGGCGTCAAACTGGAAGATGTGTTGTTACCATGACAGCTTTCACTGCGACTTAATTTCCGCTTGAGTCCAGTGAATTCATCATTTGAATATTTTAAAACGAACTTTGATATAAAGTACAAAACTTGCGGTCTGTTTGCATAGCACACGCAAACGTTTATCAGTAAAGTCATACTAGCAAAGTAAAAATGATATTTCTTATTTTAAATGTAGGCATACCTGGGGATTTTTTTTTCTGAGTTTGAAAAAAAAACTGGCTTGAGGGGTTAGCAGCACCGTAAATAGCAGCTAGTAAAGCAGCCTGCGTTCGAGGCTCGAAGCTGTCTTATGAACAGGCAGCAAATAGATCCATACATCTCCCAAAGGTAGTAAGAACTCATTTATACAGCTTCGCGCTCTTTGGTGTATCAGTTCGTGAGGTTGGCGAACACTCGCGAACAATTTTTGTTTTTGGGAAAGCAATTTCAAATCCTTAGAGGCGCGTTTCCGTCAACCTGTTTCGCGCCGCTGTTGACGTTGTCGTGCTGTCACGATATCGACGCAGATGCCCGGCCCACGCGTGGCGGGTTAGAAGGTCTCCAGACAAGTGCCGTGAGTTTTGCTGCAAAAACAACTAAGCCAGGCGGACGCACCATCACGCTGAGCAAAACCGGCTCCACTGGAAACCGGGCAACCTTCTCGCTTAGAGTGCAGATGCGTGCGCTTTGCGCACATGCATTATTGCTACTGCGTAGAAGCTGTATGCGAAGCCCACCATGGTGCATGTGCTGGTCTAAGCAGAATGGACAGTAAATCTCAAGGTAAATCTATATAATGTTTTCTTTGGGCGCTGACGAATACCGATGACATTCTTTCGATTGCAACTCGTGTACCGTCCGGTGTTTCTAATGATGCCAGCTTCCTGACAGGCCTTCTTAGTGACGAACGCTAAACCTTCTTATCAGTTTCAAAGCTCCATCGTTTGATAAAACTACCAGTTTTTTACTATGTATGGCAATACAACACAGAGTTCTGCTTGCGAATATACGTGATAAAAAAGATTCGTTGGATTCCGGCATTTCTTTCACGAAAAAGAAAGTCAGCAAGCAGCACCGGGATTGTGCACCAAAACTGCTTTCAATAAAATTACAGGAAGTTTTCGTCATACAAGAGCCACTAAAAAGCTCTAGAAGCCGGGCATATCTACTTTTTCTTGCTGTGAGAAATGTTTGAACAGCCTTACGATATGCAAAACATCATGACACATTTAAATTTCATAACTGAACTTCTTGTCATCAGGGACGCCATATACCAGAAAGGTGTCAGTTTTACTGCCTGTATTAATTTTCAGTAGTAATAAACATTCTTACATCGTCATAAATGCAGGAGAATGTGTTCTTGCACACGACATTGCTGTTTGGTGTGCGATGTAGCCTTGCTCCAAATATTTATCCACTCGATGGTGTCACTGCACCCATTTAGTACAAGAAAAAATGGTACTGTCGTGGCCGACATAATGCTTTTTATTCCCCTTGGTACTTTCGGCGTTGCTATAAACAGCCTCGATTCATCTATCCACTGTGTCACGGAAGTAATTCTTTGTGATATGACTATGCTAAGTAGATTGATTGATTCATGATAATTTTTGTGCCAAAGCAACGCGGCGGATCCGAGTCACGCCGTAGTGCAGAGGTCTGGATTAATGTTGACCGCCTGCGGTTCTTTACCGATCACTTAGATTTATGTACACGAGTGCATATACATTAAGCCCGACTCATATTGCAGGCGCCCCAGCTGGGATTGAACCCACGACGTCATGCTTACGCAGCAGAATGCCATAGCAACTGTACCACCGGGGCGGCTGACTATAGCAAGCAGGCACACTTGCAAATTACTATACTTTATAATTTGAGTGTGGAGAGCATCGGATCTTGAAGTATTCACTTGCGTTTGAACATGAATATGTGCCGTGAGATCAGGCCAGTTTTTCAAGAACACAGATTAGGCGAACCACTATGTGATCGAATCTCTTTTGCCAAACTTACAATAGAAAGCTTCCGTTAAGATGATGTATAATTCCAATCAAAACTAGGAAACGCTCAGTAAATGCTTTCTCTCCAAAGATAATATATCTATCTTTCCGAGATACTGGATAATCAGCGCTCCTAACGGTCACTGCCCGAAACTGCTGCGTTTTCAATGCAACGGGCTCATTTTTCGGCAATAAGAAAATCGTAGAGGCAGAATCCTAGAAAGTCACGTAGAAGTCATGTGCGCCGTGGCAGTGCGGTCTGAATTGTTTGGCGTGCTCGAATGAAATCGCTATGGCCGGAGTTCGAATCAGTCAATCATGATATGGCTTATATTTTAGTGCATCGCTCAACACTTAGTTCCTTGTTTATTGCTAGAGGTCAGCACTCAAAACATTCGCCAAAGTTCCGGTTTCACTGCTGCGAAGATATCCAGTGAGACGGCAGCAACAGAGCAACAACTACTCATAGCACCGGTGCAGAGCTACAAGTACGACCGGTGCAGAGCTACTAGCGATTCTAGAGGTTGCTCAAGCAGCCAGATATGGCCGCCTCGAGCATCGCAGCTCTCTACACATATACACGGGTTCGCAAGACGCCGCACCCGAACTAAGCAAGATTGACCTACACCCACTGGCACCCGCCATTCACTAAGAAGCAACACTTCTGCGGCACAATGGAACTGAGCTTCACATTCATCGGACACCGAGGCATATGGGCGCAGGAGGGAATGAGCGAGCGGACGCCCTCATGCGGGCAGCAATGTTACCCACCCCCTATTCTCCTTGCCCCGTTTTCGTTGCAGCCCGATCGGCAGAACATGTCCACGCTGTCGAGGCTCACCTGCAGTTCCGACAGCATAGAAAGCTTGCTTTACAAGAGCTTCTGCCCGAAGGCCATGACCCCCTACCTCCTGGGCTTCCACGCTGGGAACGCGTGGCACTCAGCCGTCTACGCACCGGTACGGCAGTCACGCCTGCGTTCAAAGCCCAATACATTAACAAGTCGCTTGACCCCACCTGTGGAACTTGCACCACACGTGTGCCCGCCACAGCACACCACTTGCTATGGACATCTCCTGGCCTATCCTCACTGCAAAGAATCTGACTTGCTGAGCTGCATAGCTTTGCCGTCACGCTCAATGACTGGATCCATCCAAGAGGAACCCCTCAACACCGCAAAGCTATATATGACACCTTGCTCGTCTACCTTATAACAAGCAAAACCATTACCCTAATCTAGGTACCTCACCGGAAAAACCACTGGGGTTGCCTATTATTTCATGTACAATTTTTAAATAATAAACTTCTTTCTCTTATTCTCTCTCTCACGTATGATCATTCCACATCACACAACTCATTCTGTAGTGTTTTCGCGAGTGTCGAAATCAGTATGAAGCAACATGCTCTGAGAAAGTCTCAGTTTGCCTTTTGATGATGCGCGAATGTTTGTAACTCTCTTGATGAGCCATTTTCCAACGCCCTGTAAGCTCTGCAATTACCTACAGAATGCCACAGAGTTCGCATGCGGGTGTCCGTGTAGCATAATTATGTAAATTTGCATAATTTCACGTCCCCTGAAAGCCTTTCTAGTAAAACTAAGTGTGTTTTCATACAGTCTCCATCTTGTATTACACGTCGTTTCGCCCAGTGCGGCAAAGAGCGTCATGAAATGTCTAAGAAATAGCGACAGAACTCAACCCGTGCGGTGCTATTCGTGCTATTGATGATAAGGTGGGATCTGGGTGTCGTGTTCATTGTGTGTTTGCTGCAGCCGCCAGGAGTGACTGCGCCTGCGTGGTCCTATATTGTCCATGATTTTTAATTATTTTATAGAGCATTATATTTCCCATTTAATGCTGCTGTCGGCATCTCTGTGGTCCATAAATGAGTTATAACGATCCATTTTGCCGTGTGACCTAATATTTTGTTATACCAACAATAGTGTCGATGGTACCGTCGGCTGTCAGGCGTGTAACGTTCAACTCACCGCCACAGCTTACTTACAGCCGCTCGACAGCTTGAATGCAATCGGAGAGACACAGTCACAGAAAGGGGATGGTAACAAGATTTATATCTTACGGTGACGGAGGTGCGAAGAATGTTTCAATTTTTTTAGTTATGCAGTAGGATTGTATGGGACTCAACTTTCGGCATATTGCAGCAAGAGGCGAAACGCTGTCTTCTGAATGGCCACAAATACTACTTAGAGAAAGAGAAAGGACGTTAAGTACGAAGGATGACGAGAGTGAGTTCTGTTTTGCTGCCCTGCGCGAGGGAAAGGGGGTACTGCGATTAAAAAAGATTTAGAGCTCAGAGGAGATAAAAAAAGTTGTCGCAGTTTCACCTGAAAGGCGAAGCATCAATTGCGATAGCAAATTTGTAGAAAGCTATACGGAGTATAGCTTTCTAACATAAGGTATTTGTGGCAGAACAACTTAAGGCAGACACGAAGGCTGTTCCGACCAAAAAACGCGCAATTGCGATTGGGGCGGGTTCGGCAAAAGCTAAAATAAGCCACTGCATAACAGAATCTGATAGCTCGGACGCGGAAACGTCACGGGCATAAAACAAGATTGGGCAACATGGCTAATCAAACTAGGAAACCACAACGAATAACAAATTCAGAACAATTGGAGATCTGGCAATGGAACTGCCGCTCCTTCTCCAGGAAAGCGGCAGCGCTCCGACAGTTTATCAAAAACTTCGAAATCGCTCCGGACGTGATATGTCTGCAGGAGGTCGGAGCCAAGCCGGCCAAAATGCAGGGATACTACACCCTGAGCGATCCCCAAAATTCGAAGGTCGCCACGCTGGTGAGCAAGTCTATAAACGCTCAATTATTAACACTTCCACAAATTGAGGGAGATACTCATTCAATAGTTATCAGTGTGATGCCAAAGAAACGAAGTAAAGCACACACAATAATCACAAACTTGTACAGTCCTCCCAAAAGCAAAGGGGACGATCTACCACAAATTCTCTCGGCAACAAAAGATTTAACGGGCACCAGGGATAAGGCGGTGATAGTGGGGGACTTTAACGCGCCCCATATACTATGGGGATACGCGAAAACATCGCCCAAAGGGTTCCTACTCGAGCGTACCGCCACAGCCTTGTGCTTACGGGCAATCAATCAAATTGGCAAACCGACGCGCACGGATAACAGCGTCAGCAGAGACACGGCGCCCGACCGTGCATATACAATTAATGTCAGAGACGTACAATGGGTTTCCCTCGACGAAAACCTGGGAAGCGATCATGAAATAATCAGAATAGCGCTCTCCACACCCAACATACGTAGAACAATAGGAACCACCAAGCTAACCGATTGGCCTCGTTATAGAAAACTCCAGAGGGCACAGGAGGATTCAGATACCGCCCCGGCCAACATGCGGGAATGGACTAAATTCCTTCAACAAGTGCACGGGGACACCACCAAAGCCATAGAGCGCACAGCGGAGGCGCCGGTGATAGACTCTCACCTAGTCAGCTTATGGGAAGAGAGGCGGAAACTCGTGAAGAGGTGGAAAAGACAGCGCCTAAACAAACACCTAAGACAACGCATCGCTCTATTGGCAGAGCAAGCCCAAGGCCACGCCAACGAGCTAGCTAAAAACGAGTGGGCGACCTTCTGCGGAAACCTATCTGGGACACTGGGAACGACCAGTACGTGGCGAATACTCCGGAGTATGCTAGACCCAATGAGCACACGTACTGAGAATAACAAGAAGCTCCAAATTATAGCAGACAATTTCGAGGGTACAGATCAAGAACTAGTCGACGTCCTTCAAAACAAATACATAGGACCCTCACCCGCGGCGGCATCACCCTACACGGCGAGACCATACGCGGGAGAGGCCAACCCTAAATTAGACGAAGAAATAACGTACGCGGAAGTGTACGAAGCGGCGCAAGCCGCAGTTAAAAACTCGGCACCGGGCCCAGACACAATCACAAATTGAATGATTCGAAACATGGATTCGGTGGCCCTAGCGAAAATAACAAAGGTTTTCAATAGCGAGTACTGGGCCAAGGGAGATTTGCCCCAAGAATGGAAATTGGCTAAAATAATCATGATCCCCAAACCGAAAAAGAATCCCTCGATCGATACCCTCCGGCCGGTATCGCTCACGTCCTGCCTCGGTAAGCTCTATGAGAGGGTGATCCACAGCAGACTACAGCGATACCTGGAAGAGCGGAGCTGGTTCCCAGACTCCATGATAGGATTTCGCACAGGGTTATCGTGTCAAGACGCGTTCCTCCTACTAAGGGACGAGATTCTAATCAATATTCCGTACGGTGACGAGAGACTAGTCCTAGCACTAGACCTCAAAGGAGCCTTCGACAATGTCTCTCACGGCGCAATACTCGAGGAACTCGAACGTTCGGGTTGTGGTGAGCGCACCTACAATTACATAAGGGCATTTCTTTCCAACCGCGAGGCCAGCATCAGTATTGGCCAAATCACATCGCAGATATTTAAAATGCCGAGCAAAGGAACCCCTCAAGGAGCGATAATATCTCCTCTGCTCTTCAACGTGGCGATGTGTCGCCTCGCGCGCGATCTCGATCGGATACCCGAGCTAGGTTACACGCTTTACGCTGACGATATCACGCTGTGGGCGAGCAGAGGTTCCCTAGGGGAAAAAGAATACACGCTCCAAACCGCGGTATTAGCGGTGGAGAAATTTTCCCGAACGAGCGGGCTGAATTGCGCGCCCGAAAAATCCGAGGTCATCCGGATACACGCGAAAGGCTACAAATCCAGAGGGTCGATTAACATTGTGGTTGAGGGCCAAATGGTCCGAGAGGTACCTACGATGCGAGTCCTGGGTTTGTGCCTTCAGAGCGACGGCAGAGCAGCACAGACGCTCAAAACCATCAAATCCGCAACCCACAACATAGCCCAAATGATACGTCGAGTGACGTATAGAAAGGCGGGAATGCGAGAAATCGATACCCTAAGGCTCGTACAGGCCTTAGTGATTAGTCGAATCACATATGGCTTGCCCTACCAAATCCTGAACAGGGAAGAGGAGAGGCAGGCCAACACGATAATTCGAACAGCTTTCAAGGCGGCTCTGGGCCTGCCTAAATCTACCTCCACGGAGCGCATGCTAGCTTTGGGAGTACACAATACTTTCGAAGAACTGAGGCAGGCCACTCTGATGCGACAGAGGGAGCGCCTCAGCTTCACAAAAACTGGTAGGGCAATATTGGCACGACTTAATATCCCAGCATACCCGATTTATCTCACCGAAGAGGCCGTACCTCTCCCTCCTTCGGTGAGATCCAAAATTACAGTAGCTCCAATTCCCAAGAATATGCATCCCGAGTACAACAAGGAAAGGCGCAAAGCACGCGCGCAACATATTCAATCGATGTACTCCAATAACGCTAGGTACAATACGTACTACACGGACGCAGCTGCGTATGCAGAGGCTACCGGGCAGCGCTACCAAAGGAGGTACGCCCTGGCAGTCGTGAACGCGATCAGCCAGCAGCAAATTACCGCGTCGACCACGGCGGGCTCCCCCACCTCAGCCGAAATGTTAGCAGTGGCGATCGCGCTCGCTCACGCGGAGCGTTCGGAAAGGGACTCAGTCGTGGTCACTGACTCCCGGGAGACATGTTGCATGTTTCTTAAGGGGCACGTGACTGCGGCTAGCCTCGCGATAATCCCCAAATCGTTCAACCACCGCCATCGCCTACTCTGGTGCCCGGGACATTCGGGGGTACAGGGGAACGAACAGGCTAACGCTTTAGCTCGAGCGTCTACTAACCGAGCGATGGCGTCCTCTTCGAACCCCAACCCCTCACACTATCCCTCACAAAATCCCATCAATTTAAATGCAAAAGACATCCTTGCTCATCAGCGCGGAGTCCGCAGAAAATACCCGCCGCCTCACCCACAACTTAGCGGGGAAGAGGCCGCCGATTGGCGCAAAATACAGACCGGGGTATTCCCCCATCTAAAACTGCTAAATGCCATGTATCCCACCCGCTATAGGGCCACATGCCCTTGGTGCGGTGGCATACCTACACTAATACATGTGACCTGGGAGTGTAGTAAGCACCCTCATAGGCCCACTAATATCTCAATGGAGCAGTGGGAGGCACAGCTCACCCGTTCCGACTTGGCAGGACAAAAGTCCTTAATTAGCCAGGTCAGGCAGGCGGCAGAGGCCAGTGGGGCCCTGGACTGAGGGGCTCCGACCACCGCTATACTTAAAATATTTTCCAGCCAAATAAAGTTTCTATATATATATATGAGCAGCACGGAGGGCGGCGAGTTCTGCATCCATCGATGATGTCAAATGCGACGTCTTGAATTTTATGGTGACGGACTTCTCGGGAACAACCACTGTTCCGACTAAGCTTGCAGAAGAAATTGAACCATCCGTGTAAATGTGAAGGCATCCGCTGCGTTTCTCATGCAGGAACAGTATTGTGACTTGTTGTAGAGCGAAATATGACGACTGCGTTTTTGGGGGGGATTCCAGGAATGGTTAGGAGTGTTTCGAAGGGATGTAGGCACCACAACAGTAATGGTGGTCTTGCTGCAGGCGTGTAGTTCGATGGAAGCACTGCACGATGCGAAGCAATAAATTTTGCTGAACGCAGGTTGTGGCCTTGAAGTAGGAAGTGAGGCGAGGTGGTGAGATGGAATCCGGGCGAAATGCCTGACGTGAATTCTTTAAGGGTCCCTGAAGCAGTTCGAACAAATTTTGCAGACGCGTAGTAAAACAGCTACAGTAAAACATTCGCACAACAATTTGTGTGCAGTGTCTCATATTAAGAGATCTACGGACGATTAAAAGTTACCCTCCTCCCCAGCTATGCTTTTATTGCGATAGAAATTATATAGACACTTCAACCGGATTTCTGCCGTCGCCGTGAGGTTCCGTATAAAGTCCAACGGCGATAATATCATCGTCGCGCGCCGTATGCGCGAGTGAAAGCACTCGGGGGACGCGCGCTACCACGGAGAGTGAACGCACGGCGGAAAGCAAAAGCGACCGTTGCACGAAAGGGCGAGGGGTTATGAAAGGGAGGGAGCTGGGGCGACGCTGTGCTGCGGCACGAAATGCGTATGTTGCAACCGGGCGCAAGGGGAACTGGCCACTCAATCCCCTACTCGACAGCAAGAAAGCGGGAAGGCAGCGCGGGAGGGAGGGGGGGGGCAGCTTCTACTCTGCCAACAACTGCGCTTGTACTTTGCCCGGCTGTGGCGGTTGCCCGCCCCGTCTCTTATCTCCACACGCTATAACCTTTGTATGCGCTGTGCATTCGCCGCTCAGTTTCCGTTGAAACGATAGACCGCACGAACCTTCACCTGCTGCGGCGGCTGCACTTGCTGACAGCTTTTGACAGTCGTTTTCTGCGGTCATTCAGTGTGATCTATTCATGTTTTCTTGTGTGCGCTGACACCACGCTTGTTAATTAAGTTACTAAGTGAATGTTTCCAGGTTTATGCAGCCGATAGAACTACTATCCCTACTCCGAATAGGTCTCTACTAATTTGCTATCGCAATTGAAGCTTCGCCTTGCGGGCGAAACTGCGACATTTTTTTTTCTCCACAACTCGTTCGTCGAGTGATCCGAGTTAAGCTCCGCCTTCACTGGCTCTACGTCCTGATATGACGTCGTGTTATCTACTTCCGGTTTTCTTGGAGCCAGCGTGCGAAGCCTCACCAACCTCTCCGGCTGCCTCTAGGCCCTCGATCCCAAGCGAGAGTTTCGAAGTAGCGTGCGTTACGAGCATTCTGTCACAGTGCCGAGCGCGGCCGGTATTCCGGTAACCACAGTCGAGCTGGGCATTTTGACGGATGGGTGGAAGCGTAAACTAAAGCCCCTCCACACTACTATTGCTGGATGATGAAGCTTCAGTCAGCGCAGACGGAAGTGAGGCGAGTGAGTGGCTCTCCATGCTCGAAACAGTGAAATCCACTGACGTTTGCGCTGCTTTTGAGGTAGCCCCTGTGACGTTAAACACTAATTGGTGGAGTGCCATTGTTGAAGGAATCATTAAAATAAAATAAATTATAGGGGTTTACGTGCGAAAACCACCATATGATTGAGGCACGCCGTAGTGGGGGACTCCTGATTAATTTGCACCCCCCGGGGTTCTTTACCGTGCGCCTAAATCTAGGTACGCGGGTGTTTGCTGCATTTTGCCCCCATCGAAATGCGACCGCCGTAGCCGGGATTCGATCCCGCGATCTTGCGCTCAGCAGCCTAACACCATAACCACTGAGCAACCACGGCGGGTCGGAAGGAATCGTCATCATAATCATAAAAATAATCAGCATCAGCAGTGCCATAGAAGAAAGACACGACGCCGGCCTTGTTTTCTATTGTTTTCGTGCATATGTGTGTTCACATATCGCCGGGTTGTTGAAGCACGAGACATGCCCCACAACGCCCTAGTTATTACTATGCGCCCAACCTGATACTGCGCTTGTACTTACATCGGAGTAAAACGGGGTAGTGCAGTGGAAAAGCAAACTTCGTGGTGGAATGCACTCTCGTGTATGCGTGAATTACAAAAGTGTAGTACTAACGCTCGGTCACGTGTAATTCAAAACTGCAATATAATCAGACATTCATGTACAATCAGATAGCTTTAAATGTAAACAACCATAGCAAATAATTCAGCTATAGTTTTTTAGCGGGTCAAGCATTAACATTAATGTTTCAGTTAAAAAGAGAAATGGAAGCACGGGGAGATGCGATTGTCTGCTTCACTTTAGGAAGCAGTGTCAAATGCGAAATGCTTCCCTTTTGCAACAAGATCCTTTTCAAGGGCAGCTTGACAATTCACTCCGAGAGCTACAAAATGTCATTCTATGCATTCCATTGTGGGCCGGCGACTTTCACGTATACGGCCAGAAGACACAATCGAATGAGTACAAAAATTTTCCTTACTTTTCGGAATCTTGTGCAAGGAATACGATAGGATATTCTTGTGCGCAGCTAAAAATCAGAGTGCTCCGACGTAGACACAACAG
This sequence comes from Dermacentor silvarum, assembly GCF_013339745.2. Taxonomy (NCBI): domain Eukaryota; kingdom Metazoa; phylum Arthropoda; class Arachnida; order Ixodida; family Ixodidae; genus Dermacentor; species Dermacentor silvarum. Next base: position 111,372,621 of record NC_051155.1, read on the forward strand.
CAATCAACAATCTAATCTTCATTTATTTAAAACGATAACACAGAAAGATAAAGAACTGAACGAAATTGACCTGCGGGAAGTGACGTTACATAAAAACGAGAACGTCCAGAAAAACGTGCACGTCACGGTAGCGCACACTCCTCTGTGGTACATTGCTTTATGACACCACGTCGGCACCACTGATCCGCTGGTGTAGCCGCAGCTGACGAAGCCGGAGCCCTTGGCGATGGACGCGGTGCTGGTCACTGCGCTGCTGCGTGCGATTCATTCGCATCGAGCAGCCACCGCAGCCTCGCCGACCGTGCAGGGCGTCGACAGCTCGGGCCACTGCAACAGTGAAACACAAGCACACCGTCAATCTGGGACTTGTATTTCCCTAAAAACCTTAAAATACGTGCTCAATCAAAATCTCATTGAAGCATGGCTACGAGTCAGGATGTACGCAAGTTAATGGCAAACACAAATATTACGGACGAATTGATTGATTTTTAGCAGCGAAGGGAGACGCGCATGGTTACGGGCAATATTACAGTCTCCATAGTTCTGAATAATTAGTCAGAGCCTTGTCACACTAACTTCTTTTTGTTTTCTGGTCCTCCAAAATCTGTGACTCCGAAGCTGCAGTTTGACTAATTTTATGCTACGAGCTACAGCTGCCAGCCTTGCTAGCAAATACGGAGAAACTCGCGCCATTTTCTTTCTTTTTTTTCACCCCTTTTTTGCTAAACGCCATCGAATAGTGCTGAAACGTTTACTCACTATATAGAACTTTCTTAGCGTTTACCACACGAGCGGAAGACAGACCACACGGACCACAGAGAGCGGAAGGCAGAAGTAGCGATCGACTGAAGCGTCAATTACGTCCCATCATGCGGAACATTTGCGAATCCAGCCACGCATACTCTATCTATTGTTTAACCTACTGCATGCCAGTGACTGTGGACACCACCATTTTCTGGTCGCCACAAACAGTGGTTATGATTAAGCGGCACAGGAGTTCATCTAGGCATGAGCTAGATAGTTGACTGGCGTGCGCCAGTGGCCTCATCCTCCGCAGTGTAAACATTCCCCAAATCCACCTTAAGAAGACCAACTGCGGGGGTGCTTTCCTCAACACTCTCGAATGCCGCCATATTGTCTAATTCGCCCTCACCTCTGCTCTCGTTGGCTCACGGGCATATGCTACGGTCGCCATGATTGGCTCAGAACGCCAACATGTAGGAATTTCACAAATTCCAGAATAGCACTGAGATACCACTGAAGAAGTGCGCGCGTGTGTGTGGAGGATGCCCTGGCGGAGCGAGGGATAGCCGCTTCGTCAGGATGCCACATTTTTTTTTATACGTACCTTTAGTTTTGCTCAGTGCTCAAAGTTTTGGAGCATGAACAGCAACGCACTGCAACCAATGCCTTTTACCGGTCAGTACATGGAACGGCGACGGGCAGTCACTCTGTAGCCGGTTTCTAAGCATGGAGTAATCCCAAGTGTACGTTTATAGTCTAAATTAGAAAACTGTTACACATGCAGGTGAACCTGGAACCGAAACAACACATTGGAGTACTTTCGTATTGTTCGCGCTTCAATTTTTGAGCACTGCACTTATTAGTTTATTAAGCTTTAGCTCGTGTCAAGTGTCGCCTTCGCCTATTGATGTAGGGATGCTTTTTAACCCTGCTGAATTAAAACGAAGTCGGAGTTTTCAAGAACATTGTGAATCCCGACACTTGAGAAAATTAATCAGGAATGAGCATTTATTCTCTCTTAGGTTATGTGGGGAATCCCCGCAATGTACTTTCCTCTGAACTTAGAGATACCCATGCTTCAACATAAAGGTCTATATGAAGGCTCGCCCAACACTAGTGCACTTGCAGGTCACATGACGTCGGGAAGTGTGGAGTGCTTCGGCTACAGGCTATTTCGAGTTTATTTGTTTTTAGCCTCGTGAAGAGCATGTTATGAAATGGCAAAATAAATTCAGCTCGTATGTTCGGTCTGTTGGCACTGGCAAAGAAAGAGCAGTTTTGATATTTTTTTCTTCTTTTTACATGTACATGCGGGCTTCAAAAAAAAAAAAATGAAGGCGCAAGGTTTTCGTAAGCCATTCCATATTTAGTTGCGAATAATGAGGAGCTAACGTATTTCGAACTATTTAAAGGACAATAACCCAGTCATCGAGGCGCAGCGCACAATTCTAAAATTTCGGGTGACGCATCGTACTATCTGTGCCTATCAAATCATTTTGACGCCAGAGCCACTGTTAGAAGAAACAACCAGCTCACCTTTCTGGGTTGCGTGCCCTTGTAGTAGCGCAGCCATTTGTTCCAGGGCCCGAAGTACGGTGGGACCTTGGAGATGCCAGGACGGAGGACCCACGCAAGTCTTGCACCGCTTCTGTCTCCAGTAACGCGTCGCGGAATGCCAGGCGCTGCCGCTGCTGCTGATCCGAACGAGCGGCCCGACATGACGTCATGCTGACACTTGCGGTGCAAGGTGCGGCGAGACCTGCAGAAGCGCTTGTGAGGTCGAAACAGGGGAGCAAGCCGTTTGCTAGATGGCGGGTTGCGAGCGCTGTCAGCTCCAAGGCGGTCGGGAAAGGGTTCAGAGTGCTGGACGAAGTCGAGTCGCCGATGACGCCTTCGGTGACGCCGACTACTCATTCCGGAAAGCGTGAAGGAGATCAGTGTGGTCGAAGGAGACATAATCTGCGAGGCGCGGTGGCGTCTCGTGCAGCATCGTACAGGCAGCTGCGCTTCTTCTTTGCTTTTTACTCACGCGTAATCTTCTCGCGCCCACGTGAGGCATCTTGCTTGCAAGCTTGCTCCTAATTTCATGCCGCTTACCCACTACAGAGGTTCGGCCGAGAAGACGGTGGTTATAGGGAAGAGGGAGAGTAAAAACGTAAAAAAAAGTAACTCACTGTAATTTAGGAATGTTTGACAATTAAAAAAACATACTTACTTCTGCAGAATCTAATTTATTATAATTTTATATGTACAGCACATTTGGTGGCATTATAATAACTTAGAATGCATAATCATCGATATGATGAGATATTCAATTTTGGATTCAGCATAATTAACACGGTATCAACCTTGTGTCACAGAGATAATCACAAATGCAGATATTCTATCTTAATATTTCTATCTATATTTTCTTTATAACCCCGTCTCGTGCCAGGAACGAGAACGTTGCATTGATCATTACATTCTCGTAATATCGCGCTGTGTCTTCACATGCGAAGAAAGAAAACAATTAGTGCACGGTTGGATGAAATATGGCCTTTTTGCGGGTCCAGTAATATCTACAGTTCAAAAGAAAAAAAATCTCTGACGATTACGGTACTCCGTAATGCGAAATTTGAGCGCAGCTCTATACGCGTTTTCATCGCAAGTTGTTGGCTGGCGCGGACAATCTGACTCGTGCGGGACATTGCAAAAGGAGCGAAGACATGCAAAACAAGTAACACTCAATCACAACGATAGCGGCGAGTAGAGGCGGCGATCACCGAAAAACTGATCTGCGGGTCATGCACATCAGCTTTTATACATGACTGGTCGAAAGTTCCAGTGTAATTGCTGGTGTCCTCGAGGCTCCCAGAAAGCGCTGCACAATTCGTGTCACGCATACATTCAGATTACGAAAAGCTTTCGGGACAACAGCCTGCGTATAGAACAATAGATAGCATTCGAAGAAACGTCTGATACACGCAGCCGCGTCGTGCATCGAGGGATAACGTTTAACATCTGTTAGCCGATGAAACACAGTGACTGAAGAAAGGTAAAGTGAGCAGACGACGCGCGGTTTTCTGGCGCCACCTCGTAGTGATCGTCCGCACTACGCTTCGCTCTTTCACCCTTGGCGCTCGTTTGCTCGGTTACGCCGCTGACGCTTGCCGCAACAACGGGCCATTAAGAGCTGCGCTCTAAAAATGCACTTAAGAATTTTACAAAGCGCAACTCTATCGTATCAGCATCATGTTTTTGCTTGCTTCGAACCGAGCGAAATAATAAGGGTGTCCAAGGGGCTTTATTTTTTGTTAGTCACAGCCTTTCGAAAATAGGCAATGAAGAGAAAAAGAGAAGGCATACGGGAAAATACCGTTTAATTGAAATGTAGAAACAATAAGGTTAACGGAAGTGGACGAAGATGTTGCTGCAGGTGGGGACAGAACCAGGGTGTCGAACCGAACCGGAAATGAACCGAAAAGCGGAGCTCAACCATTATATTTAACTTAACCGTAACAGAAGCGAACCGATATTCTTTCCTGCATTCAGTAACCGAACCGAAACCTTTTGGAGGAACCATTCGAACCGGCTCCACCACAGGTCCTGAGCACGGTCACCGTTGCTGAAATCTTACGAGAGCAGACGACGCTTCTTGCGTCTATATTCGGTGACGTGTGCGACGTGTTGCCTCTGACTCAACTATATAGGCATGCTCGCCTTCGCTTTACACTGTGCGCATACATGCTCAGCAGTTTTGGATCTTGCTGCTTCAGAAATATGTTGAGCTTCACCGTGATACATCAACGTAACTCGATGTACAACATTTTCAAAAGTTATATTTCAAAAGATCCGCCGAGTTTTAAGACGTTTTCCTGAACAACGTCGAGAAGGTACTGACTTCTAATAACATGCGCACTTACGGCACTTATTCGACATTTAGAGCTGCGTCATAGCAGTGTTTTGTTCCTGACCAAAACACTGTTATAACGCTGCACGAATTGGCCACTAAGTGCAGTAAATGCGTGCGTTAATTAATACAAGTACACTCTCAAAGTGTCTAATTGAAATTTGTTGAAACTAGGCCGATGTTCTGAAATATATTCTTTTAAAAATTCTGCCCATTGAGTTACGCTGGTGTATTGTGGTCAAGTTCAATAGATTGCCTGAGGGGAAATGTCCAACATTCGTGGACATGGTCGGCGCGCATCCTATGCAGCATAATTTTGAATGATACTGCTCGTGGCTCAAGGTATTTATTGTGCTCCACAGTATAACGCGCTGACTTCCCTGTCTCATAAGTGTGTTTCAGTAGGTCCATGGCTTCAGTAACTGCTGTTGCTTCTCTAGTGCCAATGCTTCTGCGGTATAACTTCATAGAAATTCTCCACGGCTATGCGCAGTTGGCGACTACTCAATAAAGAGAGAAAGGGGACTTACTTTGTTTCGGGGTGTTCGGCTATTAACGAGTGGATCGAGAATTTATGTAATTTCAAGACCCCTCGATAACTTTTAGGCGGCATTCCTGTTTGTAAGGCAGTATGCGCGGGTGCTCTGGATAAAGCCAGTATGGAACATGTATCGTTATGGAACGACACAAAAAAGTGGGGATATGTGAATATTCAAGAATTCGAATGCGATTCAAATATTCCTTCGTAATAGATCCGTATTCAATTCGAGAATTCGCCATTAAATATTGTCGAATATTCACTTCTGTTCAAGCGGCGGTTAACGGCAATTATTGGAGTCTCGACGGAGAGTAACCGATTAAACGACATGACTGTTCCGAACCATTCTGCTGCCGAAGAGCCGCGCTTTTTTAGGTGCGCAAGGGCGAATCCGCATTCGCAAAAAACCTCTTACGCTAGAATGGTTCGTAAGAGCACATTCGAACAAATACTGATGCTTGCCATATTATTAGCGAAGGCGGACGGTCGATGGAAAAGGGCACGTAAGGAACGAAAAGCTTCGTGAATTCAGCCACAGTTTCTGAGCGAAGGCATGGAGCAGTTACCTTCTGCTCACTAATTTGCAGTCATTCAGTAAGAATGCCCCATTGTTGGGCTACCTGTATGAGAATTTGTTATTCCGAAGTTAGGCAAACAACATTTTATTTGGCTAATCTCGCCATGTTTACATCCTTTTAAGATGATGTGTGGTGATGTAGTATTATACTTACCTCGCCCAACGAACACAGCACACTACTTGATCTGGTGACGCCTTCGTTTCACTACTGTCATTTTCATGGTGTCTCAGGTGATTGAAAGCAGTTGATTATCGTTGGCGAGCTCTTCGTTTGAGCTGACGTCCTGCCATGAACCGCTTTAATGCATGTTTCAAATAATGCAAAGTATATATTTTTTTAACCGACGGGCTCCACGGAAAATTTATATTTGAATTTGTTTAGAAATGTGAAATTATTTGATATTCGATTCCATATTCCGAGTTCGTTTTCCTTCATCGGACATTCGTGTTTGATTCGATTTTTAATTTTCTTGCTTCGATCACCCCTACAAAAAAAGAAAAAAGAAAGTTGTTTTTATATGTCTATTTATCTATTTATTTATTTATTTTTAGTTAGTTAGTTAGTTAATTAGTTACCTCACAGGCTCCCAAAGGAGTATTACGTGAGGGGAGCATACAGGGAATGAGCAAAAAGAAAGGTGTACAAAGAAATTATACATTGTTGGCGGGTAAACATGAAAGAACAAATATCTAACAATATAAATAACGCGATAAATGAATCAAAACGACTGCGTTAAGTAGCAAAAAAGGAGCACCAAGAAATTATACAAATGGTAACTGGTGAAGATGAAAGAGCAAATCTCTAACAATGTCAACGCAATGCAAAACAAAAAACTAACAAAAACTATACAACTTCGCTAAAGGTAATTACTTAGGGTGCAGTAAGGTTAGTTGTGATGAATTATGGGAATAATATGCATAAGCGTGCTTTGAAGGAATCAAGGTCAAGAATGTCAACTACAGTTAAATCTGCTTATAACGAACCTCCCTATAACGAATTCCTGGATATAACGAAGTATTTCTATTCCGCGCCGTTACTCCATAGAAGCACATGTATTTGAGACCTCTACGTAACGAAGTGGCAGCGGGAGACCCCCTCGATATAACGAATTTTCCCCTCCGACAACCTAGAGATTTCGCCCCAAATTTTGTTAATTTTGCGCGAGCAGCAACCGGAAGCACCTTCTCCGCCGCGACGGAATGCGAAGCGAGCGCACGCGTGCGCGCGTACGTGTGCAAGGCGGGCCTGCATCCCTCGACCCGGCGATTTTGCCGCCGCGGGCGTGACCTTTCCCCCTCTCTTCATTCAAACCTGATCCTGCCGCTTGCTGCAGCTGGCGTAGCCCGCCAAACCGGCACTCTCCTCTTTTCCAGTTGATGTTGCCGACGCGCTGGTACACGCTGTGACACATCACACTCGACGAGCGCGGACACGCGCTGTCAAACGCTGGCGGCATGTGGAAGCGTCGTTGGAGAAGCGAGCGAAGTCACCTTCATGCTGTTGTCTATCGCTTCAACGCAAACTGAGTGCCGAGAACACACAGCACGCACAAAGCTACGAGCCGCCGACGCACCTACACTGCTAGACTGCCCCAACGCACATCGCTTTCAAGATACGGCCCGCGCGCCGCCGCGCAGTACGCAGTTGATGCCAGAGTACAGTAAGACGCTGCCCCGCTTAGAGCACTGCACGGGCCGGATTTTTCGGCCCGAGCCCAGCCCAGGCCCGCTTTACAAGGCCCGAGCCCAGCCCGGGCCCGTAATACAGAGCCCGGGCCCGGCCCGGGCCCGGGCGTACATGACTGAGACCAGCCCGGGCCCGGCCCGGGCCCAGGCGTTCATTATTAAGCTTAGCTAGGGCCCGCGTGTGCATGACCAGGCCCGGCTTGTAAGAGAAAAAAAAAATCTTTTTTTTTACTTACAGATTCTACCGTATCTTTCAGCCTCACGTTCTCGAGGTTTAATCAGCTGCAGTATATAAGCAATAAAAGACCGAAATCTTTGTTTCTCCCACGGGAACATCAGTAATCCGGCCCATTGCCTGTGCTGCTATTTTTCCGCTGGTGCCCATGCACTTACCTTGATTTGTACGATATGGTTCTATGATGTCATTTAGTATGCAAATATACAGGGCGTTTCATTTTAGCTGAACCAAATTTTTAAAAATTGCCTGTTGCAGATTGCACAAATATATAATAATCCTTGATCTAAACTACTGGATGAGGCGGTCATTACTTCCAAGAGAAAACAAACCGCCTAATTGAATAATTAACATAATTACGCTAATTACCTTTTTCATTATTATTTTACGGCACATCTTTCAATCTACGAATTATAGCCGCTGAGTTCGTAGGCGTATCCACTTGGAACGAATTCTCAGTACTGAACCAGTTTCGAGATAATAATTTTCAAAGTGTCCGACGAAATCAATCAAATCAAATCAATTTATTCTCCAATTTACATGTTTGACGGTCATTTTGGACTAAAAGCTACATACGTAGCTTGACGTGACCCAAAACACCAGGCAAGGCAATAGTACGTCAGCAAACAGTGTGCGCACATGTACACTAATTCACATATATTTACATCTGTCGCTGGAATTGCTCACGGACGAAATAGCTATGAACGGAAAAACAGAATATTTCCGTCACGGCGAGTTGAGAGAATTGGGAAAAGTTTTAACAGAATGCATTTTAAACCACACTACAGTAGCAATCATCATCAGCAGCAGCCTATACAATAGCAATACTAGCTATACAAAACGAGGCAACACCAGCTATACAACATAGCCTGAGACTGAATTTTACAAAATTAACATTTGCTAATAAAACGAAACAGGATGTACATTATATACTCAGAGCCATACACGAAGGCCGAATGATAAACACACCAGATATATTACAAGCTACCAACGTATGGGCTGAGTTCTTTCTTACTGAAATTATCGACATTTTTGTATTTGTTCAAAGTGAATGGTAGGTTATGTATTAACAACTGATGCTTATAGAGTGTTCTGAAGTATGGAATTTACTATATCTCAGAATTTCTTGTGTTCGCATTAATGCGACGACGCTCTAAGGAGGATAATTGTTTTATGTAGTTCCTAGCTAATTCTGACGCGGCTGGCCTAATGGATGGTGAAAACGCGTAATTCAATATTTAACATAATTACGCTAATTAACTTTTTAATTATTCATGTTACGGCACATCTTTCAATCTACGAATTATAGCCGCTGAGTTCGCAAGACGTATCCACTTGGAATGAATTCTCAGGACTGAACCAGTTTCGAGATATTAATTTTCAAAGTGTCCGACGAAATGAATGGGCGTTCCAGTAAACTTTTTGAGGAAAACGCTGTTTTATGCGTTGAAGCACAAAAGTAACTGGCCTTATCGCTAAAATATTGCAATAGTATCGACAGTGGTAATAGTGCAATCGCAAAAGTGGTAACATGGAAATGGTTTGAGGAGTGGTTCTTTGTATAATTTATTTTTCCTTACGCGGAAACAATGTTTGTTTTTGTGGAAAATAAAAATAGCGTAGTACTCCTGGCGCAATGCTAAAGAAACAGCGGACCTGATGGGCACCTAGTTAGTCCTGGCTTTTGGGCTAGGCTAAGCACTACCAAGTCATCCCCAGCATTCCCCGTAATTTATTTATAATATATTGAATATCGATTAGCTATTTATTGGCTTTCTATTTTCTATCGCAAGATATTGGCCACGTATTTGGGCTAGGCTAAGCACTACCAAGTCACCTACAGAAGTTTCCGGAATTAATTGGTTATTGATCAATTATCGACTAGCTATTGATTGGCTATCAATTGCCTATCGATGACTGACTAAGTTTAAGTAGTCCCCACCATTCTTAGCTAGACTTATCCAGGCTCAGCTTCGCTAGTTCACAGGTGTATGTGCCATTGCGCTTGGACCCTTTCTACACTGCTACCAGGATCGGCACAATTTTTTTTGGATTCAGCAGACACATTGCGCCCGGCTGAAATAGCTCGGCTGTTAAAATGAGAACATCATCTGTTTTACTATTTTCTTCGATAAGATATACAGTTATCCGATAAGATATACAGTCAAGGGAGCGGTGTGGATCAGATAACGGGGATAACCGATATTCTAGTTGACATTAAGCGGAAAAAATGAAGCTGGACAGGCCATGTAATACGTAGGATGGATAACCGATGGACCATTAGAGCTACAGAATGTATACGAAGAGAACGGAAGCGCAGTCTAGGACGGCAGAAAACTAGGTGGGGTGATGAAGTTAGAAAATTTGCAGGTGCAAGTTGCAATCATCTAGCGTAAGAGAGGGTTAATTGGAGATCGCAGGGAGAGGCCTTCGTCCTGCAGTGGACATAAATATAGGCTGATGATGATGATGATGACAGTCATTTTTCACGTGTGACTTCAGCTTGGCACAGAATGCATTGAACCATGCAATGCATAACGGTTGCGTGTGCTCGAAGGCCTACTTAAGTCCTTTAATGAGCGGGCCCGAGTCTGGCCCGGGCCCGAGTCTGGCCCGGGCCCGTGGCTTCAAGCCCGAGTCCGGCCCGGGCCCGCGGCCTCAAGCCCGAGCCCGGCTCGGGCCCGTGTCTTTAAGCCCGGGCCCGGCCCGAGCCCGCCAAAAAAACGCTTCGGACGTCCTAGTTGTCGCCCCCGGCACTTTGGGCGGCCAATGCCATCGTTAAGCCACCAAGCCAAGCGACATGAAAAGTGAAAATGGCCACTCGGGCCGGCGCGGGGTGGCAGTTCGCAACGTATGATGCGGGAATGGTCCCACAGTTGCGACGCAACAGCGGGGTTACCAATGCATTGGGTTGTATAGGAGCAGTGCCGGGACCGGCCGAAAACGACGTAACAGCCGGGAAAACGCAGCCCCCCGGGAACGTAACCGCGGGGTTCTACTGTAACACTATACGACGCTACGACGCCATCGTGACGCTCGCTCTTTGTTACCGATGCCTCGCGCTTGTGCTAAACGATACGCGTCCACGCATCCGGTACCTGGTGTGACATTCCAAGGATGAGTGTTTTCACGAAAACGGAAAACGGGTGCGCGTTACAATTGAGGGCGTGTTAAAATCGAGTAAATACGGTAAGCGTTTCTTTTTCGAATTTTCGTGCCGAACCTGCATGTAACGAAATCTTCTTTATAACGAAGTTTTTCGGGAATTTGTGAATTTCGTTATATCCAGCTTTAACTGTATGTCGTTTGGTAGATTATTGCAATGCTGAATAGCACGTGGTAACGAGGATGAATTAAAAGTTCGGCCAAAGATAATGTGGAAACTGAGATGATTATGCAAACGCCGAGATGTACGAGATGGACGAGTGAGCGGCAGGGTGGACGGGCGCGTCCTTTTTATTATTTTGTGAAACAGACAAAACAATGCTGTTTCTTTGTGATTCAAAAGATGAGAAGGATAAAGATGACCTAATGCTAGTCACGCTAGAGTCGCGGCGATAATCTCTGACAATGAAGCGGGCGGCGCGTTTTTGGACTCACTCGAGAGTCGCCATTAGGTAAGCTTGATCACCAGATAGGGGATGCGAATTCCAGTTGTGGTCTTACGAATGTCTGATAGGCGATTTGTCTGATGAGGGCAGGAGCATCGCGCCGGTGACGTTTAAGATAACCGAGCGTACGTGAGGCTTTCGCAGTTATTTTTTCGATGTGCGGAGACCATGACAGGTTAGGCTTAAGGAGAATGCACTCTAAGAAGAAAAGGAGGAAATGGGGTATTGAGGTTACTCCTTTAGGGGAGGAACTGATCTGCCACAACCATTCCTCCCTTTAGGGGGTAAGTGAGAGGGGATGAACTGTTACTCCCCATGCGGAGGACTAACAGTTGCTCTTTTCCGATGCTCCTCAAGGGAGTAACGGTTATTCTTTCCGATGCTCCTCGAACATGGAATTAATTAAATTAGCCATTTATTCGCTAATAAAAAATTACTGGGCAAAAAAAAAAAACGCAACCGCAAGCAGGATTCGAACTCACATCCTCTCGCTTACAAGTCGGGTACCCTAACCACTTCACCATGACAACTCGGTTGACAAGTCGGGTTACCGAGTCGAGGTTAACCAGCTTAACGCAGGTGCAGCAATAACAGAAGAGACTCGGCATTTGGTGTATGCTATGCCGGGAAAGTCTAACGTTGCGCATACTGACAAATCTAAGCGACTACATAAAGAAAGTTGCCCGATTATTCTTACGGTGATTTAAACTGAGACATTACGTGATCTTCGTGTAGAGAGTGCAAACGAGGCACGCAAGACGACAGAGGACAACTTCTCTATCGCTTAGCGTGCCCCTCTTGAGCTACACATCGCTTCAGTTAAGTTTATAATCTCCTTGGAACGAAAGGAACTCCTTAGGTATACTGGCCAAGAAAATCTGGCAATCCATTTATGACTTGCGCGCTTAATGCGTATGGTTCACTTATGGTGTGCACGCACACGAAGTGCACGGCTCTTCAGATTCCACCTTTTAAATTTCAGGCAATATTCTCACGAAGATGCAAAGTGCTGCTTTACATCTAGTTCAGATAGACAGTACACGAACTTCCAACTATTCATGATATATAGACAATACCGCGTTCGCCGCATCACTCCACGAGACGGACGAAAACAGCAAAGTGCATGGGGAGTAACTGTTGCAGTTCGTCCTCGCCGTTGCTCTCTTTCGGACCAGGGATCGTACACTTACTCTCCAAAATTTGCACACGCCACCCACACTCCTGCAGTTACTCCCTTGAGGGACGAAAGTGCCGTTTTTTGGACTAACTGTGCAGTTACTCCCGTTTTCCCCTGAATACTTCTTAGAGTGTGCCGAGGTACTTGTATGAGTTGGTGCGTGTAACGGGGTTCTTATCCAAAGCGGGTAAGAACTGGATGTTATATATGCGGGTGAATATTATTACTTTGCATTTATGAGTGTTTATGGTCATTTGCCAAGAACACCAGTTAGTAATACGGTCAAGATCTTGTTGAAGACCGACGTGATCGGAGAGGGTGTGTCAGAGAATTGCGATTCTGGTTTATAGAGCACTCGACCACGTAAAGAACACCAAATTAAAAAAATTAATTTGCCAAGTTTTACGTGCCCAAACCACGATCTGATTATGTGACACGCCGTAATGCGGGACTCCGGAATTTGCTCCGCCTGGAGTTCTTTAACGTGCACCTAAATCTAATTAAACGGGTGTTTTTCGCATTTCGCCCCCATAGAGATGTGGCCGCCGTGGCCGGGATTCGATCCCATGACCTCGTGCTCAGCAGCCCAACACCATAGCCACTGAGCAGCCACGGAGGGTCAAAAGAACACCAGTTCGCCAAGTTATTGTGATAGCACACTGCCAACGGAGCGCTGAAGGACACGAACACAAGATGAGCGTTCCGTACTCACAGGCAGGCTATGCGGTTGCGGCTCAGACACATCTGGTAGGCACCCAGGTTCTCAGCTTTTCTCGTACGTATGGCTTTTGTACAAGAAGGTTTAAATAGCGTGAACAGCAAAGGTTATATTAACATGCGTAAACACCGCACAAGCACCATACCGAGCAGAGGCAAGAGAACAAAAAAGAAAAGGAAAACAGAGAAAGCACTGGTTATCGTGTGAGTAAAATTAGTATAGGTAAACACGGTCGTGGAATAAAAAAGCCGTAGTTTCGCCCGAAAGGCTAATCATCAATTACGATAGCAAATTAGTAGAGAGCTATACGGAGTAAGGATAGTAGTTTTATCGGCAGTATAAACTTGGACACATTCACTTACTAACTGAATTAAAAAGCATGGTGTCAGCAGCCAGAAGCAGACATGAATAGATCAGACTGGATGACCGCAGACAACGGCTGTCAAAACGCTGGCCTGAGCCTTTGGACTTCATATGGAACCTCACAGGGACGGCGACGCCGACGCCGGCAGCCGAAATTAAAGAAAACCACTGAAACCAACCAATATTTTTGGCTTGGTTTGTTGGCTTACAGGACAACCCCCCCCCCCCCCCCCTGACGGTGCGACATCGCCGGCAGAGATCCTTCAGTCCAGGACGCTACGAACAACGCTGCCAGAAATTCCGGACGGCTCTGGCCTACATGTTGTCAAGCGTCGTCTAACAGCAAGTAACCGGCAACCGCTTCCACCTCTGAGCCAAGGTGACATTGTTCGTGTGAAGAACTCTGTCCGGGATGAAAAAGCAAAGGTAATGCTGCGGTGTACTCAACCCAGATCCTACAACGTCGTCACCGAAGATGGGAGACTTCGGCGTCGCAACCGAAGGCATTTGCTGCCTACGAAAGAAACATTTAGGCGTTTACTTGATGACGACAGCGAGGACACTTCCGGGAACGGCGCATCGCAATCGCAGCAGCAACAGCAGCAGCGACCGTTGACGCTTGATAGGCCTGCAGTGTCAAGCACCCCTGGGAATAGCACCTCGCAGCCACAACAGCGACCAATGACGTGTGATGGTGGTGCGGTGCTAAACCACACCACCATCAGGTGTGTAGGCGATCGCAGAGATAACGTGTACCCCCGCGAAGTTTGGCATATGGCAGGAACTTTGAGCAAATGTCCTAAGTTGTTTGTGTGTGTGTGTGTGTGTGTGTGTACATTGATCGGATGTTACGCTTAACCCCTCCTTTTGTTTACGCTTTGTTTATGTTTTCATTCTCTCATGTTGCAGGAAAGATGTATCCGATGCGCGATGGGCAGCCTGCGCCGTGCTGGCTCAGAACTGTAGGTGATACGCATTGCTGACTGATACACACTCGTCCTCTGTTGGTGCTTACAGTATAAATACCTTTTGCTCAATAAAGCTGGGCTTCTTATCCCCTTGGAACTCGGCGTACCATGACTACGGTACAAGGGCGTCGGCGACGACGCCGACGACGACGCCGGCGCTTGGAGTGTCCATATAATTGCTATCGCAAAACAACGTTCACCTGTACCCCGGCACCGCGTCAGCGAATAACACTACGGACAGAGCTAAAACTTGGTGCCTGGGAAAAGAAAAATTAACAGCTCTGGGCATTTTTTTTAAATTTCTACTTAGCCAACAAGAGTCAGCATACTAACGGTAGCCAAAGGTGAAAAAGAGATTAGCACACTGCGACGACTCCAAAGAGCTGGACATATAGTAGTAATTTCCTTGGTGCTTCACAGCAGCTGTATCCGAGAAATTAAATAGTTAATAGCTTTAAACCATGAGATATCACAAGGCAGTATATTTACTAATGTAGTCTCCAACTCATACGATTCTAGGCGTCAGTACCACTGGCACGAATGATATACCACATCAGAAAACTTATACAAAGGCAAAAGCTGTAGTGAAAACAGGAAAATAAAATGTAAGCTTAGTTGTTAAGAATTTTCACGAAAGCTTAGCTTAGATAACATTTTATTGGGACGAATATTTCAACTAAGAAATTTAGTGTTCACTTTGAAATTGCGCGTTTGAAGCCCGTCGTTGTTTAAGGGGTTCTGAACCACCCCACGGGCTTGGTGAAAAACACAGACCGCGGATAGGATACGCTGTTGCGAACATCTCAGCCAAATTGTGCAGGCGTGCGCGGCTCATGGAGCTTGCAAGTGGAGCGCCAAGTCACATTTTAGGTGCGAAGCACCTTATGCGCCCGGGCTGTCGGTGTCTGCTGTCGTCGTCGTCGTCACGGTAAGCAAGCGGCTCGTGCTCGCGCGAGCGCGTGCCGAGCGTCCCGAGGGCCGAGCTCTCCCGAGCGCTCTCGTGTCGTCGTATTCCACAGCTGGCTGCGTTGCCGCTCATCATTCCAGCTTATAATTTACCTTCACTTCTGTCGTCGTAATGGGGAGGCCGCGTTTACGGGGCAATGAGCCATTGCTTGAGGCAGTATGAGCCCACTAGCGGTGCATAACTGCATGCGTCACACCACCCCAGGTTTCACGTTAGTGGAGCTGCATTTGGCTCAATGGGTCATTTGACACTTACGCATAAAATTTAATCCACCGTTCAAACCGAGCCTACGACTTAACTCGTGCTAACTGTAACAACTAATAAAAACTAAAACAGTAAGTAAGGCATCCATAATGGCCAAATTGCTGAGTGAGTTAAAGAAAAAAATGATGGTTCCGCTAATATACTTTATGGTAAAAGACATCATCAAGCTAAAATAATACTACAGTGACGGCCTGGCCACACGGCGAGCGTTTTTTGAAACGCTCTGTTTTGAACAAAAGCCAGCTCCTCACTCTTTTCTGGACGCTTTATTTCGTAATATAGCAGATTCCCATACGCGGCCGCTATTGGCCAATAGCTGACATCAATCAAGAAGGGTGTTTTCATCGATCAGTGCGCTTCTTTATATGGTTACTTTGTATATTTATTAACGCAGTTCAATAAACTAGCTGAAGCAAGCGAAAACCTACTCTGCTATTTCGATAAGACTTACGTACTTCCGGAAGAAGCCGAGTATTGTCTGGTCACGCTCACCCGCGGCCGCCCACGTAGGAAATATACTGTAACCAGACTGTTTATTGGTGCCGTAGCCGACGGGTATCGCTCGTTTCGACTAGTTTTGAACACTCAACTAGACTCGAACCACGCGAAACTTCAGGTCAGAACACGCTCCCGCTTGCCAGCGTGCTCACTCCTAGCCACTCCTGGCTAGACGCCTTGGCAGACTTCGCTTCGCTTTGAGCTACCGTCGCAGCCTTCGCAGTGCGAGGGAGCCGGAGGGGTACATACGCGACCTTTGAATGCCAATAACTCCGCTTCTGCTGAACGCATTGAAGTACTTTTTGCGGCGACGCATTTCTGAAAGGTGTCTATTTTAACTGTATATGCATTTCTCGACATCTATAAAATATGGTTCAGGGCCCCTTTAAATTACAAAATACTTATATTTTCCGGGTAAGCCTTTAGCTGTACCGCGATTTTCTGTAAATTAGGGAACTAAGGTGCTTCTTTTATTGCGATAGCAATAATATGTACACTCCAGGAGGATTTCTGCTGTCGGCGTGGCCGTCGTGTTCGCCGTGAGGTTGCGTATAAAGTCCAAGGGTGACAAAATCGTCGCAGCGCACCGTATACGCTGTATGTGGGAGGGAAAGCATGAGAGGGTGACCCGGCGATTGGAGCTCAATCTCGCCTACCGTCTTCGTTGTGCGAAAGACCGTGGGGGGATGGGAGGGAGGGGGCGGTGTTGTTCTCCGACAGCAACTGCGCATTTCGCGACTGCGCGCTTGGGGAACCGTCGATCGCGGCTCCATCTCGCGCGCGCAGGGACGGAGGCTCCGAGGCAGCGCAGGAGGGAGGGGGGGTGCGTTTGACTCCGGCACCAACTGCGTAGTTTGCACTGCCGCGCGCGCTCGCGAGCGCCATATCTAGGAAGCCATCTGCAGGCGGCTCATATCTTTATGCGTGTGGTGATCTCGCCGCTCATTTTGCGTTGAAGCTATGCACAGCACGAAGGTCACTTCGCTCACTAAAGCTGCCGCTCCGTTTCGTGACGCCAGCTTTTGACCGCGAGTGTCCGCGGCCATCGAGTGTGACGTGTTCATGTTTCCCAATGCGCGCTGACACTATTGTTGTTAATTTAGTTAGAAAGCGAATACTTCCAAGTTTATACGGCCGATAAATCTACTATCCATACTTCGCATAGCTTTCTACTAATCGATGGTTCGCCTTTTGGGCGAAACTGCGGCTGTTATTCTCTTTTATTCAGAATCAAAATAATTATACATGAAACAAATTGTTACGAAACAAGGCCCCAAATGTCTAGGAAGTATGTTGCTCTCGGACGAAAAAGAAGTCACAGGCCTGCGCGGCACGCGCAGCACAGTCACAGCGTAAGCTGGTAGAGCCGCTCAAGAGTAGCTCCAATCTGGGCCCCATGCACAACAGGGTCTTCGCGGCAGTTTGTTCGCCTCGTTTTGACGAGAACGATCTGAATTGTCCACTCGGCCTCGAAGGAAAGCTGCGGCTTGTAATGCTCTCTGCACAGCAGTCTGCACAGTCGTCTGCGCCTGCGGACGCTGCGTTTGAAGACATTTTACCTAGATGGCGCCACCATACTGGCGGAGGCTCGAGCCGTCTTCCCCTGCGTGCTAGGCTTATAGGGTATTGTCCGCGGCCCGTTCGCAAGTGCTTGCGTGGCTCAGTGGTAGAGTATCTGGCTCCCACGCAGCGGTGGCGGGTTCAATTCCGGCGGCAGTCGGGTACTTTTTTAGCGTTTCCGGCGATAGCGGTTACGCGCACGCCGCCGGCGGCGGCATCATCGCGACCCGAGACTGCAATTGGAATGAGCCCACAACAGCTTACGCTGTAAAAGCAAAATCCTAGTGACAACAGCGAGCAGGCTATTAATTAGGGCCTCAAAAAACGGAAGAAAACCGCCAAGATTAAAGAAAAAGCTGCTGAAATTTGTTTATATCGTTACCCGACAGCAAAGATCTGTTAAAACATTCAGTAAGAGAAAAATGAGCATCAGATGTGGCTCCAGAATACACTGCAGATATGAACACGCGTTAGCTAGGCAACGAATATTGCGGTATTTTTTTGCTTTTATATTATTTACAAGTGACTGGTCCATGTTTGATAGTTTATAGCGAAATGCTAAGTAGTCGAACGGTTTCCTTTCGGCTATCATGATCCTTCAATCCTTTAACAATTTAACGTAGTGGAGAAGCCAACACACTGTACTTGTAGCGAACATTTACAATTCATACGAAATAAATACTCAAAAACTATATAAATAAATAACAGAGTGTTTCATCTAAAAAAATGTTGACGAAATCGACGTGACCCAGTACACTGACGTACGCTACATATTTACGTAATGATATTGTCCCCCTTAATAAGGTTTATTCAGGGTCCCAGAATGAACAAACTGCCTTCTAAAATAGTTTTGTTTCTGGTGGAGTTCACAGAATTACAGAGAGAGAAAGAAATTAGAAGAAACTTTATAGAAGAAAAAAAAGGTTAAGTGGGCCGGAGGGTGCATGAGTCCACAGTCCAGGACTACAGTGGCCACCGCCCCGCACCGGGCCTGGTCGAGGAGGCTCAGCTGAGTCTGCAGATCAGTCTGGGCGAGGATGGCTGCCCATCCTCTCTATAGATCTGTGAATTTTGGGGCCATGATTTGCACTCCCATGAATTAGTTTTACGGAATAATATCCTAAACATAATGGTTCACTTCTTTTATTTCTGATTCTTCGATCACCATAATTTTTTATCTCTGACTGAGACGACTTTATCTAGTTTTCGTCGACAAACCTCAGCGCTGTATACCCAATGATTCACCTGGAGATTATGCAACGGCCATTGGTTCGACAGCGAACTGCACTCTGGAGTTCTTGAGCAACAGCCAAATTTTCGGTTATTGTATACAATAAACGATATAATAAATTGTGGGGTTTTGCATCCCAAGACCCCGCACACTCAGCGCAGGAAATGAGATCAAAGCGATAAGGCGATCAAAAATTGTGCTCAATGGTCCGTCGCACTTACCTCCTCCTCTCCGGCACACTCGCTGACGTATTGGTGGCACAGTTTGGATATATAAATCCTGAGAAAAAAAAGTACAGCGCTGTAATTCTCTTCCGACATGAAGCGCAATTCTTCCGTGCGTATCACACTCATGAGCAACACCTTAGTTGTGAAACGAATTTAGGCCTAAGACTCTACCACGCGAGCGTAATCTTGGACGTATAAAATTCACCTTACTCCGGTAAACCCCTGCACAATGCAGTGCTACAAGCTTTTTTATTTAATTCCACTGTTGTTTTTGGTTTATGTCAACGATATCTATTTATTAGTGCAGCCAGTGGTGAAGATCAGACGTTTTGCGGATGATTGTGTTGTGTATTGTCGGAGTCATGAGCGGTGTGGACAAGAGAACAAACGGGGATAGCCGATATTCCAGTTGACATTAAGCGGAAGAAATGGAGCTAGGCAGGCCATGTAATGCGTAGGATGGATAACCGGTGGAGCATTAGGGTTACAGAATGGATACCAAGAGAAGGGAAGCGCAGTCAATGTTGGCAGAAAACCAGATGGGATGATGAAGTTAGAAAATTTGCAGGCGCAAGTTGAAATACGCTAGCGCAAGACAGGGGTAAATGGAGATCGCAGGGAGAGGCCTTCGTCCTGCAGTGGACACAAAATATAGGCTGCTGCTGCTGATGATGATGTGTTGGGTATACTAGCATAAATCAGCATTCTTATCAAGTCAGACTAAATGATTCCTTGCATTCAATCAGCGTAGGGTGTGACAAATGGGGCTTGAGTCTCAATACTTCGAAAACGGCGAGCATAACATTTAGTAACAAAAAAAGCCTTTAGAATTTGCTTACACCATTAAAAATGCGTATGATAAAAACACTCGACAAGTGAAGTATGTGGGTGTCACACTCACGAGTAACTTAAGTTGGTAACCCTATACAGATGATCTTTGTAGTAACGCACTGAAAAAGTTGGCATTTTTAAAACGGAAACCGCGTCATGCGCCAACCGCCGTAAAGTTAACAGCCTACAAAGCTCTCATCAGGCCAAAACAAGAATATGCGGGCCTAATCTGGAGTCCGTATCAACAATTTTAATTACAAAAATAGGAAGGGTGCAGAACTTAGCATTGAGGTTTATCTATTCTATATATTCGCATCTCTCGAGCGTATCTGTCCGTCGCGATTGGGAAAAGATAAAAAGGATCGAACATCGTATAATGGTGTCCAGATTAAAATTTATCTATCAGCTTTACCATGGTCACTTTAATACCGCGTGAACGTTACATAACCAAGCCGTCCACGCGCTTTGACCGCACACACGACAGCAAAACAGTCAGGCAACCATTTAGTCACCTTAACATAGATCAATATTCCCTGTTTCCTCAAGCTATTACACTATAGAATAAATAACCACAGGAAGTAGTTAACGCTAATACGACACAATCGTTCGTTCATCTTGTGAATAATATTTCTTTTTGATTAATATTGTGCTACGCCGCAATGAAACAACTTAATCAATTCTCGCGTCTGTTTTATGTTGATATTAGGTGAAATGCTGAATGTAGTCTACTGTTGTGTGTGCATGGTACATCACTGCTTTGGTTTTAAGTTGCAAACTACAACTCTCGTTCCTGCTTATTATTTATTGTTGACCATTCTGTATTGCAAATGTTGATGTCCCTGTATTTTTCTGTTTCTCGCCTTGTTTATTAGAATTGATGTAACCACTCCTGCTTGGGCCCGAATAGAGCCTGCAGTATTTGTAAATAAATAAATAAATAAATAAATAAATAAATAAATAAATAAATAAATAAATAAATAAATAATGCACTGGAGAGCGGCCTTAGAGGCAGAGAAGATTGACCGTGCCTGAGACGGTTCTTCAAGTAAAAACTCTAGAGCACCACGGAGGGCGGCGAGTTCTGCAGCCATCGATGATGTAAAATGCGACGTCTTGAATTTTATGGTGATGGACCTCGCGGTCACTGCTCCTGCTGAGCTTGCAGAAGAAATTGAACCATCCGTGTAAATGTGAAGGCATCCGCTGCGTTTCTCATGCAGGAACAGTATTGTGACTTGGTGTAGAGCGAAATATGACGACTGCGTTTTTAGGGGGGGGGGGGGATTCCAGAAATGGTTAGGAGTGCTTCGAGGGGATGTAGGCACCACAAAAGTAACGGTGGTCTTGCTGCAGGCGTGTAGTTCGATGGAAGCACTGCACGATGCGAAGCAATAAATTTCGCTGAACGCAGGTTGTGGCCTTGAAGTAGGAAGTGAGGCGAGGTGGCGTGATGGAATCCGGGCGAAATGCCTGACGTGCATTCTTTACAGGCCCCTGAAGCAGTTCGAACAAATTTTGTAGACGCGTAGGGTACAGCTACAGTAAAACATTCGCACAACAATTTGTGTGCAGTGTCCGGACGATTAAAAGTTACCCTCCTCACTAGATATGCTTTTATTGCGATAGAAATTATATAGACACTCCAACCAGATTTCTGCCGTCGCCGTCGCCATCACCGTGAGGTTCCGTATAAAATCCAACCGCGAGAAAATCGTCGTTGCGCGCCGTATGCGCGAGTGAAAGCGCTCGGGGGACGCCCGCTATCACGGAGAGGGAACGCACGGCGGAAAGCAAACGCGACCGTTGCACGAAAGGCCGTAGGGGTATGAAAGGGAGGGAGCTGGGGCGACGCTTTGCTGCGGCACCAAATGCATATCTTGCAACCGGGCGCGAGCGGAACTGGCCACTCAATCCCCCACGCGACAGCAAGAAAGCGGGAAGGCAGCGCGGGAGGGAGGGGGGCAGCTTTTACTCTGCCAACAACTGCACTTGTACTTTGCCCGGCTGTGGCGGTCGCCCGCCCCGTCTCTTATGTCCACACGCTATGACCTTTGTATGCGCTGTGCATTTCACCGCTCAGTTTCCGTTGAAGCGATAGACCGCACGAACCTTCACCCGCTGCGGCGGCTGCGCTTGCTGCCAGCTTTTTGACAGTCGTTGTCTGCGGTCATTCAGTGTGATCTATTCATGTTTGCTTGTGCGCGCTGACACCACGCTTGTTAATTAGGTTAGTAAGTAACGTGTCCATGTTTAGGCAGCCGATAGAACTACTATCCCTACTCCGAACAGCTCTCTACTAATTTGCTATCGCAATTGATGCTTTGCCTTTCGGGCGAAACTGTGACATTTATTTTTCTCCTCAACTCGTTCGTCGAGTGATCAGAGCTTAGCTCCGCCTTCACTAGCTCTACATCCTGATATGATGTCGTGTTATCTACTTCCGGTTTTCTAGGAGCCAGCGTGCGAAGCCTCGCCAACCTCTCCGGCAGCCGCCAGGCACTCGATCCCAAGCAAGAGCTTCGAAGTAGCGTGCGTTACGAGCATTCTGTCACAGCCCCGAGCGCGCTTGGTATTCCGGTAACCATAGTCGAACTGGGCATTTTGACGAATGTGTGGAAGCGTAAAATGAAGCCCCTCCACACTACTATTGCTGTGATATGTAGCTTCAGTCAGCGTAGACGGAAGTGAGGTGAGTGAGCGGCCTGATAGGTCTGCATGGTCCAGCCAGCTGGTGGGGCAGAGCTTAACCAGCCAAACAAATAGAAAATATTGCTGTAGCTAAGTATGAACATCTAGAAAAACAACGTGTTCACAAATACGCTCCTTCCAAAAATTTACACCAGCAGAAAAGTAGAACATGCTTGATTACTGCTGTATTAGTTCGGTGTTTGGTTGAGCTGTGTGCCACCAGGTGGCTGAAACGTCCAGGCCATTTAGTGTTACTGTATAGGCGCCCAAAAGGGAGCCTATATAGTAAGTCTAAGGCCGTTCACGTTTGCACCTCCGCCCATCCCGAGAAACGCCCGGCGCTGTCATCTTGCGTTTGCGTTTACCCGAATCCCGGACACGCGAATCACTAGTGACCTGTATAGACGGTTTCAGTGTTTACAAACAAACCTCGCTTGCCGCTGATTGGTTGCCCGATCGGAAATTCCGGCAGCAGAGCTAGAAGCACTTCCGGCTCAGTTGTTTGAAGGCATGCGTGACGTGAGGCCGGCGCGTCGATGTTTGCACTGCTTGGTGGAATCTGTGATCTGTTAATATTGTCGAGATGACGAGCGACTATATACTTAAAGGCGCTTAGCGCCGAACCAAAAGATCGGTATCGCCAAAAGCTGATGTTTAGAGGCGGAGAGCTGCCCGATCTGCTGTACGATGATGTCGTGCGATTTTAGTTTTCGTAGGGCTCCAAACACCTTCCCTCAGTTACAAACCCGGAGCAACAAGCGGAGCATATTAGTGAGGACATGCAATGAACGCATGACTGTTGTCTTCAAGGCACGTAATGGACTGCCGAAAACTAGAAAAAATTTAATGGCACTTTTTTCTTCTTTCTGGGGTTCGCACTTATATCGATGTATCCGAAAAATAACACAGAATATGCGCAGGACGAGATCGCGAGCGAACAAATACCAGCAAAAACGAGCAAAAGGAACGGCTACCGGAAGTTTCCTAATGGCGCCGGATGCCGGTACCCAGCGTTGCCAGAGCGCGGTGGGCGCTGGATGAAACCATCTATAATAATCCTTCGACGTCAAGTGACGGCCGCAAATGCGTAGAGGCCGGTGCCGATCACACACCCCTAACCAGTGCAGCAGCCACTTCGCACGCATCTTTGCCTTGCAGAGGGACACGATGTCGCCCCTTGGCATGTCGCCGATAGCTACGTTTGCAGCCCTAAACGCGAGGCTGAACCACGGTGCTCGCGAAAGGACAGATTATGACCAACACAAACCGTGGAGCTCGCGTCAACGCGGAGCACGTTTTAACACAAGCAGACGACACTTGCTGTGTGCCGGAAGTGCTTTCAAGAGTGTAGCGATGCACTGTCCTTGTGCATTCTCTTTGTGTTACTTCCTTTTGAAAGAAACAAATTAACCAACATTTAAAATATTACGAAGTACATTTGCTCACCATGATTTTGGAAAAATTACCCATGACACGCCGTGGGCAGCCAATCGGATAGCTGGCCCTACTGACGTGATATGGTAAAATCGCGTCAAATGGTCAGGGGCGGCTTAAAATACATCCGAGTGGCGTGCTGCGATCGGTAACAATGTGCCTTTCTAAAACGTTGTAATCAATTATACGCTTTACGCAGAGCACTTCCATGCGTCAATTAATTATCACAAGGACCTACCCTAACGACTCTGTGCCGTTGTACAAAATCGTCAATATCGTTTCAGGGTCCCTTTAGGGCATGAACTGTAATATGTGTTGTGATTGGGTGATCACGCGTGATGATGACAGTCGCTGATGAAGATGCATATCTCGGAAGGCCAAGGCAGATTCCCAGTGCTTGAGCTTGAATCGACTGGAGGACGTGTATGTTTGCTCTTCTGGTCCTGCCCAGCACAGGTCGCGATCTATTATTTCTCCCAGAATGCGATGAGTCTTCTCATAACTAATAGCCTGTCCTTTGATTTTAATGACGTAGGGGCCCATTGCCTTGCGCGTGAAGGTAACCAGCGAGCACTTCTCAGATGCACAGCTCTAATCCCCGTCCTTGAAGGTAGTTTGACATCAGTGTAGCCACTCTCTGAAGCCTGGCACGTACGTGAAGACGCGTCACCTCTGATTCCCAGGTGTAGATGTCGTCTAGTGTTGCCAAATCGGACGACGCGGCATAGCCCAAAGCTAGAGAAATTGTAGCCCAAATGTAGCCAGACACAAAAAAGAGCAAAAAAATTGTAGCCAAATATAGACATTTTTATTTCAAGTTTTATTTGTAAACACATTTATTTTCACATTCGACTACAGCAATCGTTTTTTTGCACAACCCGTCATAACAAAATGTCCCTGACGGCCGATCCTTCACATCAAGAACAGCGCCACAGTGCTTGCATGCAGAACACTTTTTGGTTGGCCCCGGAACCTCTCAAGTACCACTAAATCGCCGCAGAGGGCGAAAAAGAAAACACGTAACGAAATCGAAACAAGTGGGCATGATGCTTTCGAATTTGATGCACTACCTGACATGAGATTTTAGGCTATTGCGCAAGCAATTAATAATATCATTTTCTCGAATTAGGTACGAAATGGCAACCGAAATATTCACTAGTTTTCGCAAAACACAGTTTGTTTCATCGTCCTATCTTGTTTTGTCTTTTAACACGAAAGTGTTTTATGCCGGGGTCCACCAAGACTTCACTGAGGTATTTCCGTCACGGAAATACGTCATAGAACATAATACAAAGAAAGAAACCAGAAGAAAAAGTTCCACAAACATGCAAAATTTGGAAATCGAACCCACGACCTCTCGGTCCGCGACGATAGATCGCCGAGCGTTTAACCCATTGCGCCACAAACGCATTTGCAGAGAGCTACACAGACGCGCCTTATATATCTAACACTCCTCCGTGTACCCGCGCTCTTGCTCGGGGCGGTGCCGCCGCCTACGAGCAGAAAAGAGAAGTACTGCATTATGACACTAACGCGCACCGACAGTGAACGCTTCGGTGGTCTCAGCACTACGACGCCTCGATGCCAGCATTCCAAGGGACGCTGGCATCAAGAAGCACTACCAACGCCACCTAGGTGGCGTTCACCGTACTCAGCACAGCGGAGCGTGGCCTCCGCAATTAGCTCTGAAAATGTTTCTGAAGTTGATCGCGGAGGCTGCAATTACGACGCGCTGTACGCGCTGATTTGACTCGGTGACGATTCAGTTACGTGCTTTGTCTTGCGCGTTGTATTAGTGTGTCAGTTACGTGCTTCGTCTTTCGCGTTGTGCTAGCGTGTGCAGCGTAGTGCAGCTTCCATATGCACGACGGTTGCTCATGGTCATCGACGTTGGTAGTCGTGATGGAGGAGACGTGCCACCAGGCGTCAGCGTGGGTGCATCAACGCCTAAGGGCGCTTTAGCCACAAAACACCAATAGACATTATATATCAATGTGCAATAAACATTACACTACTTCTGTGAAGACAAGTTTCACTTTCGTGTTCTATACCGATTCCTATATAAGAGGGATCAACCACATTTTTTTCCTTTCTCAATTAGCTTGGCTCGGGTTGGCTGGGACACACTCTATATAGTTTCCATTTACACCAACCTGGCCGCCATCTTAGGTCTCTAACACCCCTAGAACATGCATTAAAAAAAGTGAGATACGACAGATGCCAATCACTGTCTGACTCGGTGTAAGCGAAGCATTAAAATATTACTGCGCAATACGACACATCCGTGTAGAAAGCGCGCAGTCGTTTCCGGGGACGAGCACGTCCGCAACGTAACTCGCTCGAAATGGTAAAAGCCACGACGGCGCACAAAGAGCAACGGTAAACGACAAATTGATAACAGTTACAGTGGTAATCCTGCGAAAACCGGTTACTGTCAAAAAGCAAACCACGTTCATGCGCTAATAATAATTGCTGGTATATTGCGTGCCAAAACCGCGATATCATTATGAGCCATGCCGCAGTGGGGACTCCGGATTAATTTTGACCACCTGGCGCTCCTTAACGTGCACAACAATCTATGTTCCAGGGTGTTCCTGCATTTCGCCTCCATAAAATCTGGCCATCGTGGCCGGCAATCAAACCCGCGTCCTGGAGCCAGCAGCGCGACAACTCACCTACCAAGCTAACACGGTGGGTGATGTTCGTGTGACGTGGTGGAGTGATGTCATCGTGGCAAACATGTTTCGATATTGGCACAAAGAGTACCTTCATCTGTGACTTTACGGGCAAACTATGTCTACGTTAAAGCACCGGGACTCACCTTTGAGCTCGGGGTCTTGCTCCCATTCCTTTTTATACTTCGTCGCATACTTGGCCCACTTCGCCATCGTTTGACTCTCCTCTAGTGGCATCGGTTTCTGTTCTCATCGTCTCGACCGATCTTATGAGAATTTTCAATATCATTCAGGTATAGCGCTGCATGCCTCTGCTTCCTTATAATGCTTCTCGTTGGACACGAGTGGGCAGATATATTTTTTTCCGCCTATGTCACAAGATGCGTCCAATAACAAGCAGGAAGAGATGGCTGTTAAGCTTAATGAGAAGCATGGAGCTGGTCAAAACAGTGCCCGGTGCGATACTTCGCCCAGAAGCCATGGTCATGAACACACTGGAGCGTGTCATACAACCGTGCTTCCCTTCTTTCATTACGAACTTATTTTACTGCCCTCCCTTTCTGAGCATAGCCACGTTAGTACAGTGTGCTATAACACCCTCTACTCCCAGGCTCATCCCGATGCCGAGGTATATCGGGTGTCTGATGACTGAAACCAATAACACGAAGATGAGACGAAGTTACTGGCGCAAATGTTAGCACGGTGTAACTATAAGTGCATCAAAGATTAAAGCCACCGGCTCAGACAACGGCGCAGAGAAAGGGGGACAGGGGGGGGGGGGGGGATTTCGCGCACGCCCACAGGCACAGCCGTGCTGCCGGCTCAGCCAGCTAAAAGATAGCCTTCGAGATTTCTTTCTACTCGATTTGCTTCTAATCTGGAGCGGGATTAGGGCGCCACTACAAACAAAGCCAGCTCGCAAATTTTCAGTAGCCCAAATACAGCCACATAGCCAACTTGCCCAACTCGACGCCACAATGTTTTTCGTGTAGCCCGATTTGGCTATATATATCCAAAGCTGGCAACACTGATGTCGTCTGCATATGTCGACAGATGCATGGACCGCGGAAGTACATCAACAAGGCCGATGAGCGCAAGGTTAAAGAGCGTGGGGCTCAGGCCTCCACCTTGAAAGACACCGCGTCAAGTGCAATGGTGCGTTGTTGTACCATCTTCTGTCTGTACGAAGAAGGTTCTGCCCTTCATATAATAGCCGCATATCCAATGCGGGTATGCCGCACACGTGACTTTTTTCGGGACTACGCCGCCACCGAAATTTGTAACGCAATACAAGCTTCGCTTAAATAGCCTGTACAAAATTCTTGCAGAAGCCCAAGACGAGCGTGAACCCATTCAAATACGCTTGGTGCCTGATACAGTAAATATCGCAAGCAGGCGGGGTCCACCACTGACCACCGATGTAGGCGCACGTTGGCCGCTGGGAAGAGCAGGTTCCTGCGGACATCTTCGACAAGCATCACGGAGAACGGGTAATCGAAGAAGAGCGACCACATGGAGCTGGTCTGGTACAGGAAGCCGACCTGGCGTCCACTCCGTATGAAGACGCGCAGGAAGATGGATGCCGACATGGCAGTATATTGAGATCACGGTGGGAGGCGATCACAGAAGACGCTGCTTATATCAACCCGAACGGCACTGATTCGCGCTGCATCTGGAGAACGATCCCGCAGTAAAACTGTCCTTTCTTTGCTTTGTTATCTTTTCTCTTTCCTCCTAAGCCTGAGCCAGTTCGTGTAAAATACACTCGCTTGATCCCGAACGCACTCTTCTAATGAGAAGCACGAGCGCTTAAGAAGGCTGCATGTGTTACCTCGTTTGCATAAACCAGTCACGTGTACAGCGACTCTTTTAGCTTTCCAAATGAGCAACCACAGAAATCAATAGCGGTGCCTATGTCCGCGTAACGCATAAACGCGACGGTAGCGACGTAAAAGAGCAGCCGAGATTTGGCAACAACTCACGTGGAGCTGACCTGCTTTTTTTGGCCAAAAATCTATCGCCATTGTAGTGATTCGGTGTTTATTATTATAATAAGTGAATACATATACAATAGCCTGTCAAACGTGCGTGATTATATATATATATATATATATATATATATATATATGCCGAGGGAATTAAAAGCGCACGATTCGATGCGATGAGGCCAAACGTAGCGAATAGCCACCGGTTGAAGTGTGCTTGTCGAAGAGGAATCTTATTTGAAACGCCGCACTTTACCTTCAGGGCTGACATGGAGACAGAATTACGGAGATCCAACTTAGCCTTTACGTCCGGGAGCAAATTTCCATATTCACCGCAGTGTCCGGGAACCCATCGAAATGTTTTGCGGCGGTGCCCATTTCGCAAGGCACAGTGATAAAGTTCGGCCCCTTCGGGAACAAGCCAGTAATATAAGATCTTAGTCTAAGCACAGAGGCTGGTATCGCGTCACAAAAGACCGTCCATGCACGTCTGGGGCGGTTATCGGGAGATGTAACAAACTGCTTCGCGGACAGCAGAGTCGCTACACAGCCGCTTATATAGAATAGCTTATAAAAATCATTAAGGTATAGAATAGCAAAGAAACAAGAGAAAAGTTTAGGTGATGCTTGGTGCAAGCACACTCTTTGGAGTCTCTATGCTCAAAACAGTGAAATCCACTGACGTTTGCGCTGCTTTTGAGGTAGCCCCTAGCTGTGACGTAAAACACTAATTTCGTGGAGTGCCATTGTTGAAGGAATCATTAAATTAAAATTAAATTATAAGGTTTAACGTGCGAAAACCACCATACGATTGAGGCACGCCGTAGTGGGGGACTCCAGATTATTTTGGACCACCTGGGGTTCTTTAACGTGTACCTAAATCTAGGTACACGGGTGTTATCTGCATTTCGCCCCCATCGAAATGCGGCCGCCGTGGCCGGGATTCCATCCCACCATCTTGTGCTCAGCAGCCCAACACCATAACCACTGAGCAACCACGGCGAGTCCGAAGCAATCATCATCATAATCATAAAAATAATCATCATCAGCAGTGCAATAAAATAAAGACCTGACGCAGGCCTTGTTTTCTACTGTTTTCGCGCATGTGTCTGTTCACATATCGCAGTGTTGTTGAAGCACGAGACATGCCCCACAACGCCCTAGTTATTATTATGCGCCCAACCTGATACTGCGCTTGTGTTACATCGGAGTAAACCGGGGTAGTGCAGTGGAAAAGCAAACTTCGTGGTGGAATGCACTCTCGTTTATGCGTGAATTACAAAAGTGTAGCACTAACGCTCGGTCACGTTTAATTGAAAACTGCAATGGAATCAGACATTTATGTGCAATTAGGTAGCTTTAAATGTAAACAGCCATAGCAAATAATTCAACTATAATTTTTTAGCTGGTCCAACATTAACATTAATGTTTCAGTAAGGAGAGAAATCGAAGCACGGGGAGATGCGATTTTCTGCTTCACTTTGGAAAGCAGCCGTGTCAAATGCAAAATGCTTCCCTTTTGCAACAAGATCCTTTTCAAGTGCAGCTTGACAATTCACCCCGAGAGCTACAAAATGCCATTCTATGCATTCTATTGTGGGCCGGCCACTTTCACGTATACGGCCAGAAGACACAATCGAATGAGTACAATAGTTTTCCCTACGTTTCAGAATCTTGTGCTAGGAATACGATAGGATATTTTTGTGCACAGCTAAAAATCAGAGTGCTCCGACGTAGACACAACAGCAATCAACAATCTAATCTTCATTTATTTAAAACGATAACACAGAAAGATAAAGAACTGAACGAAATTGACCTGTGGGAAGTGACGTTACATAAAAACGAGAACGTCCAGAAAAACGTGCACGTCACGGTAGCGCACACTCCTCGGTGGTACATTGATTTATGGCACCACGTCGGCACCACTGATCCGCTGGTGTAGCCGCAGCTGACGAAGCCGGAGCCCTTGGCGATGGACGCGGTGCTGGTCACTGCGCTGCTGCGTGCGATTCATTCGCATCGAGCAGCCACCGCAGCCTCGCCGACCGTGCAGGGCGTCGACAGCTCGGGCCACTGCAACAGTGAAACACAAGCACACCGTCACCCTGGGACTTGTATTTCTCTAAAAACTTTAAAATACGTGCTGAATCAAAATCTCATAGAAGCATGGCTACGAGTCAGGATGTACGCAAGTTAATGGCAAACACAAATATTACGGACGAATTGATCGATTTTAGCAGCGAAAGGAGACACGTATGGTTACGGGCAATATTACGGTCTCCATAGTTCTGAATAATTACTCAGAGCCTTGTCACACTAACTGCTTTTTGTCTTCTGGTCCTCCAAAATCTGTGACTCCGAAGCTGCAGTTTGACTACTTTTATGCTACGAGCTACAGGTGCCAGCCTTGCTAGCAAATACGGAGAAACTCGCGCCATTTTCTTTCTTTTTTTCACCCCTTTTTTTTTTCTAAACGCCATCGAATAGCGCTGAAACGTTTACTCACCATACAGAACTTTCTTAGCGTTTACCACACGATAGCCAACGTCGACCACAGAGAGCGGAAGGCAGAAGTAGCGATCGAATGAAGCGTCAATTACGCCCCATCATGCGGAACATTTGCGAATCCAGCCACGCATACTCCATCTATTGTTTAACCTACTGCATGCCAGCGACTGTGGACACTATCAGTTTCGGGTCGCCACAAGCAGTGATTATGATTAACCGGCAGAGGAGTTCATCTAGGCATGAGCTAGATAGTTGACTGGCGTGCGCCAGTGGCCTCATCCTCCGCAGTGTAAACATTCCCCAAGTTGACCTTAAGAAGACCAACTGCGGGGGTGCTTTCCTCAACACTCTCGAATGCCGCCATATTGTCTAATTCGACCTCACCTCTGCTCTCGTTGGCTCACGGGCATATGCTACGGTCGCCATGATTGGCTCAGAACGCCAACATGTAGGAATTTCACAAATTCCAGAATAGCACTCAGATACCACTGAAGAAGTGCGCGTGTGTGTGGAGGATGCCCTGGCAGAGCGAGGGATAGCCGCTTCGCCAGGATGCCACATTTTGTTTTATATGTACTGTAATGAAGCAGAGGCGCCCCTGGGTATGTGCCGACTGAGGAGGAAGACGAAGGACCGTGCCGCGATCGCGAGAGAACCCCGTGCTACAAACAGTCCTTGCAGTGCCTACCAGTACCTAGCGTTCTTACAACGTTATCGACGACAATAAACCTCGTCGCATTTGGTGGAGGTTGCTGAGATCCTTCGCCTCGTCCTGGAGCTCCGCACTCGAACCCTGCCAACACCGTCACGATCGCCCTGCACTATGCCTGATCCAGCCACTTCGTTGCCTGCACCACCGGCTACCACTGTCATCTGCGCCGGCGTCCCTCTTCATCGCGATCCACCCATTTTCAGTGGGACCGCCGAACATGACGTGGAAGCCTGGCTCTCATCGTACGAACGTGTAAGTGCCCATAACAAATGGGACGACCAGGCTAAGCTGTCCTATGTGTCCTTCTACCTCGCCGACGTAGCCAAACTGTGGTTCTTCAACCACGAATCAGACTTTTCAAGCTGGTCAGCATTTAAGACCCTTTTTGCTGAAGTGTTTGATCGTCCCGCTGTGCGTAAGCTACGCGCTGAACAGCGTCTGCGCCAGCGCGCACAGCAGCCTGGAGAGACATTCACCAGCTACATCGAGGATGTTCTCGATTTGTGCAAGCGGGTAAATCCCACCATGTCAGAGGATGACAAGATTAAGCATATCCTCAAGGGCATCGAGGACGGCGCATTCCAGATGCTGCTGGCAAAAAGCCCAACGAGCGTTTGTTCAGTGCTCGTTCAGTTCAGTTCAGTTCAGTGCTCAGTTCAGTTCAGCGTTTAGTTTTGTTCAGTGCTCAAAGTTTTGGAGGATGAACAGCAACGCACTGCAACGAATGCCTTTTACCGGTCAGTACATGGAACGGCGACGGGCAGTCACTCTGTAGCCAATTTCTAAGCATGGAGTAATCCCAAGTGTACGTTTATAGTCTAAATTAGAAAACTGTTACACATGCAGGTGAACCTGGAACCGAAACAACACATTGGAGTACTTTCGTATTGTTCGCGCTTCAATTTTTGAGCACTGTACTTATTAGTTTATTGAGCTTTAGCTCGCGTCAAGTGTCGCCTTCTCCTATTGGTGTAGGGCTACTTTTGAACCCTGCTGAATTAAAACGAGGTCGGAGTTTTCAAGAACATTGTCGATCCCGACACTTGAGAAAATGAATCGGGAATGAGGATTTATTCTCTCGTATATTATGTGGGGAATCCCCACAATGTACTTTACTTTGATTTGAGAGATACCCATGCTTCAGCAAAAAGGTCTATAGGAAGGCTCGCCCAACACTAGTGCACTTGCAGGTCACATGCCGTCGAGAAGTGTGCAGTGCTTCGGCTACAGGCTAATTCAAGTTTATTTCTTTTTAGCCTCGTGAAGAGCATGTTATGAAATGGCAAAATAAATTCAGCTCGTATGTTCGGTCTGTTGGCACTGGCAAAGAAAGAGCAGTTTTGACCATTTTTTTTCTTCTTTTTACATGTACATGGGGGCTTCAAAAAAAAAAAAAGGCGCAAGGTTTTCGTAAGCCATTCCATATTTAGTTGCGAATAATGTGGAGCTAACGTATTTCGAACTATTTAAAGGACAATAACCAACCCAGTCATCGAGGCGCAGCGCACAATTCTAAAATTTCGGGTGGCGCATCGTACTATCTGTGCCAATGAAATCATTTTGACGCCAGAGCCACTGTTTTCGCAGCCGGCGTTCTAAGAAACAACCAGCTCACCTTTCTGGGTTGCGTGCCCTTGTAGTGGCGCAGCCATTTGTTCCAGGGCCCGAAGTACGGTGGGACCTTGGAGATGCCAGGACGGAGGACCCACGCAAGTCTTGCACCGCTTCTGTCTCCAGTAACGCGTCGCGGAATGCCAGGCGCTGCCGCTGGTGCTGATCCGAAAGAGCGGCCCGACATGACGTCATGCTGACACTTGCGGTGCAAGGTGCGGCGAGACCTGCAGAAGCGCTTGTGAGGTCGAAACGGGGGAGCAAGCCGTTTGCTAGATGGCGGGTTGCGAGCGCTGTCAGCTCCAAGGCGGTCGGGAAAGGGTTCAGGGTGCTGGACGAAGTCGAGTCGCCGTTGACGCCTTCGGTGACGCCGACAACTCGTTCCGGAAAGCGTGACGGAGATCAGTGTGGTCAAAGGAGACATAATCTGCGAGGCGCGGTGGCGTCTCGTGCAGCATCGAACAGGCAGCTGCGCTTCTTCTTTGCCTTTTACTCACGCGTAATCTTCTCGCGCCCACGAGAGGCATCTTGCTTGCAAGCCTGCTCCGAATTTCATGCCGCTTACCCACTACAGAGGATCGGCCGAGAAGACGGTGGTTATAGGGAAGAGGGAGAGTGAAAACGTAAAAAAGAAAGTAAGTCACTGTAAGCTAGGAATGTTTGACAATTATGAAACATACTTGGCAGAATCTAATTTATTATAATTTTATATGTACAGCAGATTTGGTGGCATTATTATAACTTAGAATGCATAATCAGCGATATGATGAGATATTCAATTCTGGATTCAGCAGAATTAACAGAGTTGTGTCACAGAGATAATCGCAAATGCAGATAATCTATCTCGATATTTTTATCTATACTTTTTTTATAAGCCCGTCTCGTGCCAGGAACGAGAAAGTTTCATTGTTCATTATATTCTCGTAATATCGCGCTGTGTCTTCACCTGCGAAGAAAGAAAACAATTAGTGCACGGTTGG
Source organism: Dermacentor silvarum (assembly GCF_013339745.2). Lineage (NCBI taxonomy): Eukaryota > Metazoa > Arthropoda > Arachnida > Ixodida > Ixodidae > Dermacentor > Dermacentor silvarum. The sequence goes on from NC_051155.1 coordinate 111,407,298, forward strand.
ATGAAATGTGGCCTTATTGTGGGTCCAGTAATATCTACAGTTCAAAAGAAAAAAAATCAGTTGTGGTCTTACGAATATCTGATAGGCGATTTGTCTGATGAGGGCAGGAGCATCGCGCTGGTTACGTTTAAGATAACCGAGCGTACGTGAGGCTTTCGCAGTTATTTTTTCGATGTGCGCAGACAATGACAGGTTAGGTGCAAGGAGAATGCCGAGGTACTTGTATGAGTTGGTGCGTGTGACGGGGTTCTTATCCAGTGAGTAATCCAAAGCGGGAATTGTCTTTTTGCGGGTGAATGCTATTAGTTTGCATTTATGAGTGTTTAGGGTCATTTGCCAAGAACACCAATTAGTAATACGGTCAAGATCTCGTTGAAGACCGACGTGATCAGAGAGGGTGTGTGAGAGTATTATGATTCTGGTTTATAGAGCACTCGACCACCAAAAGCACCAAATTAAAAAAAATTATTTGTGAAGTTTTGCGTGCCCAAACCACGATCTGCTTGTGAGGCACGCCGTAATGGGGGACTCCGCAACTCGGACCACCTGGAGTTACTTAACGTGCGCCTAAATCTAAGTACAGGGGTGTTTTTCGCATTTCGCCCCCATCGAGATGTGCCGCCGTGGCCGGGATTCGATCCCGCGACCTCGTGCTCAGCAGCCCAACACCATAGCCACTTAGCAACCACGGCGGGTCAAAAGAACACCAGTTCGCCAAGTTATTGTGATTGGCCTACCTGTTGTCAAGCGTCGTCAGACAGCAAGTAACCGGCCACCGCTGCCACCTCTGAGCCAAGGTGACATTGTTCGTGTGAAGAACTCTGTCCGGGATGAAAAAGCAAAGGTCATGCTGAGGTGTGCTCAACCCAGATCCTACAACGTGGTCACCGAAGATGGGAGACTTCGGCGTCGCAACCGAAGGCATTTGCTGCCTACGAAAGAAACATTTAGGCGTTTACTTGATGACGACAGCGAGGACACTTCCGGGAACGGCGCATCGCAATCGCAGCAGCAACAGCAGCAGCGACCGTTGACGCTTGATAGGCCTGCAGTGTCAAGCACCGCTGGGAATAGCACGTCGCAGCCGCAACAGCGACCAATGACGTGTGATGGTGGTGCGGTGCTAAACGCTCCGGTGTGTAGGCGATCGCAGAGATAACGTGTACCCCCGCGAAGTTTGGCATATGGCAGGAACTTTGAGCAAATGTCCTAAGTTGTTTGTGTGTGTGTGTGTACATTGACCGGATGTTACGCTTAACCCCTCCTTTTGTTTACGCTTTGTTTATGTTTTCATTCTCTCATGTTGCAGGAAAGGAGATGTATCGTATGCGCGATGGGCAGCCTGCGCCGTGCTGGCTCAGAACTGTAGCTGATACGCATTGCTGACTGATACACCCTTGCTCTCTGTTGGTGCTTACAGTATAAATACCTTTTGCTCAATAAAGCTGGGCTTCTTATCCCCTTTGAACTCGGCGTACCATGACTACGATACATGGTCGTCGACGACGACGCCGACGACGACGCCGGCGCTTGGAGTGAGTGAATGAAATAACTTTATTTCACTCACTCACTCCTCCTTATATGTCCTTATATGGACACTCGCTTGGAGTATCCATATAATTGCTATCGCAAAACAACGTTCCCCTATACCCCGGCACCGCGTCAGCGAATAACACCACGGACAGAGCTAAAACTTGGTGCCTGGGAAAAGAAAAATTAACAGCTCTGGGCATTTTTTAAATTTCTACTTAGCCAACAAGAGTCAGCACACTAACGGTATCCGAAATTGAATAGAGATTAGCACACTGCGACGACTCCAAAGAGCTGGACATATAATAGTAATTTCCCTGCTGCTTCACGGCAGCTGTATCCGAGAACTTAAATAGTTAATTGCTTTAAACCATGAGATATCACAAGGCAGTATATTGACTAAAGTAGTCTGCAACTCATACGTTTCTAGGCGTGAGTACCACTGGCACGACTGATATACCACATCAGAAAACTTATACAAAGGCAAAAGCTGTAGTGAAAACAGGAAAATAAAATGTAAGCTTAGTTGTTAAGAATTTTCACGAAAGCTTAGCTTTAGATAACATTTTATTGGGACGAATATTTCAACTAATAAATGTAGTGTTCACTTTGAAATTGCGCGTTTGAAGCCCGTCGTTGCTTAAAGGGGTTCTGAACCACCCCACGGGCTTCATGAAAAACACAGACCGCGGATAAGATACGCTGTTGCGAACATCTCAGCCAAATTGTGCAGGCGTGCGCGGCGCGCGGAGCTTCCAAGCGGAGCGCCAAGTCACCTTTTAGGTGCGAAGCACCTTATGCGCCCGGGCTGTCGGTGTCTGCTGTCGTCGTCACGGTAAGCAAGCGGCTCGTGCTCGCGCGAGCGCGTGCCGAGCGTCCCGCCGGCCGAGCGCTCTCGAACGCTCGCGGGTTGTCGTCTTCCACAGCTGGCTGCGTTGCCGCTCATCATTCCAGCTTAGAATTTAACTTCTCTTCTGTCGTCGTAATGGGGAGGTCGCGTTTACGGGGTAATGAGCCATTGCTTAAGGCAGTATGAGCGGTGCATAACTGCATCCGTCACACCACCCCAGGTTTCACGTTAGTGGAGCTGCATTTGGCTCAATGGGTCATTTGACACTTACGCATAAAATTTAATCCACCGCTCAAACCGAGCCTAAGACTTAACTCGTGCTAACTGTAACAACTAATAAAAACTAAAACAGTAAGTGAGGCATCCACAATGGCCAAATTGCTAAGGGAGTTAAAGAAAAAAATGATGGTTCCGCTAATATACTTTATGGTAAAAGACATCATCAAGCTAAAATAATACTAGTGACGGCTTGGCCGCATGGCGAGCGTTTTCTGAAACGCTCTGTTTGGAACAAAAGCGTGCTCCTCACTCTTTTCTGGACGCTTTATTTCGTAATATAGCAGATTCCCATACGCGGCCACTATTGGCCAATAGCTGACATCAATCAAGAAGGGTGTTTTCATCGATCAGTGCGCTTCTTCCTATGGTTACTTTGTATATTTATTGACGCAGTTCAAGAAACTACCTGAAGCAAGCGAAAATCTGCTCTGCTATTTCGATAAGACTTACGTACTTCCGGAAGAAGCCGAATATTGTCTGGTCACGCTCAGCCGCGGCCGCCCACGTAGGACCAGACTGTAAATTGGTGTCGTAGCCGACGGGTATCGCTCATTTCGACTAGTTTTGAACACTCAACTACACTCTTAAAAATAAACTTAGCAAATAGGTAGTAAATGCACGTTTTTACTAAGTTACTGTGTATTTTACTACCTTCTGACTAGTTCTGTACTAGCCAGCGGTTAGTAAAGCTAGTAAGTGCTGCCTTTACTAACCAGAAATGCGTCTTAGTAGTTTTCACTAAGTAACTACTAAGCAACTACTAACTCCTCTGGCCTTGGCCTATTATGCTGTGATGGTAACAGTTTTATGCGAAACTGAGATAAACTGTAGCGTTGTTCAATATGTTGGATTAACAGTTAGATGCGACGTCGTAGCACACAAATGTACAGACAGTAGGCTTTAGAGATTTTTGCACAAAGCTTTGATTATTTAATCAAATACATAGGTGCTCACCGGTGCCACATGTACTCCCTCAAACTAGGCCTATAAGTACTCGTCAAGTTGCTCTTTCAGTAAGTGTTGCATAGCACCTTGGTCGTTCTGTTTGTATGTCCTTGCTTGTCGTTGTTTGTTGGAGATAGTAGTACATTCTTGTCCGGAATCAGTGCGCCTTCATGTCCTTGGTAAATTTACATTACGTGTATGTATATACCATCAATTAATGCGATAGGGCGCGGCTCTTTTTTTTATGTATATTCTTTTACTTTCTTATGCTTTTACAATACCATCGACTTCATATGACAATGCAAGCGGCACTTATAAATGGAATAGGCCCCATTGTATTGTTGGTAATTATATTTCAGTTGCGTTAGTAACTGAACTACCGAGGTAGTATTTAGTTAGTACTAAGTTAGTGTTTTTTTCTAGCTTCAGCAGGTAGTGAAAAGTACTAACCATCATTTTACTAGCTGCACTTACTAAGAAGGTAGTGCTAGTATTTACTTAGTGAATATGACGACCTTTTTTTTAAAGAGTGTAGCCTCGAACCACGCGAAATTTCAGGTCAGAACACACTCCCGCTTGCCAGCGTGCACACTCCTAGCCACTCCTGGCTTTACGACATGGCAGACTTCGTTTCGCTTTGAGCTACCGCCGCAGCCTTCGCAGTGCGAGGGAGCCGGAGGGGTACATACGCGACCTTTGAATGCCAATAACTCCGCTTCTGCTGAACGCATTGAAGTACTTTTTGCGGCGACGCATTTCTGACATAGTCTATTTTAACTATACATGCATTTCCCGACATCGATAAGATATAGTTTAGGGCCCGTTTAAATTATAAAATGCTTATATTTTCCCGGTAGGCCTTTAGCTGTACCGCGATTTTCTGTAAATTAGGGAAATATATATATATATGGCACTTCTTTTATTGCGATAGCAATTATATGTACACTCCAGGCGGATTTCTGCTGTCGGCGTGGCCGTCGTCTTCGCCGTGAGGTTGCGTATAAAGTCCAAGGGTGACAAAATCGTCGCAGCGCACCGTATGCTGTATGTGGGAGGGAAAGCATGAAAGGGTGACCCGGCGATTGCAGTTCAATCTCGCCTACGCGCCGTCTTCCGTTGTGCGAAAGGCCGTGGGGGGATGGGAGGGAGGGGGCGGTGTTGTTCTCCGACAGCAACTGCGCATTTCGCGACTGCGCGCTTGGGGAACCGTCGATCGCGGCTTAATCTCGCGCGCGCAGGGAGGGAGGGGGGGGGGGGCGTTTGACTGCGGCACCAACTGCGTAGTTTGCACGGCCGCACGCGCTCGCGAGTGCCTTATCTAGAAAGCAATCTGCAGGCGGCTCATATCTTTATGCGTGCGGTGATCTCGCCGCTCAGTTTGCGTTGAAGCGATGCACAGCACGAAGGTCACTTCGCTCACTAATGCTGCCGCGCCGTTTCGTGACGCCAGCTTTTTGACCGCGAGTGTCCGCGGCCATCGAGTGTGACGTGTTCATGTTTGCCAATGCGCGCTGACACCATTCTTGTTAATTTAGTTAGAAAGCGAATACTCCCAAGTTTATACGGCCGATAAATCTACTATCCATACTTCGTATAGGTTTCTACTCATCGATGGTTCGCCTTTTGGGCGAAACTGCGGCTGTTATTCTCTTTTATTCAGAATCAAAATAATTATACATGAAACAGATTGTTACGAAACAAGGCCCCAAATGTCTAGGAAGTATGTTCCTCTCGGACGAAAAAGAAGTCACAGGCCCGCTCAGCTCGCGCAGCACAGTCACAGCGTAAGCTGGTGGAGCCGCTCAAGTGTAGCTCCAATTTGGGCACCAGGCACAACAGGGTCTTCGTGGCAGTCTGTTCGCCTCGTTTTGACGAGAAAGATCTGAATTGTCCACTCGGCCTCGAAGGAAAGCTGCGGCTTGTAATGCTCTCTGCACAGTCGTCTGCGCCTGCGGACGCTGCGTTTGCAGGCATTTTACCTAGATGGCGCCACCATACTGGCGGAGGCTCGAGCCGTCTTCCCCTGCGTGCTAGGCTTATAGGGTATTTTCCGCGGCCCGGTAGCAAGTGCTTGCGTGGCTCAGTGGTAGAGTATCTGGCTCCCACGCAGCGGTGGCGGGTTCAATTCCGGCGGCAGTCGGGTACTTTTTTAGCGTTTCCGGCGATAGCGGTTACGCGCACGCCGCCGGCGGCGGCATCATCGCGACCCGAGACTGCAATTGGAATGAGCCCACAGCATCTTACGCTGTAAAAGCAAAATCCTAGTGACAACTGCGAGCAGGCTATTATTAGGGCCTCAAAAAACGAAAGAAAACCACCAAGATTAAAGAAAAAGCTGCTGAAATTTGTTTATATCGTTACCCGACAGCAAAGATCTGTTAAAACATTCAGTAAGAGAAAAATGAGCATCAGATGTGGCTCCAGAATACAGTGCAGATATAAACAAGCGTCAGCTTGTTTACATTGCCGGTATTTTTTGCTTTTTAGATTGCGGTATTTTTTGCTTTTTTATTATTTGCAAGTGACTGGTCCATGTTTGATAGTTTATAGCGAAATGCTAAGTAGTCGAACGGTTTCCTTTCGGCTATCATGATCCTTCAATCCTTTAACAATTTAACGTAGTGGAGAAGCCAACATACTGTACTTGTAGCGAACATTTACAATTCATACGAAATAAATACTCAAAAACTATATAAATAAATAACAGAATGTTTCATCTAAAAAAATGTTAACGAAATTGACGTGACCCAGTACACTGACGTACGCTACATACTTACGTAATGATATTGTCCCCCTTAATAAGGTTTATTGGAGGGTCCCAGAATGAACAAACTGCCTTCTAAAATAGTTTTGTTTCTGGTGGAGTTCACAGAATTACAGAGAGAGAAAGAAATTAGAAGTAACTTTATAGAAGAAAAATAAGGTTAAGGGCGCGGGAGGGTGCACGAGTCCGCAGTCCAGGACTACAGTGGCCACCGGCATGCACCGGGCCTGGTCGAGGAGGCTCAGCTGAGTCTGCAGATCAGTCTGGGCGAGGATGGCTGCCCAAGGCTCCCTAAGAGAATTTTGTGCTAATTAGTGTAAACTTGAATTTTGGGGCCATGATTTGCACTCCCATGAATTAGTTTTACGGAATAATATCCTAAACATAATGGTTCACTTCTTTTATTTCTGATTCTGCGATCACCATAATTTTTTATCTCTGACTGAGACGACTTTATCGAGTTTTCGTCGACAAACCTCAGCGCTGTATACCCAATGATTCACCAGGAGAATATGCAAAGGCCATTGGTTCGACAGCGAACGGCACTCTGGAGTTCTTGAGCAACAGCCAAATTTACGGTTATTGTATACAATAAACGATATAATAAATAGTGGGATTTTATGCCCCAAAACCATGATCTGATTAGGAGGCACGTCATAGTGGGGGACACCTGAATAATTTTGACCACCTGTGGTTCTTTAACGCACACCCAAATCCCGATACACGAGGGTATTTGCGTTTCGCCTCCATCGAAATGCGGTCAGGATTTGAGCTCGCTACCTCGTGCTTAGCAGCACAACGCCGTAGCCACTATAAGCTACCACGGAAGGGCTATTGTACATAGCATGCTAGCTGCTGGAATCAGGCTTGTCACGCCAGGCGTATGAGACGAGACCCCGCACACTCAGCGCAGGAAATGATATCAAAGCGATAAGGCGATCAAAAATTGTGCTCAATAGTCTGTCGCACTTACCTCCTCCTCTCCGGCACACTGGCTGACGTATTGGTGACACAGTTTCGATATATCACTCCTGAGAAAAAAAAAAGTACAGCGCTCTAATTCTCTTCCGACATGCAGCGAAATTCTTCCGTGCGTATCACATTCATGAGCAACACCTTAGTTGTGAAACGAATTTAGGCCTAAGACTCTACCACGCGAGCGTAATCTTGGACGTATAAAATTCACCTTACTCCGGTAAACCCCTGCACAATGTAGTGCTACAAGCTTTTTTATTTTCTTCCACTGTTTGTTTTGGTTTATGTCAACGATATATATTTATTAGTGCAACCAGTGGTGAAGATCAGACGTGCTGCGGAAGATTGTGTTGTGTATTGTCGGAGTCATGAGCGGTGTGGACAAGAGAACAAACGGGGATAGCCGATATTCCAGTTGACATTAAGCGGAAGAAATGGAGCTAGGCAGGCCATGTAATGCGTAGGATGGATAACCGGTGGAGCATTAGGGTTACAGAATGGATACCAAGAGAAGGGAAGCGCAGTCAATGTCGGCATAAAACCAGATGGGATGATGAAGTTAGGAAATTTGCAGGCGCAAGTTGAAATACGCTAGCGCAAGACAGGGGTAAATGGAGATCGCAGGGAGAGGCCTTCGTCCTGCAGTGGACATAAAATATAGGCTGCTGCTGATGATGATGATGTGTTGGGTATACTAGCATAAATCAGCATTCTTATCAAGTCAGACTAAATGATTCCTTGCATTCAATCAGTGTAGGGTGTGACAAATGGGGCTTAAGTCTCAATACTTCAAAAACGGCGAGCATAACATTTAGTAACAAAAAAAGCCTTTAGAATTTGCTTACACCATTAAAAATTGTTATGTTAAAAACACTCGACAAGTGAAGTATTTGGGTGTCACACTCACGAGTAACTTAAGTTGGTAACCCTATACAGATAATCTTTGTAGTAACGCACTGAAAAAGTTGGCATTTTTAAAACGGAAACCGCGTCATGCGCCACCCGCCGTAAAGTTAACAGCCTACAAAGCTCTCATCAGGCCAAAACTAGAATATGCGGACCTAATCTGGAGTCCGTATCAACAATTTTAATTACCAAAATAGGAAGGGTGCAGAACTTAGCATTGAGGTTTATCTATTCTATATATTCGCATCTCTCGAGCGTATCTGTCCTTCGCGATTGGGAAAAGATAAAAAGGATCGAACATCGTATAATGGTGTCCAGATTAAAATTTATCTATCAGCTTTACCATGGTCACTTTAATACCGCGTGAACGTTACATAACCAAGCCGTCCACGCGCTTTGACCGCACACACGACAGCAAAACAGTCAGGCAACCATTTAGTCACCTTAACATAGATCAATATTCCCTGTTTCCTCAAGCTATTACACTATAGAATAAATAACCACAGGAAGTAGTTAACGCTAATAATGACACAATCGTTCGTTCATCTTGTGAATAATATTTCTTTTTGATTAATATTGTGCTACGCCGCAATGAAACAACTTAATCAATTCTCGCGTCTGTTTTATGTGATATTAGGTGAAATGCTGAATGTAGTCTACTGTTGTGTGTGCATGGTACATCACTGCTTTGGTTTAAGTTGCAAACTACAACTCTCGTTCCTGCTTATATTATTGTTGACCATTCTGTATTGCAATGTTGATGTCCCTGTATTTTTCTGTTTCTCGCCTTGTTTTATTAGAATTGATGTAACCACTCCTGCTGGGCCCGAATAGAGCCTGCAGTATTTGTAAATAAATAAATAAATAAATAAATAAATAAATAAATAAATAAATAAATAAATAAATAAATAAATAAATAATGCACTGGAGAGCGGCCTTGGAGTCAGAGAAGATTGACCGTGCCTGAGACGGTTCTTCAAGTAAAAACTCTAGAGCACCACGGAGGGCGGCGAGTTCTGCAGCCATCGATGATGTAAAATGCGACGTCTTGAATTTTATGGTGATGGACCTCGCGGGAACAACCACTGCTCCTGCTGAGCTTGCAGAAGAAATTGAACCATCCGTGTAAATGTGAAGGCATCCGCTGCGTTTCTCATGCAGGAACAGTATTGTGACTTGGTGTAGAGCGAAATATGACGACTCCGTTTTTTGGGGGGGATTCCAGGAATGGTTAGGAGTGCTTCGAGGGGATATAGGCACCACAACAGTAATGGTGGTCTTGCTGCAGGCGTGTAGTTCGATGGAAGCACTGCAAGATGCGAAGCCAATAAATTTCGCTGAACGCAGGTTGTGGCATTGAAGTAGGAAGGAGGCGAGGTGGCGTGATGGAATCGGGCCGAAATGCCTGACGTGCATTCTTTAAAGGTCCCTGAAGCCTAGTTTCGAACAAATTTTGTAGACGCGTAGGGTACAGCTACAGTAAAACATTCGCACAACAATTTGTGTGCAGTGCCGGACGATTAAAAGTTACCCTCCTCACTAGATATGCTTTTATTGCGATAGAAATTATATAGGACACTCCAACCAGATTTCTGCCGTCGCCGTCGCCATCACCGTGAGGTTCCGTATAAAATCCAAACCGCGAGAGAAAATCGTCGTTGCGCGCGTATGTGCGACGTGAAAGCGCTCGGGGGACGCCCGCTATCACGGAGAGGGAACGCACGGCGGGAAAGCAAAAGCGACCGTTTGCACGAAAGGCCGTGGGGTAGTATGAAAGGGAGGAGCTGGGGCGACGCTTTGCTGCGGCACGAAATGCATATCTTGCAACGGGCGCGAGCGGAACTGGCCACTCAATCACCCACGCGACAGCAAGAAAGCCGGAAGGCAGCGGGGAGGGGAGGGGGGGCAGCTTCTACTCTGCCAACAACTGCGCTTGTACTTTGCCCGGCTGTGGCGGTCGCCCCGCCCCGTCTCTTATGTCCACACGCTATGACCTTTGTATGCGCTGTGCATTCACCGCTCAGTTTCCGTTGAAGCGATAGACCGCACGAACCTTCACCCGCTGCGGCGGCTGCGCTGCTGCCAGCTTTTGACAGTCGTTGTCTGCGGTCATTCAGTGTGATCTTCATGTTTGCTTGTGCGCGCTGACACCACGCTTGTTAATTAGGTTAGTAAGTAACGTGTCCATGTTTAGGCAGCCGATAGAAACTATACCTACTCCGAACAGCTCTCTACTAATTGTTATCGCAATTGATGCTTTGCCTTTCGGGCGAAACTGTGACATTTATTTT